>NC_058512.1:752500-1110000 GCF_020382885.2 Scatophagus argus
TGACAGCATCGAGTGGACGTCCGGCTCAGGGACGTGTTTTTCTGGGCTCTCTGCGCTGAGTTCAATGCATGACAGTCCATGTAATTCAATGAGAAACTCAGCCGCCGCTCGGCCTTATGGGAGCTGCCTCCGATTATTGCCCATCATTACAGTCTGCACCTCCGGCTGAAATTGGCTCTCTAGGACTCAAGTCGAATTCTGTGTGTGTGTGTGTGTGTGTGCTGCCTCCTTCCAGTCAATGACCAAATTATTGCATTCAGAGGGAAAAGTAGCTCACATTACAGTGCGTCTTAAAGAGTCATGAGTGTGTCATTTCCACCGCCGAGGACGCAGGAGAAGATGAGAGCGCCATTAAAGACGGAGAGTAAATTGTGCTTTCAGATGGCAGCCTGTAACAGCTGTGTGATACTGATCAGCCTGTGAGCACCGGGACGCCGCTGGAGAGCCTCTCGCCGTGACGAGCACGTGTTGACTTTCTGACAGACGTGAGGCTCAGTTCTCTCCCTTCAGTCCTCACCTTCAGCGTGACCGATCAGCTAATCGACAGAAAGTCAATCAGCTGCTAACTGATTTAAACGGTTTGTCAAACAAAGATGTCAAACATTGTCTGGTTTTGCGTTCTTGCAATGCGGGTCGTCCAAACGACGAGACACGTCAGTCATTAGTTGAGCACACAAAGTCGTCGCCTCTTTTTGCAGGACAAAAAACAGTTTTCATACAAAGTGTGCATCCTGTTGATGAGGTGAGGAGCGTGTGACATCATGGCTGCAGTCTCACAGAGCGCCTGTTGTCGTTTTGTTTGCGTTTGGTCAGTATTTCTCTAAAGCAGTCACGGTCGTCCTGATTTAGTGAGAAGGTGTTATTACTAATGATGGACAAAACCGTGAAAGGTATACCTAAATTATTATTATATATATTATTATTTATTATTACATCAACAGTATCAGACCATAAAACCACGGCCGTCTTTCCTCAGAGACTCCCATCATCCTCCGCTCTCGGCCTCATTTATCTCTCTCTCTCTCAAAATGCTTTTACCTTCGCTAGCTTTGACATTATCACAGATGGACCTTTTCAAATCGTCTTTGGCATTATCAGAAATGGCCCTTTAACACTTCAGATTTCAGTTTGCCGTGGGAAGCTGCGGCGCTCAGCGGAGGCCTGCGTCAGGCCTGAGTCGTTCGTCAGTGTGGAGACACTGGGGGCTCTTCACCGGGACACCAAAGGCTGCCTCTGATTGGTCGTGACATTTTCCTGAATGGTGACTTTCTGTTTGTTTCAGTGTGGCGTGAGAAGCGTCGGACGGCGAAGGACGAGAAGGAAACATTTCCCCACATCAGCTTCATCATATCTGATAATCTGTCATGCCTGGTTTTTGATTATACTTTGTCTTTTGATTTCAGTCCATGTGCCATGTTTCATGTTTGTCTTGTCATGTGTTTCCATGTTTTATGTTCAAGGTTTTTGTCATGTCCTGTTTTATTTTGAAAGTGTCTCTTCCCCTGTGTGCCCTGTTTTCTTGTGGCTTTGCTTTTAGTTTTCCTGATTGCTTTCTCCCTCCTGATGTGTGTCACCTGTGTCTCGTTGTCTTGTCTATTTAGTCCTTGTCTTCCCAGTCACTGTTGTCAGAGCGTCTGTGTTTTTCCCCCACGTCATGTCAGGATCTTTTTTTGCCTTGCCTTGCCTTGCCTTGCCTTGCCTTGCCTTGCCTTGCCATGCCATGCCATGCCATGCCATGCCATGCCATGCCATGCCATGCCTTGATTTTGCCACAGTAAGTGTGTTTTTGTGTTTCGCTAAGTTTAATTAAAGACAATTGTTTTTGGACCTCCACGCTTGCCTGCCTGCCATTTTGACTCTGCATCGGGGTTCAGTAATTTCTGCGTCAGCGACGCAACACAATCGTGACATAATCAACGTGTTGTTTAGGACACGCGGGACGTACAGTTTGACTTCCACCCAGCTAAGCTCCTCCCTCCACCGTCCTGAAGCCTGAGGACTTGACGGACGGACGTGTCTTTTACAGCAGCGTATTAAATGACAACGTGAACAATAAACGTGTGTGTCCGCTAATGATGAGTCTGCACAGAATTAGCAGCTGATTGTGCAGCTTCCCTGCATTTCCCTGAGCTTTAGAAGAGGTTTCAGCTCATCTGTCTGACCACAGCTTCACTCTGGTTCGCTCTCGGCTCTTTCATGGCGTCGTTTTCAGAGAAGAAGCTGTAAAAAGCCTCGGCGCTTCGGACAGAATCTCTGCGTATGATGGTCTTTGGACTGTTTGAACTGTTCATTTGAAACTTTACTTGGAACCTGATTTGGGACTTGATGGTCTCCTCGTTGGTCTTGGGACGCTGTCCTTGAGGTCAAAGGTTCGGCGTGATGAACGAAGAGAAGTTTTTCACACCGTGTGATGAACTGCAGTCGCTTTGTTTCTGGTTGTTGAGGCCGAAGCGCTTGGCGCTGCCTCCGGGCAGGATTACTGCGCCCGGCTGGGGTCACGCTGGGTGAAGCATCACAGAAGTTATCAGCACGCAGCATCAGAACAATTAGATCACCAGGACGTGGATGACAAACATCTACTGTATCAGCATCTGTCTGAGTAATTGCTCTCTCATCTTAGGACTGTGCATCTCTTTTTGTACTGCTGTCATGGTAACTATGGAGACGGGGTAGAGACAGCAGGAGGATCTGTTTGCCGAGGCGGAGGCACAGGCTGCCCTGTTAATGCAGGAGTTTTGTAGTTAAAGTATGTCTGTATGTTAAGTATTTGAGTCTGTCGATATTCAGTATTTGTCTTACTGTCATCTGAAGCAAACAGAGCAAAAACACCAATGAATCAGTCCCCCCAACGAGTGTCACCCGTTTGTCCAGATCCAGATGAGATCTGACCTGAGTTCAGACTTGTTGGTCTTGACTTGGGGCCTGATGGGTTTGACCTTCAACTTGGTGGTCTCTGTGCTTATGTCCAGTGGGCCTGGAGCTGACACTCATCTGAGCCACAGATGGGTTTTCTAAATGAAGAACTTTTTATTAAATGAAGAGACGTATATCAAATGTAACCAGTCTTGATTAATTGCTTAAATTAGAAGACCTGGCAAGTCCAACAAGAACGCCAACTGTCACATGTTCTTACACCAAACCAGACATGGACGCCAACCAGCAGCTTGGACCGTTTCCATGATGTGTATCTTTGAAGGAAACAGGACATGATGGATCAGAGCGTTAACTTCACAGCCTTCGTCATCTGAGACGACTGAGAGAGGACCGACTCCGTCACACAATGTGTGCACTTCTGGAAAAGTCCCTCTTTGTTAAAAGATGAGACGAGTCCTCGAGACGTCTTTGTAACAGACTGACATGCATCTAGTTTGCATTTCATTCAGTGTGGGCTCATCAGGATTTATTCAAACAAAGTGGAAGACAGAAAGTGAAACACGCTTTTCAGTCGCTTGACAGCATAAATGGAAAGACCAGCTCGCGAGCAGATGGAAGTGAATCTCCGCAGCACGTTGTGTTACAGGATAATTGGCACCAGTTGGGGTAGGCTGTCATGCAAATGTTATCAGTTGGTTCATTTCAGCAGCGAGTCTGCTCTGCCAAACAGCTGCCATTTTTAATGAATACCCACTCTGAAAGCGTGTGCACGTAGCATGAAATGATGAGAGCGGCAGGAGGTCACTGCCGTGTCTCCACTCTCTGACATGGACCGATGCATCGCAGCGAGCAGCCGTGGTGTTGACGCCATGTGCTGCATGTCTGCTGTAAGATGGACCGCGCGAGTCGAAAGGAGACGTCTGTCCATCCATCTGTCCATCATCAGCCCGACACTTCAGTCGAAGCCCATGTGGCTGCAGAGGACGGACTCCGAGGCAGATCCTCCACCTGACCGGCACTTCGGTCTGTCGGCGTCTCAGGATGAATGGCCAGACTTCAGTCAGCGAGTCAGGCGATGTTTACAGGAAACACCATCACATGAAGGTGGAAATACATCAACAAGAAAATAAGTGGCGCCCGCCTGTTCGGAATTCAGACGGTGGTGGAGAAAGTCGAACAACATTCAGTGTATCCAACATTTTTCTTTGAAAGTGAAACGATGAAGCTTACACCAAGTGTCTGTTCAGTACTGTTCAGCTCAGAGTCTTTCTCTTTATTTTCATTTCTCTGAGATGATAAGAATATTTTGACCTTGCTGTCACTGTAACAAAGTCAACAAAAGACAAATATGTTTGTGAAATTACTTATCAAGTCATGGTATGGTAAAAACAAGATGATTATAATTTATGTCAATGTAGTTAATCTAAGCAGGACACAGCAGCAGTGAGTTAAGTCTTGCAGCAGATGAATTATTAGTCTTATCGTTATGAATAGCGTCTAACAGCTGCCGTCTCGGTTCAGTTGTTTGGTTTGATGGACAGCTTTTACAGAGCCAACGTCACCCGGCTGGGCAGGATGATGACGACGACGAAACATAAAAACATGTCGTGAGTCCAGTGCTGCCAACATCTGGACACATGTGGTAACAGCCGACCGTCTGGGCCAATCGGTGCCTCCTCTCGTCGTCCGCTGGTGTTGCTGTCGTGTGCGTACGAGTCGTAAATGAGTCGTGTCTCAGTCCTCGTGGTCACTCCGGGGCAGCAGAGCACGTTCGTTAAAAGGCCACCAATCTCCAGTGCAGGAGCACATTGTGAGAGCTTTCACTCCAGGATCTTTATCTCCATCACAAAGTCAGGGACAGCTTAAAAAGCTCCCACTGACCTCAGAGGATCCTGCCATTCTGCTCTGCTTCTTCACAACACACCAGCTGTGTGTTAATCCCATAATCCTCCTCCTTGTAGGTTTTTGTTTATCACCAACCTGAAGCTGCAAATCCTCAAACAGTCAGGAAGCAACAGAGGAGGTGAGCTGCCCCTTCAGTTCCTGCTGCCATTCGACGGTAATCCGTCAGCAATTTGTGTGCACTAATTACTCATTCGAGAGCACAAATTAGTACTTCATTTGCAGTAATTCATTTGGTAGCATGAACACATACTTTGTGCACACAAATAATTAATACACGAGCGCAGTTTTAGCAATTTGTACACATGTACCGTGAATTCAAGAGCGAATTCAAGTGTTTTGTTTGTTTGTTTCTCCACCAGATTCAGTTTATTCAGTCAAGTGCCTGAAAACTCAGACAAAACGTCTCTGTCCTTACAGAGTGTTATAAGACATATGGTCAATCATGGGAGTTAAAGAGCATCCATCCCCTCAGGCCAATCAGGTGGCACATTGGTTCAAAAAATAATCTCACATCTCCCCCTCCTCGTGGAATAATAGCTGCTTCCCTCTGGCATAAACTGAAGGTCCCTCCGTGAGCCATCACAGACACTCATTTGTTCCTGTGTCACTCAAAACTCTAATCGAAAAGGGCAACACTTATGAGGATTTCAGTAATACGATAAACTGCTTTAATGTAGATGTCGCTCATTTTAAATTGGGGTGTGCCTGTCACGCGCTGTGCCCGGGGGGGAGGAAGCAGCATGTGTGGGTGAGCATGAAATACTATTGGCTACAGGTGGAAAAGCACCTGCACCACCTGGAAACTATGTGAAGAACATGAAAGGTCAAAGGTCAGTATACGTACCCTTCCTGCACAATCTCCATCCCAAAACGCTGGCGCACAACTATAGATGTGTTTAATGTTGCTGTGTTATTCAAAAGCAAAGCGACACAACTTAAACAAGAGCAGTTTTCTGTTTGCTCATAGTTCAGTATGAAGCCTGCTTGTCCCATTTAAACTGCTGAAGTTCTGTTACTGCGAGCCATTTGGCTGGGACATTAACACACACGCACCCGCAGTGACCAAGATGCAACGTTAACACTTCAGGTGAGTCATCCAGAACCACAGCGTCATGTCGAAGAGTCATGTTGAATGTATTGCAGTGAAGTACATATACAGTATGTACACGTTCATGCCAACCACAGCCAGAGGACCCAGCGTTTATCTGAGTACTGACCACAGCGTCTTGTACTCAGACTGAGACGTGGAAGCTGTGACACTGCTGCAACGCCGACGGCATCCACAGTGACGACACACACGTTACTCTGTCACAGCCGTTAACACAAACTGGACTGGAAACTGCTTTATCTACCAAGTAGACATTTTATTTCCATTGGGTTGAATAGGAAAGACTTTGTCCTCTTAACTACCAACCTATTAACACAGTAAAAGTACAGATAAAGTGAGGAGCTGCACACAAGGCCAGAGAAAACCTGCGTCACCACACCACATTAAAAACTGTGGAAGGACGAGTTAAAGCAGACTTTTCTCACAGCCTGTTGCGGCTTTACCCCTACTGACACAGGAACTGCGTTTGGCTGACCCTGACTGACCCAGTTTTAACCCACACTGAGCTGTCTGACTGGGGGGAGGAAGATTTGTCACCAGACAGCTTTGTGTGCATAAAAGTATCGTTACTGCCTGCTGTATGTGCATAAACCTGGAGTCAGACAGTGAGATTAAGTAGATTTACTGGTGACAAAGTCATACTGTCCATAGACAGCATGTGAACTTCATGGTCTGAAAAGTGAAACCACTGCTGAAGTGCCTTAAACATGCATTCTTTATTATGACCTGCTGGGGGCGACTGTCTGGCTTCAAAAATTGGCCTGACGATATGTAAGCTTATGAGAAAATGAGCCTGCTTCTTATCTGATTTAGGACCTCAGAAAACAGTTTCCTGATGGGTTCATGAGTTGCTGGTTTCAATCCCTCCTTCATAGCATCCAAATGGCAAAGGTAGCCTTAGTTATTCCCAGAAAAGGATGGAGAGGAGAAGGAGAAGAAACGTTCAACAGGATAACAGAAGAAGAAGAAGAGGAAAGATGGGGGCTGCTGTTCTACGCCATTCAAGCTGAGGTAAGCGGTGTGGGTGGAGGATTACAGCACATAATTACAGGGAGCTTGATCATTCATTAGCAGTCACATTGCATAATTACACTCTCATTTAGACTATTAATAAGAAGTGAATACCTCAAAGATCCCATTGTGCTGAGAAGAAGGTGGTTCTGCTGAAAAGCACACAGCTCAGAGAACACATCTTATTTATCCTCGCAGGCATTGTGTGTGTATAGAAACTATAAAATACTCCAGACCTGCTCCACCTGTGACTCACCTGACGTCATCTATTAGAAAGATGACCGTGATGTTTGCTCCTGGAGACTCAACGTGAGGCATGTTTTCAGTGTTTGCAGTCAGGTTGTGCTATCATATGTGTGTGTGTGTGTGTGTGTGTGTTGTTCGCAGCTGAAACACACACAAGTCTTCAGTTGTTTAGCAGAACGCTGTAACGCCGTCAAACTTCAGGAATGTTTTTGGACCAAGAAACTTCACCTGCGTTTGTGTCAGCAGGGGGGCGAGGAGGTAAAGGCAGGATTCTCAGCACAGAGTGAGCTGCTCCTTAAAGATGTGCTGACGGTGGTTAAATCCCTGCGACTTGTTAACAAGTACCTGATGAGGCACCTTTCAGCGTCTTGTCCAAGGACACCGCAACATGTGGTGAAGAGGAGCTCTGCCTCGTGAGCCCCTTCGATGCCAGTGTTCGGGTACCAGACTGGATCCTGAGATGTGCATTGAGTGCTTTGATTGGATGACAGCATGTTTGATGTGAGATTAACTGCATGTGTGGCGAGTCCTGAAGATGCTTGTGGTACGGACACGTGTGTCGCCAACTGTAAAAAACAGCACTTTTAGCCGGAAGAGTAAATGTCAGAGTGCATGTGATGGCTGTCAGGGTTCGGTGTGTGTGTGTGTGTGTGTGTGTGTGCCCGGGATCTGGGCCAGGCTGGAGGGTTGAGTTGGCGTTGAAGGCTGTGTGACGTCAGGACAAAACCTTTGCGGAGGCAGATGGCGCCTCGCTGATGCGTTCAGGCCATTTTCCAGAGGGCAGGCAGTCAAACAGGTAGCTGCCAGCGAGCTCCTTCAGACCTTTGTCTTCCTGTCCCTCGGCCGTCTCAGCTGGCTAACAAACACATCCTCTCGGCTTTTCAGCGTGGCCACAGTTTTGTCTCGGAGGAGATGAAACAAAAGCACAGCAGGTGTGATGCGTGAAAGCTTTGGCGTGTGAAAGGACCCGGACTGTGTGCCACACGGTGAGCGACTGGAGATGGTTTTTAATCCTATCCGAGGCTGCTGCTGGTGCAGGAGTGCTGCTAATCACCCAGAGGAGATAAACGTTAACATATAGAGGAGATAAACTGTAACATTCAGGCTTTTATGATGTATGGAGAATGCTGAAGAATGTTCCTGTCAGATCATTTGGTGTAACTTCCACGTCCCGAGGATGTCATTATCTATCGAATTACTTATCAAATACTCAAAAACTTTTTCCTTTACTTCAATGTAATCAAGGAAAGATAAAGATGTGAAGGCTGCACAGCTGGATCACCTGTCAAACCGACGGTACAAAAGTCCACAGAGCCCCTTAAATGATCCTATATTCTCCAAAGTGTCGCATAGCGTACAGCTCATCTCATGTCGAGCTCTGGATTGGATTAAAATCACCGACCAGAGCAGGTGGGGTTAGGATCGAGTGAGAACGAGGTGCACACTGAACAAACTGAAACCACTGAACAATCAAGCCAGAGGCAGGCTGATCTCTGAGCCTGATCCCAGTGCTGTATGTGCCACGATCAGCGCAACACAACAGGACCGTGATGGTCCTGGATCAGGGCACCGTGGCACCTGGAGTCAGGCTTCAGGAGGGTCTGAAGGGCAGGACAGAACTCAGAGCAAAGAGTTTATGAAGACTGAGGTACTCAGATGTTACTTTCTACCTCAACTTCACTGCAACTCAAAGGGGAATTTTGCAGTTTTATCTCCACTGGATTTATTGATTTATTGATTATTGATATTATTGATTTTTTTATTGATTGGTGTCTGCACAACACCAAAAGGTTCTTTTCCTGTCTGTGAGGACACTGACATAATGTATTCTATAGTCCCTAAACTAATCTGAACTCCCATCAGGCCCCGTTCTAACCACAGCTCCAACCTTATAACCTTAAAACCAAGTCTGGAGCTTCTAGTGACCTTCTGAAGCAGTGAGGACCTTCTAAAATGTCTTCACAATGCACAGGTGTTCTCACCACAGTGGTTTAAAACTGAAAATGGTGCTCACATTCAGAGTATAACACACCGAAGTGCTGCAGGGCCTCCATCAGACTGGCTCAGATAAGCGGCCTTCTTTCCCCTGAAGGACCTCAGACCCTGGTGAAACCCGTCCCCTGCTGGACCGCTGTGTTGAATGTTGATTATTCAGCCTGCGTGATGAACCTCAGCACCAGGCTTCGAAACAGAAGGTTCATACAGAACAACAGCTGACCGTGCAGCAGGAAAGCAATTATTCTGCTCAGACTGGACCGTGCTTCTCGTCCGTCCTCGCGCCCGGCTGGCGGCTCAGACTGCTGTTGGTGATATGAGCCTGAACAAATTGCTGAGGTCAGATTCCAAATAACATTTCATTACTGCGCAGAGGAGAATGTGAGGAAAACTGTGAAGGCTGTGTGCGATCCTCTGCCTTCTGCCTCAGATTGTGTGTCCTGTTCTTTTCTCCCTCCGCAAAGTCCAGCAGAGATTGTGAAAGTCATTATCACGGCAAATTGCTTGGAGTCAGTGACAAGCGACGCGGCGTGGCGTGCTAACCCTCTGGTTTTCTTTGTCTGCGACTGAGCCTCTGACGCACTTAGTTCACCTCATCTGTGAGGCTGATTGGAAAGGCTGAACAGGTGCTGTACATCTGAGGAGGAGGACAAGTGACGCTTCTGATGGAGAGGGGTTTCATGATAACACACACACACACACACACACACACACACTCCTCACACGAGTACCTGCAAACAGACTGAAAACAGCAGCACCAGAAGTTTGCTTCAGACGCACAAGGCAGAGCTGCTGTTTTAATTCCATTTGATTTGTTTCTCCTACAGAGCAGCTGCAGCCGGAGGGTCCGACTCAGGTGGGCCGAGGAAATGAGAAGGAGCTTCCCTTCATGTAACAGCAAGCATCACGGTGAACAGGAAGGGAAGGACAGGAAAGGAAAGGAAAGGGAAGGGAAGGGAAGGGAAGGAAAGGAAAGGAAAGGAAAGGAAAGGAAAGGAAAGGGAAGGGAAGGAAAGGAAAGGAAAGGGAAGGGAAGGGAAGGAAAGGAAAGGAAGGGAAGGAAAGGAAAGGCAAGGAAAGGAAAGGGAAGGGAAGGAAAGGAAAGGACAGAAAAGGGAAGGAAAGGGAAGGAAAAGGGAGGATAGAAAAGGAAAGGAACGGAAAGGAAAGGGAAGGGAAGGAAAGGAAAGGGAAGGAAAAGGGAAGGAAAGGGAAGGAAAGGAAAGGAAGGGAAGGAAAGGAAAGGCAAGGAAAGGAAAGGGAAGGGAAGGAAAGGGAAGGGAAGGGAAGGGAAGGAAAGGAAAGGAAAGGAAAGGGAAGGGAAGGGAAGGGAAGGAAAGGAAAGGAAAGGGAAGGGAAGGGAAGGGAAGGAAAGGAAAGGAAAGGAAAGAAGGGAAGGAAAGGAAAGGAAAGGAAAGGGAAGGGAAGGAAAGGAAAGGGAAGGGAAGGGAAGGGAAGGGAAGGAAAGGAAAGGGAAGGGAAGGGAAGGAAGGGGAAGGGAAGGAAAGGAAAGGGAAGGGAAGGGAAGGAAAGGAAAGGAAAGGAAAGGGAAGGGAAGGGAAGGGAAGGAAAGGAAAGAAAGGACAGAAAAGGGAAGGAAAGGGAAGGAAAAGGGAGGATAGAAAAGGAAAGGAACGGAAAGGAAAGAAGGAAAGGAAACAAGGGGGACTACAGTAAAGCAAGGACAGGAAACAAAAAAGGGAAGAAAGCAAAGAAAGGATAGAAGAGGAAAGGAAACAGGAGGAGGGGAAAAAGCAAAGGGAAAGAAGGAAATGAAGCGAGCAGAAAGGTTTGACTCCGGTGGTAGAGGAAATGAAAAAAACAGCTTCCTCTGATTTAATGGCACAAGGCAGGATGTAATATTTAAATTATTCCTGGGTTTCAGTCAGCCGCAGGTGCGACAGAGCCGTCGATTCGATTAGAGAGGAATTCCAGATGTGTTCTGGGTGATTATCAGGCCCGGAAAACAGCTGCAACACAGCACAGGAAATGAGTCAAAGGAAGGAAGATGGAGGAAAAGAACAAACGAGAGGGGAAACATCATCCACGTACCTGCACACAGGTGTGTCTTTTCTGTCCTTCTCCACATGTGATGTGATCAGAAGGCAGATGTTCCGCCCACCGAAACGAGACGCGTGGACGTTGTTACTGGACTTTTTTAACCCTCAGCTGATAATTTTAAAAGCTTTTAAATTCTCTGTGCCTGGAAGCTACAGTTCAGTTGAAGTCAGGCAAAGACAGCAAGTGGCCGACTGCTGAGTGTGTACTAATACCACGCTGTTAAAGTACTGCTGAAAGTGAAAGGACTGCACTGAATGTGTTCACTTTGGCTGTGTAGTTCACAACACAGCACGCACCAACACAAAACATAAAGCTGTCAGATGAATGTAGTGAAGTAAAGAGTAAAACATTCATTTCCCCTCTCATGTAAAAACATTTCATGGTTCCAGCTTCACAAATTAGCTGCTTTGAATGACTTTGATTCATTTTAAATAATTTTTCAGGTTTTCCACCATTGAGTGTATTTTCACAGTGTGATAGTAGTACTTTTACTTCTTCCATCACTCATTAAGGGGGACACGCCCCCCCACTCAGCCCCTCCTGGCTCCGGCCCTGCAGCCCGCGTCCTCACTGTGTTGCTTCTGCAGCGCTGATCCCACAGGAAATAACCTTTCACAACAAAGCTTTGGAATAAAAGCCCTCCGCTGTATCCAGAGCAGATTTTACTGCGCAGTTTCTCCCCACCCGACTCCAAACCGCGCACACACACACACACACACTCATACACACTCACACACACGCCTCTCCGTGCTGAGCAGTCAACACC
The DNA here is from genome assembly GCF_020382885.2 of Scatophagus argus. Lineage (NCBI taxonomy): Eukaryota > Metazoa > Chordata > Actinopteri > Scatophagidae > Scatophagus > Scatophagus argus. The sequence continues at coordinate 764,467 of NC_058512.1, forward strand.
ATCAGCACTCAGCACCAGCACCGTCTCTGGACGCAGACACACGCAGACACCGACAGCCCGCACAGGTGAGCGCAGCCTTCTTCTTCTTCTTCTTCTTCTTCTTCTTCTTCTTCTTATCATCGTCCTCCTCTTTTCCAGTCCCAGTCAGCTGGATTTTCGTGCTGTTTGCGTGGGGCGACGGAGAGCAGATGTTAGAGCAAACGCACCGCGGCGGGAGCTGCTTGGGATGGGAGAGCGCGTTCGGATCACATAGTTAGAGAGAAGTTGTTCACCTGAGTCCGGTCTTGGACCTGAGATGTCCACATGTTAGCAAACGGGTCGTGACTGGGTGTGAGTCTCACAGGCAGCCAAGTTCCCTGACTGACGGGGTTTTAAACGCCAACAGCGGGTCAGGGTCTCTGGGTTCTGCAGGAGGTCCGTTTGAGCACACTGAAGCTGCACTTGAGTCTCGTTTCTTTGTCACCGCTTTGAGTCACACGTCGCTGGTTTGAGCCACACTGAAAACCTGCAGTCAGGCTCGTGTCTGATGCCAATTATCGATTATTGATCAACAGAAAATTCATCGTCAACTGCTGACTGTTTCATGCCTTTGACAAAGTGTGGATTTGCTCGTTTTCTCCGTTTTATTGACATGATCTGAGCTGTTTGAGTCTTGGACTTGTTGTTTTCACTTTTAGTGGTTCGATCTTTAATTACTGACGTGACAATTAATCACCGTCAAGACGACTAACCGACAGTGAAAATGATCCTGTTGGACCTCCTGATGTTAAATGGTGTCACTGTGGATGGGAAGATGCTGTCCTGACTTTAATGTGTGGATTGTGTGACGCACGTTTGTCACGAGTGTTGATGCTGATGATGACAGTCTGGTTCAACCAGGATCCAGTCTGAGTGGCGTTCGGTGGGTGGAGACGCAGGCCAGTTTTTTATCTCATCGAAGAGCAGACGGATTGACGAACCCGTTTGTTGTCCCATCAGGACGTTTGACCTTCCAGCAGCTCATATACTCTGCCTCCACCTGCAGCGGTGGGTCTCAAACCGCTAAGCTGAGTCTCCGTCTGACAAAACACAAGTTGAACTGAGGAGCTCCGTCGGCAGGCTGAACAGTCTGTGGTTAGGACGATTGGGGTCTTTGAGGATCCTGTTGGCCTCCTTCCTGCACCGCTGGGTGTAGAGGAGGAGGCATCCAGGTCAGGTCCTCGCTGAGGTGGACCCAGACGAAACTGAAGACTCTCTCCGCCGTAGTCCTGTTCTCCCTGTCGCTTCCTGTGTTTTTCTGACGCTGAGACGAGGGTTGTCGTCCTGAGAGCGAGATGTCTGGCCCCGCCCTCCTCTCTGTGGGAGGCCATGTAGTCCAGCTTGAACAGAAAGTTCAAGAGAGGGCTGAGCACACAGCCCTGAGGGACGCCTGTGCTGAGAATCAGGCTGGAGGACGTGATGGTGTCCGTCAGGAAGTTCAGGATCCAGTCCCAGAGAGGCGGGGGTTGAGCCCCAGACCTCTGGGCTCGATGATAAGGAGGGCACAGTGATGCTGGATGCTGAACAGTCAGTGAGCGGGAACATGAAGATGTGCTGTTTAACGAGCGAGGCCTGCTCGTTTATCGGCACCGTGTTTGAGCTGTTATGGGTTCATATTTAATGGGATTCACACACGCCCTTAAATCACATTGTTATCCACAGAACATTCAGGAAAACTCATGTGAAAATGTTCAGTCAGACAGACCAACGTTTCAGCCCAGAGTCCAGATGTGAACGCAGTCCACAGTTTGCCTTCCTCTGCTGCGGCGGCTTTAATGAGCTCTAATCATTCATGCCACAGTATATTCTGCTGGCAGCTTCCAGACGGTGTGTGTGTGTGTGTGTGTGTGTGTGTGTGTGTGTGTGAGAAACAAACAGATGTTGTCAAACCTTTCATGTCTTCCAAGAAAAGAGATTGTGGAGAACAACTTCACCAACGGCAGCCGTCGTGTTTCTGACGAGTTCTTTCCATTGAGCTGAACGTCGCGATTAAAGGTTAAAGGTTAAAGATTAAAGGTTAAAGGTTAAAGGTTAAAGATTAAAGATTAAAGGTTAAAGGTTAAAGATGCTGTCGGAGTGTTTTTCGTATGAGACCTGTCAGAGATCCTGTTGTTGTTAGCTTTTGAGTCCAGACTGAAACATCTCAGTAACTACTGGACCTTCAGACTCCCTCAGGATGAACTCTAATGACTTTGATCTGTCGCCATCATCAGGCTGACGTTTTAATCCAACACTTTGGCTTGTGATTTCTCTCCATAAGTTTATCGAATCAGCTAATCCAAGCGCAGCCTTTTCACTGTAAGCAGCTGCTGGGTGGCAGTCCAGCATGTGTGATGAAAATCAGGACGAGCGATGAGGGCCGATTTGATGGGACTCTCATGCTGCACTTCACTGTCACAGCCTGAATGTGCGGAGGCCGCCAGGCGCCAGCAGCGCCGCCCACAATCCGCCGCTTCTGGGGGCGAATCCATCATCTTGTCAAGATGCAGGTTACTTCTTGCTTCATGGCTTGTTGCTGTGGAAGCCCAACTGTGCCAAAACAAAACACACAAACAACATGGAATGAAAATATACCGTGCGTCGAAAACTCATTCTCATGGCGTGATTCTGAACTCCTTACTGTGTCGTCGTTTAGATTTGAAGAATTTAATGCTAAGGCTGGTGTTGCTCCGTCTCTCGACACCTTGACTTCCTGTCTGTGTCTCTCAGCTCAAAGATCATTTTCAGTCATAAGAAAAACAAAACAGGAGGAAATAGAGCATTTGTTGGGGACTGTTTTCATTGGCCAATGAATCAGCATCAGTGACTGTTTGTTCTCACTCTAATCAGACTGTTTGTCTTTCTCAGCTGCTTTGTTTGCTTCCACAACTTCTGATAAAGAAGCTGAGGGAGTTTTCACATGGGAAAAGTGATATTAATGCAATAGTTTGCTCAATGCGCACATGTGTGCTGATTTATGGTGGCCATAATGAAGGCGTCCGTCATTTCTAAACACATAAAGATCCAAAATAAACGAACGTGAAGATGAATTGGTGTGATAAAACCTGCAGAGGTGCAGGGGGAAGTGCTTTGGGTCACTCATACCAACATAGCGGAGCTCCTTCTCTCTCGTGAACGTCCCACACCGTCCGTAGGAGTCACTGACAGATCAGCTCGGTCTCGGCCTTGACTTGGTCTCAGCCCCTCACAGTCTTAGTCTTGTCTCGGTCCTGATGTCCTGGTATCCATCAGGGAGGTTCTCTCTCTCCAGCAGCTGCCTCAGGGTCTTTCTGTTCTGCCCAGGTGAACCCCCTCCATCTTAACCCCTGATGGTGTGACAGGTGGCCTTCATCGTGATGAAGTTAACAGCAGGTTTGTGCAGTGAGGATTGCTTGCTGAATTCAGACCTCACAGAACAGTGAGGTTTAGGATGAGAGTAATGTTCCTGGATGAGGCCCGTCGTCTTGTCTCCAGGCTCTAATATGTGCAGATAAGATCCAGGTCTGTATTAATTCAAGTCTGTATCCTGAGCAAATCCTCATTCATCTTCATAAAGTGCATAATTTGATATGAGTCTGCTGAGAGTGAACATCTAATTACAGTTTGAGCAGGCCATCATTTCGTCGTACCTGCTCACCTTACTGAGAGGAGCCATGTGAGCCTCCCCAGCCCTGATGTGAACAGATGTAATAAGCTTTATTTTAATGAGAGCGCCTCGAATGCTTCCCACTGAGTCCTCAGAGGCGTTTTGCTAACTGGAACTAAAAGCTTGTCAAAGAGTAATGATTTCACTTGACTGAGGTAATGAGATGGCATTTAATTTGGACAAGAGAGTAAAGAACAAACAGCAACACGAACGGCAGCCTGAGGGAACGTTTCCCATCACTTCAGGGATGGTGTGATCATGGCAGTCATCATGTTGTATTGTCTTGTTTTTTTATCTTTTTAAATCCAAAAGATTTTTATTGGATTAAGCCACAACTATTCATGATAGTCAACAATAGTCTTTCAGTGTATTTGCAGTCTGTAAGGTACAGTGTGTCACAGGAGCAGCCCGACCTAAAGCATCACCTGCTTCACGGTCTGTTTGACTATGAATGGGAGCTTAATTTACTAAATGAACATCACGCTGCAGTGAAGAAGAATTGAAATTAGCAACTGAGATCATCAGCAAACTGTTTACTGAAGTCATAAATCAACTGAAAAATAGACTCATTTTCTCATAAGCTCACATACCCTCAGATTTCAGTTTGAAACCAGTGGAGTCGCCCCCTGCTGGACATTAGAAAGCACGAGGGTTTAAGACACTTTGACACAGACTTTAGCCCAGCATCAGAGTTTGCCTGAAACTTTACAGTCTGTACAGCATATGACACCTTCTGTCCTCAGACCCTCAGTTTGGATCAGGAAAACAAGGTAACAAGGAAGTGATGTAAGTGGCGTGTTTATGAAGCACTGTAGTCCATCACAGGGTCATTGGTCCTGATCTTACTGAGCTTCAGGTGTGATGAAGCTCTCCGTCAGTCACTACATACACCATAAAGACAAAAGTATCCAGACGCCCCTCTTCATGGGGCTGTTCCTCAGGGTTTGTTCTCGGCCCCTGACTCCCAGTGAAGGGAAATCTGAATGCTTCAGCATACCAAGACATTTTGGACAATGCTATGCTTCCAACTTTGTGCTTCCAACAGTTTGTTGAAGGCCCTTTTCTATTCCAGCATGACTGTGCCCCAGTGCACAAAGCAAAGCTCCATAAAGACATGGTTGGATGAGTTTGGTGTGGAAGAACTTGACTGGCCCACACAGAGCCCTGACCTCAACCCCATCCAACACCTTTGGGATGAACTGGAACGGAGATTGTGAGCCAGGCCTTTTGGTCCAACATCAGTGTGTGACCTCACAAATGCTCTACTGCATGAATGGGCACAAATTCCCACAGAAACACTCCAACATGTTGTGGAAAGCCTTCACAGAAGAGTGGAAGCTGTTAGAGCTGCAAAGCTGTCTGTGTGTTTACAATGAGACGTCATTAAAGTCCCTGTTGGTGTGATGGGCAGCTGTCCCAATACTTTTGTCCATATAGTTTATATTATTTGAGTCTAGACTGACATGGAGGCTGAGTTGTCTGGCGGTGGACATGTGTAAAGGTGGTTAAATCCACGGCGTCACCACGTAGACAAAGACATGTTTGCTTCTCATAAAGGTGTCCATCAGCAGCAGGTGTAGTGAAACTGAGATCAGTCCACAGGGGACAAAATGGCTCTGCTGAAGATTCAAAGGAAGGGGACATAAACCACAGGAGCTGGATTTGATTTTTATTTCATGGCATCCAACAAACAGGCGTCCTTTCTCTGTGCGACAGAAACTGGCAGCGTGAGTCATACGCCTGCTGGGCTTCGCTCGGTGACGACAAGGAGCAGTCAGTTTGAAATGACAACATTTCAGCAGTTTTCATCCTGCTGCTCACAACCACTCTGGTCAAGCACTTCAAATTGTTCCCTTCTTTCATTTCGTCCTGTTCTGGCTCACTTTTCTCTCCACCAAAATCAAAATTTAGTTTTTTTCAGTCTGGTGTTGAAATTCATCCCAGACTGTTCTGCTTTTCCATTACCATATGTTCTAGAAATGAATGTGTACTGATGCAGAGCCCAGTGATTTAAGAACAAATATTTGAAATGTTTTGTATATTTTGTGTTTCATCATTTCTCTTCAGTGCATCACTGTTTGGGCTTGATTGATCTGCCTGTTATTTTATTTATACATGAATTAATTAATTGCATATAAATTAATTGACAGTCCAAAACTAAAAGGTACTCAGTTTATAGTAATTTATGGCAAAGAAGGGCAAGAAATCCTCCCATCTGAGTGTTTTATCTAATCAATAATGTGACTAATTGTCGCAGAAGTGCTTCATCGGGCCGTCTGACTACGTATTGATGACTGATCACACGGTGAGGCACATGATGCCTCTCTTGTTGGATGTGAATGTCTGGAAAATAAAAATATGGTATGTTAAACCTTCTTTTTCACTGAAAAACATGCAGAAAGTGACAGCAGTTTCCACAGCCCTGAGTGCTGTCTCACAGGCTGCAAACGACCCCTTTATTTTAAAGACAAGATGATTCACTGATCACCCAAAGATGTAAAGTTGCTCCTGCTTGCTTTATGTAACTCAGTGATGGTCAGCAACCAAAACAGCATCACATCGGGTTTGTGTCACGGCTGTGCAGTTTTGATGTGGACTGACAAGTGGGAGGTTCTGTGTTTAATTAAGCCTAAAGGGAAGGACATGACAAAACAGTGTGGGTACGTGTGTGTGCTGCGTCAAGATTTTTATCTGAATTCTCCACAGAAACTCTGTGTTAAAAGATAAAACGTCTTATGTGATGACAAAGTAACTATGAAAAGATAAACCCGTTAGACAGACGTAAAGTTCAAATCCACCACTTACCGAGGCGGACACCCTGAATTTGTCCCACAGAGAGATTTATTCCGTGAACATCGGCGACGCCGGGCGGATAAATGAGATGGTGAATCCCGTCACTGACCCTGCTGGTCTGTTGGATTACACGCCGCTGACCGTCCCACCATGTCAGAAACTGCTACGTGGACTCTGTCTGGTTTGATGCCAGGCCTGGTTTTGGATGGTGTCCCCTTGTTAATGGTCTCCTCTCTCACTGCAGGGACATGCAGGTCAGGTGACCTGGACTCCCCTGTAAATGCGTCTGTGTCTCAGTCTGTCCAGGGTTTTTCCTCCTCCTTTGGCACAGGAAATGCTGGAAACTTTCCTCACCAGAAAAATCTTTTTTTAAAAAACGAGTGTAAAGTTGTACTAATTTAAATTCAAGTCATGCGAGCAGCTCGGTGACTGCAGACTCAGTCAGGTCAGTGCACACTGACATTGAAGTGAAATGTCTCAGCATCTTTTAGATGGAAATTTGGTTCTGCTTTCCTGGATCAGCTTTATAAAGCTACACGTCAAGCGTACGAGTGACCGTCTGCCCCCAAGTGGACAAGAAAAGAAAACGTCTCTTTAGTAAAGTGATTACCGCGCCAAAGCAGCCGCTGCCAGCTTGTTTAGGTTGGGGTCATTTGCCATTTTCAGCAGGGTTGTTGCTAACTCGGAGATGGAAGTTAAAAACCAACGCGCAGCCTGTCGTTGGCCACCTGAAACAAACACCAGAGTCGGACCACCACTCTACATAAAGGACTCGCATGTCCTGCACCGACACTGAACTCCGAGTGATCCCGTCTGGACGTGAATCTTCGTGATACTGCGACTCGGTGAGGCTCGAAGTGAACCGGGAGTCAGACTCTCCTCTGCAGTCGCACATGAATTTGACAAAGTGACTCAGTTGTTGAAGCGTATCCTCATGTTGCAGATTGATCATCAGTTCATCAGTGCGCATGCGTCAATTTTCCCTCGGGGATAAATAAAGAAATTCTGATTCTGATCGCTGACTGCGAGATGCGGTGACTGTCATGAGCGTTTGTGAGAGGCCTGTCAGCAGAGTGTGGGAGGATTGTTCTACTTGTCTATCTGCTCATTTCCACTCTATTTATAAGGCAGTGAAGGATGCACGCAGCAGCCAGCAGCACCACCAGAAGTGGCCTCGCCAGGTCCCTCTGCAGGACGCGGTTTGTAGCATCAAGTCCGTAAATGTGGCCTCACATCCTTTCGTGTGCTTTTTCTCGCTCTCTGGCCTGCTGGGTCCTTCAGGCTCATCGATAAACACTGTAGTTATGAATATGGAACAACTATGGTTTTATCAGGTCTGTGTGTGTGTGTGTTTTAATCTCACCATCTTTGTTTTCCTGTTTTCATGTGTTCAGACCTTTACCTGCAGCTGTGTCTTAATATCCTGTAAATTAACTGTGGAGACGAGGTCCACAGACAGTATCAAAGTCTTAAAGAGGACTACTTTACCCTCCCCCGCTTCCGTCGTCCTGTATGTGCTGTGGTACAGTGGGGGTTTGGACCGGACTGTAACAGGGAGCAAAAGGCACACGATGGGCTGCGAGCCCCCTGGCAGGACTGAACGGAGCTGCCTGGCTTTAGTCTGAGTCGGACCTGCTGTCTGCCGTATGAATGACTGAGCAGATTCCCCTCTCGACTCGGCGCTGCTGGCTTCAACTCCCCTCGCTGGGCTCAGAAAGATCTGTTGAAGATTTCAGAAGGATTATGCCTTAAGAGCAAAACCTGATGTGAAAATCAAGGCTGTTACCTCACCGTGAGGTTTCTGTGTGCGAGCTGATAACACGAGTCAAGCTGGCGGAACGCGGCGCTGCGTTACATGGAAACATAATTCATCGTCCGGGCCCCCTGCCTGCGTCTCCGGGAGGACGCGGGCCCTCGTTTATCATGCCATCATGGCAACGAACACGAAATGAAGTGCTGAGCGGGAGCTCGTCTGGTCTGATGTTTGAAAATTGCCAGAGATGAACACAGTGTGACAGGTGTGTTCTCACAGGGATGCAAACACAGAATCAGAGAGATTCCTGTTCCCCAGAGCAGGAAAAAACATCCACGTTCACTTCCAGGGCCATTAGCATGCAGACCATGTTTATCTCTCAGCTGCTGTGGTACAACTGGAAACAGATTAGCAGCTGCCTTCATCGATGGAACGAGCAGCCTCACGGCCCTCGTTCACACACAGACACAAAGCAGTAATTACAGTAAAGCAGCAGTATTGTAGTTTTGCTTCATTTCCAGACTTGTCAGACTAAACAGTTTCATAATGAAAGCATCAAAGCAGTCGGATCATTGAGAGGCTTCAGGATTTGTAGTTATTTTGTCACAAACAAACACAAGGCTGGATGTGAAGTGTATCAGCGCGGAGATCCAAGATCGGGCCGATAAAGACGCTTCTTTTCTGGGGATTAACATCGCAGACTCATTTAAAAACCAGATCAGGCTGCCGGCAGACCTTATTTAGATGAGAGTGTGACTCTGGAAACTTTGAAGTAGCATCCGAGGAGGTGGGGATTGTTGTAAGCAGAGAGGATGAGGTTGTTGACGAGTATCTCGTTTGATCTCCGGCAGCCTGTACTCTGCTGTGTGGGATTGCATAAGACAGAAAGAAGGAGAACGAGAAGATGGTGTGTGTGTGTGTGTGTGTGTGTGTGTGTGTGTGTGTGTGTGTGTGTGTGTGTGTGTGGCTGCTCGTTGAAGAAATCAGCTTCCTTATACTCCCACAGGTCTGGCAAGACATCCTGATTGTTGTCGCTGTGATTGATGCAGATGTCAAACGATGATGAAATCAGGGCTGAAGTGTTTGAATTCACTGAGTTTGTACACTTTGAGCACATCTCGGCAGTGCACATCCAAATCAGTAATCCATGAAAAGGTGCAGCTCTGGCTTGTGTTTCGGGAACATGACAGTCTGACAGTCAGACGTGTGAATGTGCCATCTGCATCAATGTGACAGGCTCACCAGCAGAGCTTCCCCGCTTCTTTGTGTCGTTTCGTCCTTGGATTCGTCCTCTCCTTCTGTTTCCTGTCTCCCGCCCCCCTCGGCTCCATATTCATTGTGTGAACTTATTCCCCTTCGAGCTGAGAGGACACTTTAAATCCTAACAGACATTAAACCGAGACCCCTCTTCTCTTTTTCAATAAGTAAACCGTGATGTAGTTTGAACCAAAACGGATTAAATGGCACTACTATCTGGCTGTCCCCGTTGCACGCTCACAAAACACTGAAGTTATTTATATCTCTGCAGCCAGAACGCTCGCACCAGCCAGAAAACATTATCACAGCGCCCTCGCCTCGTCTCTGCATCGCCCAAACATATGAGGCCATGGCAGATTTTAAACGCACAAACACCTCGAGGCAACAGTAAAAACCACCAGCTACAGCTGTGTGCCTGTGCTGGAGCAGCTCGGCTACCTGAGCGGTGCTTCAACCACAACGGAGCAGCGCAAGCCAGACGTTTGTCATTTAAGCACAAAATCAACGTGAGTTTCGTCCAAAGTTGAAGTGAACTTCAGATGGCTATTTTATTAACGCGATTGAATCGAGTTCCTTCCTTTCCAGGACTTTTCTTCATCAAGAATACGCCTACTGACATATTTTATTCAGGTGATACCTAAGAAACATCAGCACCAGATACTGGTTTCAGCCAAGTATTAACTCTAAAAGCTCACAGATTTTGCTCAGACACGATGCTCGGAGGAGGCCGAAGGTCCTCCAGAGAGCTTTGGGAGGGTAGCTGGGAAGCTGACATTAGCACGAGTGGCTAACTAGCCTTATCGTAACGACACAACACGATGGCCGTCAGCTGATGATGAGACTGGTGCTGTAAGTCAAGTGGCCCTTGTGATGATTGCAGACTGCAGATCTGAGATCAGAATCTGAGGCTCCAGTTTGAGGTGTAGTGGCAGCAAACATTCATGAAGCTCATTCAAAGCATCGTCTCCACGGCTAACGGTTTCTCTGGTTTGCAGGTCTGTTCTGTGAGCCTGTGAGAAGCAGCTCATTGAGAAATATGAGCTGAACAAATAAGGATTGAAGCAAAGACTCAGAAGGGAGATTCATTAATGTGTTTGTGCTGAGGCCCTTCAGACGTCTCCTCTCTTTGTCTTCTTTATGATCTCTGTTAGCCTTGGGTTTGTGAAGAAGCCGTTCAGAAGCCGTTCTGAAAGACACTCAGTGACCGTTTGTGCACAGGCAGTCGAGTTGATCAGACAGTCACAGAGGAAGATTGACTGACCCTGGATCTGAGGGCGAGGAAGTCTGAGTACCTGTTTTTGTCAGAGAAACTGCTCGAAGGAGAAGAAGAAGAATCACTTTATTGACAGTATATATATTTATACATACACACACTGAATTGGTCTTCTGCATTTGACCCATCCTTAGTTGAACACACACATGCAACACCCGGCAAATTACATGCAGTGAAACACACACAGGAGCAGTGGGCAGCATCAAGCGCCCGGGGAGCATATTGGGGGGTTAAGTGCCTTGCTCAAGGGCACATCAGCCGGCTAATGGAGGAGGGGGGGAGCATTTTTCACATTAGTCACTCCACCACACCCAAATTCTTCCTGCCCGTCAGGTGGGGGAATCAAACCGGTGACCCTCCGATCACAAGCCGCTTCTCCAACCTCTGGGCCACGGCTGCTGAATGATGAAAACACATCATTTAGTCATTTCTCTTGTGTCTCGTGCCTCACGTTTGCTTGCTTTAGACGTTTTCGGATGACGTGTTAACAGTAATTTACTCCAATAAGCTTCATGAAAGCAGCCGTATGAAGAGCACTTCTCAGTCCAAATGCTCCAAATGCTCTTTGTCACATCATTTACACAAATTAATCAGTTTAATTAGAGCGGATGTATGGGTGTATAGCAGCTGTATTCATCTGATTGCATGATGACTGAATACCACAGAGAGGCTCACTCCAGCATAAAGCTTTAGATTAAAGCCCTCAGATGATGCTGTGAGGCTGTCAGTGATGTACTGACTACTGTGAGGTAGAATTAGAAACTTTAAATTATCTGGAATAAATCGAATAAGAGACGGAAGGTTCCGTATGAGGCAAACCACAGATACGGACTCCGCCGAGGCCGCCGTAAGGCTGATGTTGATGTGTGATGGATTGTCAGGAAACTTCACACCCGCTGATGCGACTTGTCTTTGGAGGTCAGCTTACGGCCTTTAGTCTAAATGTGGACAAGTTAAATAACAGACTCACTGCAGTCTTTCACATCGCGCTGCCCAGGATGCGGGTCGGACCGAGATGCTCCACGTTCCGGCTCGGGCCCCGGGGTCGTGTTCTGCCCGTGTGTGACCGACGAGGTCAAATTCTTCATGTTGCATCGAGTGAAACCTTTTTACATCCTCTGGACAGTTTGGCACAAATCACCCCATCTCAACACGACCTCAGCTGTGTCACGACCGGCGAGGTAATGTGAAAAGGGCATCATCATCATCATCATCGTCATCTTCGTCATGGAGGGCTCGGCCCCTGGGAGCCCCTGCCCTGCTCGCGTCCATCCAAATCCATGTCATCTCTCAGATAACCTCTCTGAAAACATTACGCTAAAGTGTGGCCCACTGAACAACATGTTCACAGATTTATTCTTTCCTCTCTTCAGTCAATTGTGGCTTTGAAGGACAACAAAATGGTCCCGAATGTCCTCGAGTGTCGTTTTGAATTAATGAGTCAGATCGATTCTCGCGTGTTTGTTTCCGGCCTCACGGCGTCTGAGTTTTAATATCGTCAATGAACTGCACTCATCATCTCCCGTCGTGTTCACACGCGCAGTAAAAAACTGATGAACACCTGAAAAACACGATCCAGTTTGTGTGACAGGACCGGCCTTTGTGTGCATTTTAAATTGATTTAGTCAGTTTTAAGCTGTTACGGGCACTGACAATAATCCTCTTAAGGTCTGGCAGAAATGTGAGAGTGTTTGTGATAAAGCGGAGAAAGCGGCAGCCTGAACGCCAAACGTCTCAGCTGTCCGTCGACAAACCAAAACTGCTCCCCTCACACACGTTTTGTTCGACAGCTCGTCCCTAAATGAAGCGTCTTGTCAGTTCAGGCTTGCTCATCATTGGCTCATTCACAGCCGTGTGGCTTGTAACAGCCAATCGGATTCATGCACAAACCATCACAAACCATCGCTGAACAGGCTGATTTTTGATTTGCTGCTCTGTAGGTTCATTCAGCGTGAATTAAAATACAACTTCTCACCCAGTCACGCAACCGTAAGCTCTCGTCATGGAAAACAGGAAACTAACCAGACGAGTCTCCACTGGGACTCTGAAATATAAAGATAATCCTCGATCAGGTGTCCATTATCAGGAATTAATGGACATCCTGCAGCCAATCAGAATGGGGGACTCAAAGTGAAAGAGAACCAGCTGATCCCAGAGCTGTGCTGAGAACTGGTCTAATAACTGGAGAGTATCTGTCAGACTGCTGTGTTCTTCCAGCTCTGTCTGAACGCTCGGCTTGAAAGCCGCTCACGTGTTTGATCACATGTAGTTACGGCGATCTACACACAAACTGCACAACACATCCTGGTGTAGACGGGAAGATGAAAGAAAAACAAACGGCATAAGCGGAAGGTTTTTTTCTGGAAGTCTTCACACGACTCAGGATGACTGTTGGTGGTGACGTGTCACAGCACAGCTGGATCTGAGGATCACATGTGGGGGTGACAGCGTGTCATGTCATCTGCATGGAGACTGACTCAGCATTAAACATGTGATGCCTTCACCGTCACTTCACCTGCATGAAGTGAGTGGGAACCGGACGAGGTGGTTTGTTCTCAGGGTGTGTTTGCCGTAACACCTGCAGATTGTTTCGTCCCGTCCCGCTCGCTGCACGCCTGATGCTCCTCGCACGCTTGTGCAAAAGAAGCCGAGCGCGAGGTAGCATTTTTCTGAGCATTAAGAAGGTGCGAGTGAGTCACAGCAGCACCTGTGAGTGGGTCTCGTTCTTTGGCAGCTCCATCCCACAGGCGTCATAAAGGCTGTCAGAGGGGAAAGAACAGCAGAGTGGGAGAGACAGGCAGAGCTGTCCACAGGGGGAGGCCGGCACGCCGAGTGGACGGCTGTCAGCTGCTCGACTCCATGGATACGCTGATGAGAGTGAGGACCTGATGGACGCTGTAATCAGTGGATGGGAGTAATAAGCTGCATCCTAATCAAGCCGATCACTCAGAGCGTGGAGAAGACGAGGGGGGACGCGCTGCATGTGTCTCACTATCAGAGACGTGACATTCTGTGTGTTTCCGTGATTACGTTTTTACTTCAGTGTGCATGTGTGGCTTTATGCACACGTGTGTGGCTCCACATTGATATGAATGAGAATCATCTGGGATTTGAATATTTAGAAGACACATCCTGTGTGTCCAAGAATAACTTTATTTAAAGAGAGCATCAGCGCGACGTCCTGCCTCTGACTGCACTCCTGTCCTCTGCAGGTCCCCCGGCCGCAGGCTGGATGTGTGTGTGGTGTTACAGTAGTATGTGATGTGTGTGCAACGTTAATGCATCAATTATATAATGTCAGTATGTTCATGTAATGTTAATTCCAGTTGGACCGTACAGCAGCTGAAGAGACACACAACCAACAGGTTTTGTTCCTTTGTTAAATCCTCGTTCTGTGGTTTTTACTGTCTGATCTGTTAGCGCTGAGTTTAACTCATCGGTAACCGTAACCGCCGTGAGCACGTCGGCTTAATGAAGAGTCGAACGTGTTTCAACTGAAGAAACCCGATGGAGCTAAATAACCAGCCAGCCTGATCCCAAGCCTGTCCGATCTTGTCCTTATTGTCTTCAGGACTGGCAGCTGAACTGGGCTCAGTCTGTCTGAGTCCCACATCAATGACGTCCTCAAAACTCGCAGGACGCCACATGCTGTCATGTTATTTCAGTTGTTCACATTATTACAAATGTAATAATAACAAATGTAACGAGAGGTTCTGGTTTCAGTCGTGTCTCAGTAGTTTGAGTCTCGCCTGCCGTCTGTCTGCTGTGTGAATGTCCTGCAGCTTTGCCTTAAGTGCTCTCTTGAGGCTGGTTTCAGGTTTTCTATTAGAAACGCAGCACTCAGAGTGGATGAACAGCAGATCCACAAGCGCCGAGTCCGTCCCCGGTGGTCTGGACTGCATAATGTGACATTAAACCAACAATAGATTATGTTAATGAGTGTTAGTGGGTGGTGGAGCTCAGCGGAGGAAAAACAGGACGTAGGAAAGAACAGGAGGTGTCGACACTCGTTTCGCTCTCCTGTTTCGTTCCCACATGTCACTCGGTTTCGTCTTCACCTCCGTCTCGGGTCTCCGCTGAGAGCTCCTCACCTCGCCGTCTGTCTTTCATTACTCTCAGTGTTGCTTTGCTTTCTGTCCTTCGCAGGGAAACACTGATGCTGAGCTGATCCACCGGGATGCTGACAGCGAAGGAAAAAGAGGACAACATCTATATTTGAATCACTGGCAGTCGCTCATCTGCATCTCACTTACAGCACCGCGCTGAGCTCTGAACGCTGTACTGTACGCACTGTCACCTCTGCTCTGACCTGGCTGTTTGACAGGAAGTTCAGCAGCAGCTCCGGGGCTTTGGTCCCGTCAGACCCTGACCCCTGACACACTGCCCCCCTCCCTCACATCACCCCCTCCCTCCCTCCCCTCTGCTCTCCCTGCCATGTCCAACGACAGCAGCCTCCTCGGTGTGTGGGAGGCCTCGGATTGGGCAGACGCCGCTCAGTGCCCGCCCTCGGTGGGAGGGGCCACTTTCTTGATCGTAGCGTACAGTGCCGTCATAGCAATCGGGTTGCTAGGCAACGCAGGCCTAGTGTTCATTATCGCCCGGCAACAGGAGCTGCGTAACGTCACCAACATCCTGATCGCCAACCTGTCGTGCTCTGACATCCTCATGTGTGTGGTGTGTCTTCCCGTTACCGTCATTTACACTCTGATGGACCGCTGGGTGCTGGGAGAGGCCCTGTGTAAGGTCAGTGGACCCCCCCACCCCACACACACACACACACGCATGCACACACACACACACTGCTTCAGCCTGTCTCCTTACCTGTCTCCATCAGGTCACCCCCTTCGTCCAGTGCATGTCGGTGACAGTCTCCATCTTCTCATTGGTGCTGATCGCTCTGGAGCGTCACCAGCTGATCCTCCATCCCACCGGCTGGTCCCCTGCTGCCGGACACTCCTACCTAGCCGTGGGGCTAACGTGGTTGGTCGCTTGCTTCATCTCTCTGCCCTTCCTGTCCTTCAACATCCTCACTAATGACCCCTTCCAGAACATCAGCCTGCCCACAAACCCTTTCAGGTGAGCTTCAGTATTTGGAACTTCATATGAAACGTAATCCTGGGCACTGAAAAATGACTGACGGGCTCTGGTTTGTTCCCGGCTGGTTAGCGTGTTAGCCTTTAGCTCACAAGCTCCAGCAGGTCAACGACCAGTCACCACACCTGTAGAAGCAGATATTTCACAGTCATACATGACTGAATTTCACTGAGCTACTTTCTGATGTGAGCAGGCCTCACTGTGGGCTCATTTGGAGCATCAGCTGAGTTTTAGTCAACAAAAAGATGCAAGTAGTGCAAAGAGTCCACAATAATAAGGCCTTGAGCCACACAAGGACTTATTTTCTTGCCGGCGTAAAGCCAGCAGTGGCCTGAACGCAGTCCTCAGTTATTTTTCTGTTTGTTTATGTGCCTCTTTGAGAATTTCCTGCCTCCAGCATGTTTGCACCAAGCTGGGAGAAGATGTGCAGCTGAGGCCACTTTCATCTTGATTCAGTGCATTTGTAGTGTTCACATGAAACTACTTTTCCACCAGCTCAGACCACCTGTCAAGACTAATGCACACACACACACACACACACACACAACCGTCACAGGTCCAAAGAGTTGGATTGGATCTGAAGTGGACCCAACATGAATAAACTAATTCAACTTAACTTGCACTCTTCCACGTTGTTCTGGTTTCAGCGAAATGAAGCCACACAGTGAAACTTCCAGCAGAGACAGCAGCTTTTATGAGTCTGGTTACTGCTGTTTTAGTTTTATATTGTGTGAGAACATAACTCTGTTTAGGAACAAAAAGATCAGTTAACATTCCTCAGGCCTCGACAGGACACCCACAGTTAAAGCTAAATAATGCAACAACATGAAGAAAAAGAAAGCAAAATCAGAGCGTCCCTCCTGTTAGCAGGCTGAAACAAGCAAACACAACAGCATCGCCAGTTGGAGAAACGCAGTTTGTGTGAGCAAAGCAAAAGTCTGACTATCAGTGTGGAAGCATGTGTGTGTTTAACCGAAGAAACACTGCAAATTCGCGTGGGTCGACAGAAACACACACTTGATGATCACGTGTTTAATGTATTAATGTCGTGCTTTGAGTCCCTCTGAGGTTGAGGAACACTGTTTACTCTTCATCACTCCTCCATCTTTTACAACATTCGGTAAGAATGGAGCTTAGTGCAGTGTGAATCATAGGTGGAAATTAAGCTGACTGGTCTTGATATTTTGTGACTGTTGTGGCAGTGTGTTGCAGTTTCTTCCACCGCAGACTCACAAAGCGCTGCAGTGTGTGCGTCGGCCGGCTCGTTGGGTCCTTCGGTCTCTGGCTGGTGGCCTGTTGGGGTTTATTACGGCTGTGGTTTTACTGCCACTGCAGTACTGTCTCAGATGAAGTGACACAGTCACAAAGTCAGCGTCAAAGTAAAGTACATGTTGGAGTGGTGTGAAACCATTAGTGATGACACTTCTGCCTGCATTCATGTGGAAGATTAAATGGAGAAATGAATCAGACCCGTGCGTCCGTCTCGTCTCAGGGACCATCTGATCTGCATGGAGCTGTGGCCGTCGGATAAGCATCGTCTTGCCTACACGACTTCGCTGCTGCTCTTCCAGTACTGCCTGCCACTTCTGCTGGTGTTCCTGTGCTACCTCAGGATCTTCCTACGCCTGAAACGACGCAGGTCACACAGCTCTGCTTTCATTTTCCTCAAAGCCATCCAGTGTGTGTGTGTTTTTATATCACAATACTCTGTTTATAATCTGAGTCATTCTGCCGTAGGTTTGGTGTGATATTTCCCAGTGAAATGTCTGACAATAGGCGTCACGCTGTGTTGTGCAGGGACATGCTGGAGCGCAGCAGGAGGACTCGAGGAGCCCAGAGGATTAACGTGATGCTGTTGGCCATCGTCATAGCCTTCGCTCTGTGCTGGCTGCCGCTGAACGTCTTCAACACGCTGTTTGACTGGCACCACCAGGTCCTCCCCGACTGCCAGCACGACGCCATCTTCTCGGCCTGCCACCTGACCGCGATGGCCTCCACCTGCATCAACCCCGTGGTGTACGGCTTCCTCAACAGCAACTTCCAGAGGGAGCTGAAGTCGACGCTGCAGCGCTGCCAGTGTGGCAACCGGGCGGCGGAGAGCTACGAGAGCTTCCCTCTGTCCACTGTGGGCAGCGAGGCCACGACGAAAGCCACCTCCCTCAACAGGATGGGATCAGTGTGCGTTCCCTCACCCAGACCTGAGGTCGGCTCAGCAATACCGGCGAAAACAATACCAGCCAACACCTAATTATGAGCACTATGAGCTCTCGTCTGCCGAGTGGCTGGCAGGCAGATGGCCTGTGAGTGGCTGACAGCTGGAACAGTGTGTGACAGGCAGGGCAGGAACAGCTGTCTGACACGAGTCAAATACACTTCACTTCATCTCCATAACTTTCCTGTCGGAGTGGAACAGCTTGTTTGACTGGAGCACACTGTTCAGGGGCAGCAGACGGTGAGGGTGGAGGCTGGCTGGCGTAGCGTCAGAGTCCCAAACATGAGAAGTAAAATCTTGTAAATGGACTCAGTCGAGGGATGTGGAGAGAAGACAGGAGAGCTCGGGTAATTGGCCGTTCGCTAAGCCCCACTCCCCATCGCTATTTGTGTTCGAGATAATGGCGACAGATTAATCGTGGAAATTCATAATCGTTTTGAAAATGACTGATCCATGATTTTAAACAGAAGTACGCAAAAGCAGCTTCTCATTTTTAGTAGATTTTGGCAGCTTGGTCAGTTGGTTGAAAAATCTGAGTTAGGATTATGACTAACTTTTTAAAACATAGAAGAAGTCGTGAATATCCACTTGATAGTGACATAAAGACTAAAGCTAAACATTTTAACACACAGGAAAAATACTGTATTATAGACTGCAGAAAAGGAAAGTGTTTGTTCTAATGTAACCATGTTTAGCTGCTTACTATTAACCATACTTAAACAGAATTAGCCGTCATTGTTAATATTTTCAGCCATTACATTTTGATTTTAAAAGAGAAATGGCCCTCTGCCCCCCATTTGTTTGACAAAGGCTGGAGCAAGCCGCTAATGTTAGCTTAGCCTCAGATGTGACCGTATCTTGGATTGGCTCCCACAGAGTGGACGTCTGTAACCCAATGTCTTAATGTACTTAGCTAATTATATGCTAACTGTTAGCCGTGGAGGCAAAGAAAGTTATGATATGCTAAAGATATGCTAATAGTTGCAGCTTAGAGCAGATAAACACACAGTTTAATGAAATCCTTACATTTTTGCTTGTGTATTTTTGGAGTTTGGAAAGCTGATAAAAATACGTGACATTGTAAACTCTTCACTTTGCCATGTTATGGACCACTTGCTAAGCTATTTTTGGACAACTGCTGTTTAACGATGGGATTTAGTTGGAAGTCAACTTCTTCTGCATTGAGAACAAAACTTGAATAATAAACGATGAAGAAGGAAACTAGTCTAAAGGAGGATATTATGAATGGTCTTAAAATGGAAACAGCTCACCGGCATGTTTATATGTAACTCTGTAAAGTGTAAATTACGTCATTATGATAGTGAATAGTGTTGATAAGCATTCCTTAGTGAGGAATTTAAAACTATGGTGGAGGCTATGAGGCTCCTAACATGAGTGTATTATAGCCTATAACGAACCACTTCACAGGCCATACATATGCTATAATGAGCTTGAATGGATGGATTTTCTCCTCTTCTTAGTGGCTGAGTTAGAAATCCATTAAAGTCTATGGGAGATGTAGTTGTTATGATGCCAATCAGCCTTACTTTTCTGAATGAAATTTGTAGGAATGTTCCAAAAACTCAGCACGTTTTGTAGCAGCTATCGGACAGAACACGAATGAAAAAAGGAAACGCGAACCAAGAATCGTTTTCCAGATCCACTTTCTGACTGGTTTGTTAAAGCGTTCAGCCGTGGCCTCAAACCTCCTCCCAGCTTGTACTTGATGCTTGTTTCAGAAACATCAAGGTATTTTTGCTCTGTTTCCATTATAAATTTCATTTTAAGCTTTTCCATTATTGCCTTCAATATTGGAGCTTTTCCATCAGAATTCAAATTTGTTTCTTTTCTAACTGACATTGAACAGTAGCTATCGGTGCTTCATTTCCATACCTAACTTTCCATTTATAGTTTAGTTTTTTCATTTTAATATCTAATTATTCCTTTTTCAGTAAAGGAGAAAGATGACAATGTGATTTTCATGTTTCTTTTTTTTTTAATCTTTAGTTTTGGTTAAAATTATCCTCCATCAGCTGGGAGGAAAATCTGGGCTGTGTGTCTTGAACTAATGTAAATGAGTTTTGAACGTTTTACTTCTTTGCTGAATTTTCTGTCAAGTTTGTCAGTTCACTGTGGCCGTGTCATTAAACCGAGTGTGAAAAGTGAAGACCTGTGTGGCCTGGTTCAGTAAGTGTGGAAAAGAACATATTCACTGATTATAACTGTAAAACTACAACGTTCGGTTGCTGGTTAAGAACCAACTAAAATGACAGAAATCATCTCCGAGAAAAATGTAACTGACGAGTACTTTGACTTACTAGTTTGGATCGTGTCCCATCTGCTGACATGAAGGGAGTTTATGAGCTGTACTGCAGCCGGCCACCAGGGGGCCGTCAAAATGTTTCTACACACTTCACGTTCAGGTACACGAATCCTGTACGTTAACATTTGTCATTATTTTATAAACTGCTGTGATACTGCGTTGAAATCACGCGAGTCTTCAGAACTCGCCTGAGAATCGACATGTTTAGGTTTTCTGCGGTATCACAGTAATCCAGTGATGGAGCCTGCACTGCTAACAGGAGCTGCCAACAGCTAACTCAGCACGCTTTGAATGGAGAAAATTACTATGAACAAATATGGACGAGTCTGAGAAGAGAACAGCTGACATTACAACAGCACGTCTGAGGAGGTAAAAGTCCCTCACCTGCCCTGGAGACAT
This sequence comes from Scatophagus argus, assembly GCF_020382885.2. NCBI lineage: Eukaryota > Metazoa > Chordata > Actinopteri > Scatophagidae > Scatophagus > Scatophagus argus. The sequence continues at coordinate 785,214 of NC_058512.1, forward strand.
AAATCCAGACCCGGTGGACTCTGCACTGTATGCAGCCTGACATCACCTCCTTGTAATTAGCTTTGTGTATGAATGTGTGTGAGCCCATGTGCCTCTGAGATCGCCGTCTCAGCCCACCGACTCATGATGTGGCCTCGGATTGTGCTGCTGATTGAATCCAGGCCTCCGGCTGCAAACTGGCTTCCCGTTTCTTCATCACATGCTGATTGGATTACCTGTCAGTTTAATCAACCCCGCAGTAACGCTGATGGATCTCTGCGGCACAGGTGGACCCAGGGAGGCCCGTCATGAACAACATGAACACACCAGGACAAAACATGTTCTCTTTGTCATGTCAAATCACTAAAAGTTTCCGACTTGTGGGGAAGTTAATGTGAATTTTCCCACAGTGAGGAACTAATTTTTCCAATTATTCCGACACGTTCCGCACTATAAGTACTGGAATTGGATGTTTCTTACTGGTCGTAGTTAACCTCATGGCTACAGCTGAAGTGAGTTTTGTAGATTTTGGACATGGTTTAACTCTCACCACGAATGCCTTCACAAGCTCTCGCCTGTTCTGCAGATTTTAAGCAGCCGACTTCTTTCGGTCTCATGTTGTCTTGGTACATGAAGTGTCTGTAGCTCAGCTGCTGGGGAGGCAACAATGACCTGATAAGAGATAAAAGAAAACACGCAGCTCAGCATCAAACAGCACCAACAGATCGCAGGCATCTGTCCTCCACGCGAGGAGACGTCTGGAAGGACAAACACATTCGGATCAAGGCCTCAGTCTGATTTCCCACGGGGCTGGAGGCGGTGCTGTCCAGCAGTGTTGCAGCTCATCCTCCCTGCCCCTCATCCCTCTGAACCTCAATTATCAGAGCTTACTGGGCCAGTACAAGTCCTGCAGCAGACCGGCCAGCGACGAGCCTCCAGGTCCACTGGAAATCCCAGAGAGTAGGATGTTTGTGCACAGACACTCTCAGTGCTGCTGCAGTCTGTGTGATGATGCTCCAGAAATCCCTGTAATTTAACATGACAAGTACATGGAGATAAGATAAGATTTTTCCCAGCAGCTGCTGAAGGGCTGCTGGAGGGTGGAGGGTGGAGGGTGGAGGGTGGAGGGCGGCCGTAGAAACAGCTCGCACAATGCAGCCTCACGCAATCCGACACTGTATGCAGCCACATGTCGGGTGGGGGTGGGGGTGGGGGGCAGCTCTGAACTGCAGAGGGATTTGCTGGGCTTTCATAGCGGTGAGTCACTTTGCATACATTAGCATCACTTTGATTTCTAAAAAGAATAAACAGGAGAGGAACAGAAGCTCGCGGGTTTCATCTCACTACAGAAGAATCAGACAAAAAGCTCGACTGGAGTTACGAAGTGCTGCTGTCTGAGAGGAGAAGGAGAGATAACAGTGCAGCGGTCCTCTCCCCGTCCGTTTCCTTGGTTACCTGCGATGGCACATGCACACACGCACACACACACACACACACACACACACAGCCTTGCTATTTGTGAAACTCACACACTCTGAGTGAAGACATATTTAACCAGGCTGGCATGGAAAGTGTTGCACTAATGTTTGTGAAAGCAGCACTTGAACACCTGACATCACACACACACACACACACTGCTGGGCTGTAGATCTGGTTCTGAGAGCTCGTGTTGTCACGATGGTACCAGGTCTCAGTCTGCCTTAGCGTCAGGCCTTTTTCTGTGATGGGTAATGAACACGTGTTTCTGTTGTTCTCCTCTCAGCATCTGGATGAACAAACACTTTCGTCCACTGCACCATAAGAAAACGTTTTGAACCCAAGTCTTAACTGTCTGCCATTGCCGTTTTGGTTCGGTTGTTCCAGCCTCCACGAGGCTGACAGGAAGTGACTGATAGGCGAGCTGCTGTCGTGTGTTTTCACGTCCAATGCGACGACGGCACACAGCTGGAGAGCGCTGGTCACCTGAAGCGTTGCGGGAGGAGTGGCGGAGGTGATGTCACACGATCTGCTCTCATTGGGTCGTCACTGCAATATTCAGCCAACAGATTTGTTTTCGCTCAGGAACGGAGAACATTCGTCTGGAGAGAACTGTGAGAAACCCGGCTGGTTTACAGATCCGTCAGTGTTACAAACCCTCCATTAAACACGTTTGTGCTGAGTATCATCGTATGGATCGTTTGAACTTGTACACTCCGGGGTGTAAACTCAAAAGCTCCTAATGAGTCTCGGCTGAACTGCGTGGTGATGAAGAGCTGTTTGCTGAGGCTTTATGTGCTCTTCACCAGACTGAGTCTCATTCATCAGCTGTCTGTCATGTTTAAGGACCAAACCAGCCAATCTGCCGGCACTTGTGCAAACTGCTGGACACTGAAGGTTAATATTGTGGCTCTTGAGGCCGTTTATCTGATGTCCACCCTCCTCCTCGTCCTCTCCTGATGTTTTCACATCCAACATGGTGGAGAAAGAGTCTGTTTGGATCAGTGATTGATGGAACAGTGTTAGTCTGTTTTATTTTAAACTGTTTCTTTTTTTTCTGGTCATAAAATTACCATTTCTGCAAGTGGAGTTTGGTTGACATAGCAGCTGTTTCTGTGCATGTAGAGATCCTGTCAGACTTGCTCAGTACTGGACCAGAGTCAAAAACTGTTGTCTGAACATCTCTGAATCCACTCAGAAATCAGAAGAAAACAGATGCTTCACAACTTGTGAATAATCAGTAACATCAGTAATAAATGTGTGTAGGTCGTTATTTGAATAGCTGCTTTTGTGTGCAAGTTTTCTGTCAGAGCCGAGTTGTAATCTGTCATGTCCAGGAAACATTTAAAGTAAATAAAGTTTATTTAATCAGTTTTTGTCTCATGTCTTTGTTGTCTTGTGATTTCCTGTTTTATTTTGTCACTACTTCCTGTCTGTGTCTATTGTCGTCAGCTTTGCTTTGTCCCTTTGTCTGTTTTCCCTCCTTTGGGATTACCTGTCTCCGCCCTGATTGTTTCCACCTGTGTCCTTACCTTGTGTGTATATATAGTCCTCGTCTCCCTTTGTCCTGTGCCAGTTGGTCTTGTCCCTTGTGTCAGACGTTACCAGGTCTTGTTATTTTGTTCTGGTGGTTTTCTTAGCCAAGCTTCAGTCTGGAGAGTTTTTGTTTCTTAGTTTTGTGTGTTTTTGCTCTGTGAAGAGGGATTTTCAGTTTGTACTTTTTGGGTAAAGACTTTATTTTGAAACTTTGGGAGTCGTGTGTTTGGGTTCTGGTCCGTAGTTCAGTCGTGACAGTAATCAAGCAGAATTATTCTTTCAGCTGGACGCTCTGTAATGTGTTTAAACACAAGACTTGAAATTCTCCTCTCTTGTTCTTCAGTTTGATTTACGACCAGGTGATGGCAGAGAGGAAGTGATGAAATGACTTAATCAGCGTCGCCTCCCCACCTGCTGACTTCCTGCCTCACCAGTCTGCTCTCATGGATGCTGATATTTATGTGATAACTAATCCATAATTCATGGGGCTGACTTCCATAACATAACTGTGGGAAATATGCCAACTTAATGTATTTTATCAGGAAAAGAACCAAAACCCACAAACAAGCCACAGTCTCAAAACACAAAACCCTGACAGACTGTTCTTACTTGCAAATAGCTTAGCTAATGAAGCTAACGTGGGAATTAGCCATCACGAGCTGTCACGAGCGAGAGCCGATGCACGTTAGAGAAAATAGTTCCTGCGGGATTATCTTTGTCTTTATCTTGTTTGTGGAGCGAGAAGCTGCTGATGGGTTTTAGATGCATGAACAGAACTACAGGCTGGAGGAGACGCATGCAAGTTTGATTTTGGGGTGAACTGTCCCTTTAATTTAGAGTCAGCAAGATTAATAAATTACTGTAACATTTGAAATGAGCATTTCTTTTTTTCATCACGTCACATGACATCATACATGACATTAACCACACAAACTGCTCCAAAGCTCCTCTGGAGGAAGCTGGAAGAATAGTCAGTTCACAGAAGACCAGCAGCTGATTGCGTTTTTATTTATCTTTAATGTGTAAACTGATGATCACGTTTCACCTTCAAGCAAACCTTCGCAGCCACGTGTTGATTCAGCTGTGACTTCCTGTTGTATGAGACGGCTTCAGCTTGGTGTTTCTTACAAACTGGACACACCTGAGTCGCCTCACCTGCAGCGATGCTGTCAGGCTGACATCTGGTGGTGACCAAACGTACTGCATCAGATGTTGTTTATCTTTCAGAAAACAAAACAAACAAAAAAAAAACTTTAGTTCCAGCTTTATGTGAGAGTGAAATTTATTTGTGCTTATCCATCATCCCGTAGCGTCCAGTCACACCAAACCTCCCTCTCACACTGTAAGGAAACCTGTTAAAACTGTCTGCAGCATCCATAATGACAGACTACACAACATTTCCAATTAATTACTAACAAAAGTTAAAATGTCTATAAAGAAGTGCTCATTCTGTCATTATGGGGTAATGGTGATTGGGATGAATTGGCAAAAAAATAAATAAATACAATCCACGCCCGAAAAGCTGGCAAATCAAAGCCGACACACCCGAGGAGCAGCCATTAACTTATTTATTATATTGAATTTACGAAAAGTAAAAGCAAACACTTGAATAAACAGTATTGTACATTTTTAGTCTGTTATCCTATGGTTTTGTGGCGGTTGTTTCTGAAACGCATTCCACTGTACACAAGGCTGATGACATCTTACAACCTGTTAAAAACATCCAAAAGCAGACGATGTGGACGCTCCGGCGTGGACGCTGCGGAGTAAGGCGGACACAGGTGAGGACACGACCCCTTCACTGCCAGCGAGATGCAGGGAAATCATAAGATCCAGACTTCTACGAGTACACAGAGGAGGAGGAGGAGGAGGAGGAGGAGAATACAAAAACTAATCATCAGCCACGTTGGCTTCCTGCAGAGCGGAGTCCTGCTTCACGTGGAGACCTGAACTGCACACGACTGACGTGCATCTGACTGAAGCTGCTAACAGACAGGTGGGCCTCGACAGCTACGGTTTCATCAGATCAGCTCAGGGTTACGCTTGAAGACATTTAAAGGAATCAAGTGGTTTTCAAGCTGGGTCACAAAACTCAAAAACTGTAATCCAGCAGCACGTTTTAAGCCAAAACATACAAGTTGTCCACACCGGCCTGGAGGAGGAAAAATGTCGCCACAGAGCGAGAAATCAAGACCAACGAGAGGAATCACAGCTGGGGTCAACACAGTTTCTCCTCCAGGGAGGATATGGAAGACCACTTCCACCAAAGTGATGACACCACAGGAGAATATGGGAGTCGTCATGGTGAGAAACTTACGTACAGCATCGTCAAAAAGAGTTACGATCAGCAGAAATGAGCTTCCATGGCGGGAAAAGACCAAAGAGCCACAGCGTTGGCCCCCCAAACGCCTCTGACCTCTAAACTCTGTTCAACATGTTTGTTATTCCTGCTGATGCTGCTTTGCTTCATTTAAACTTAAGTCTGGTGTTGAAAACGATTCCTGAAGCTTTATATAACTTTTAGCTTTTTACGTCGGGTTACGTTTCTTGATTCGCCACCACAATAATGATAAGACCCAGGCTGAAAAACACCGTCTTCCTCCTTTAATGTGCATTCTGACTGCTGTAAATGTGAAATCCAATGACGGACTGAAGAAAAAAAAAAAAAATCAAGGCGTTGTTCTACTTCGTTTTAATGCCGTCAGCTGACACAAAAAGCTGACTGAAGGTTTTCCTCATCAACACAAACACGTGACGTTCATGTAGAAACATTTCATCTGCAACCGTGACAGAATATCAGCTGGGTGATAAATTAAGCCGCTAACTGCGCAGTTTAGGCCCGATCTACGACACAGTGTGTATCTGCTGACTGACACTAGCTCTGTGTAGTACTACAGTACGTCAGACCTGCGTTCTGTACGAGCTCATGCATGTCAGAGACAGAAAACAAGTCTACAAAATGGACATCAAATAAAAATCTAAATCTTCGGTCTGGAATGGAAACTTCAACAGTAGCAAAAAAAACAAAAAACATTCAGGTTTACTGACATTTCATGATATTCTACACCTTTCAGGGCTTTTGTCAGCAAGAGAGCAATACCAATACTTGGATGTGGACTAAATTTAAAGTAGTTAGAGTCCACAGTGCGAATCGCTGCCCTCTCAGACTCCCTGACGGCCCTCTGTGTGCGAGCGTTTGGAGGGTGCTGTCACCCTACAGCAGGAGGAGGGGGGGGAGGAGGGGGAGGAGGGGGAGGAGCGGGGGGAGCAGGAGGAGGAGGAGGAGGAGGAGCGGAAGGTAAATATGGAGACAACCACACATCAATGTGTGAGTTTCTCTGGGTGGAGGGGGTGAAGCAGGAGGCTGACAGGGCTTTGACAGAGGACGATGCAGAGGTACCCGGGGACGACAGGTGCAGGAGTCCAACAGTATGACGGGGGACATTTGAGGGCAGTTCTGGGGGCGATCGTGGGACGCCGCCCCGACTAGAAGGTCTTCCTGTGGATGGCACGTGCTCTGTCTTCTTCATATTCCCGCTTCGACACCCACATCTTCTTGAAGGTGTCCAACGATGCCAGGATGGAGCCGCTGCAGGGACGACGGGACAGTCGGATTACACATTTCATCACATATTTCCTCCTCAGAGACGGTCAGAAGTGAATTACTGTGAACTCTTACCCAATCCATGTGGAGTAGAGTCTCTCCTGGGGAGCAGAAATCTGTAGGGGAAAAAAGCAACCGGTTTTCACAGAGCTGACATTAAACGCCTCACGTCCACTGGACCATGTTGTGTTTGATCCTCAACCGTCACGTCTGAAATCTCACATTTCTGATTCTGCTTAGAAGAGAAACAGTAAAGAGACAGCCGAGTCACAGCTGAGCTCAGTAAACCTGGACTCACCTTGATCTTCACGTCTTTGGGTGCCAGCTTCTTGACTTCAGTTAGTAGTCGTTCCCCAAAGCCTGAAAGAAAAGAGATTGAATCAGCAGGTGAGTCTGAATATCAGACCATTTTTACTCCAGAATTATCACACATGTGCAGGTTAAGGATCTTGTCAAAGCACAATGAAGAAGGGGGCAGCTGTGGTCTAGAGGTTGGAGAAGTGGCTCGTGACCAGCTTGATTCCCTCCCAGAGTGGAGCGATTAGTCAGCGCTGTGCCCCCCTAACAAAGGCTGACATGTCCTTGCCACCTAACCCCCCCAGCTGCTGCCCGGCACCTGACATGGCAGCCCACTGCTCCTGTGTGTTTCACTGCACGTTGCATGTGTGTGTGTGTGTTCAATCAGTGCTGGGTTAAATGCAGAGAAGAATTTCGACGTATGTAAAAAATATACTGACAAAAAAAGTTTGAAGTTTAAGACGGTACATGGACTTCAACTGCCTGCCCTGCTGTCCACATGGGCGTATCAGACCACGCAGCACCAACCTTTGATGAGTGTCGACCCTCCACACAACACGATGGTGGAGAACAGCGTGCGTCGCAGGTCCATGTCAGACTTCTGGATAGCGTAAGCCAGGACCTCGTGGATCCCCGAGCTTTCGTCTCCGATCAGGTCGGGTCTGAAGAGCAGCTCTGGAGCTCGGAACCTGGCCGGGCCGATCTGAAAGAGGAGGCACCGGTTCAGGGTTTGTGGTCAGGAGGAGAACATGTGGAAACACTGAACATCTGTCCAAAAAGCTTTGTGTTGGACTCACGTTTAAAGTGCTTCCGTCAGGGAGAACATACTGAGCCTTCTCTGTTTCTAAGGTCTCGTCCTTTTGTGGGTTCAGAGACAGATAACAGGCTCTCTGCAAAGGTGAGAACACATTTGATTAGACAGAGTAAAACGTATTAATATTTCAAACCGAGTGCCAGCACCCACCGTACCTCTTTGACCGTGCGAACGACCTCGAACTCGGCAGATGTGTTGAAGTTGTAGCCTTCCTTGCGCAGCAGCAGACGGAGGTACCGCGAGACGTCTCGTCCAGCGATGTCCACACGCATGATGGAGTGAGGGATGGCGAAGCCCTCGTAGATGGGGACAACGTGGGTCACGCCGTCCCCTGAATCCAACACGACACCAGTGGTGCGACCTGTGGCGTACCTGAAACAGATGTTTACGTCCTCAGCAATGTTCCAATGACTCTGAGGAACATTAGTGACCAACACAGAGGAAATCAGGCACGATGCATTCATGAACTGAAGCAGTTTGTGTGAACTGCAGGAGCTGGTCTCAACAAACCAGATCCTACAGTCACCTACAGTCAGTCAGGTGTACTTACAAGCTCAGGACAGCTTGCATGGAGATGAAAAGCGCAGGAACATTGAAAGTCTCAAAGAAAACCTCTGCAGCCTTCTCCCTGTTCTTACTGGGGTTGAGAGGAGCTTCAGTCAGCAGCACAGGATGCTGCCAAACAGAAGAGGATTACTGACACTCTGAGATCACATGTGCCACACCTTTAACCCTGTGCACCATGATGATAGGAACTCACCTCCTCGGAGAAAGTCTGCAGCTGCTCTTTGGAATAAACGTACTGCCAGATCCTCTCCATGTCGTTCCAGTCCTTCACGATCCCGTGCTCCATCGGGTACCGCACTGACAGCAGGCCCCTGTGCTCCTGACCACCAGGGGGACAGAGACTTAAGGAAAGTGGAAACCTAAACCTCATGAGCACTGGCTGTGTTTCCTCCCTACCCCACAAAGCTCTGTCGACTGGGACGTGTCACATGCTTCAAAAAGTGCAGCGATGATGAAACAACGTGTAAAGTACAACAGCTGTTGCCTGTGTGCACCAGTTTTAAGAGCCACGATGGAAAAACCCTCTCATGACACCCCCAAAGGCTTGACGGAGACGTGGTGGAAGAGGGTCATGTGATCTGATGAAAACAGACATTCTGAGATATCAAACTAATGATTTGGTGTAATCCAAACGCTGCACATCAGCTGTCAGTCAGACATCAGTCCCACCATGAGTCCAGCCTCTCGTGGCAGGGACAGATTCACCTGTTTGACACCCACCCCGTCCCTCCGTAAAGAACAAATCAAACTGGCTCCAAGTCCCATTAAGACCAGTGAAACCGGTGCTCCTCTCCCGGAATCATATCGCTCTTAATGTTCCGTAATTTCACTAAACTTCGCTAGGGAACACGCATCTGTGCACGATATAAACCACAAGACTGTGAGGCTGTCGACAAGTGGCCATGAGACTGATGCCAGAGTGAGGGTTATTAAATCCTCATACAGAAACATCAACTCCAACTGATGTGGGGAATGCAGGATGGGTGAGAGTGTGAGAGTGTGTGTGTTACCTCTGCCTTGGGTCCGATGAAGAGGTCTCCCTCCAAAGCCCCTGCCATCACACGAACATGTTTGGGACGTCCCACACTGTGTCACACACACACACACATACACACAGTAAACATAAGGCAGACAAAACAGAACTGTGCCAACAAAAACACCTGAACTGAAACAATAAGTCACATGACAGGAAATGAACCTTTTCAAACTAATACATTTTAAACTTAAGGCAACAGTAAATATGACCCTTGTTATGTGAGAGCTGTGAGAGATCCAGGAACACTTACTAGTTGGGGAAGCAGTATTTGGGGATCTGGTCACCCGCAAATCCAGCCTTGATAACCCCTGAACCCTGAAGAACATAAAAAAGAGATGACTTAGGCCCAACATCACACAGATTATGGCTGAACTCAGAGCAGTAGTGCTTTAATCTCTGAGCACTATGTGTCTGAAAGCGAGGGGGGTCATAAGACACGGCCCGAGGACACCGACAGTCACCCGCCTAGCAGAAACACTGAGTCCCAGATCCCGTCTGTCTCAAGAGCTACTTTGTCCTGAACTGAGAAGGGAACAAACTTATACACACTGAGTTCTGTGACCCATCACTTTCTGAGACTAGATCATAAATCCCATCCACTTTTACACTGCAAACGTTTATATCAAACTTTATATATTTAGATAGAATCACAAACTGTGATAGTTGTGATTTCTAGATGTGTGCTGACCAAATACAGACAGCTGTTAAGGTGGAGCTCCACAGACAGACCTGCAGTTTCTGCTATCACATCGGTAACTCGTTCTGTATCGTGTTGGGATACGATACAATCACAGCCTCTGCTTTGTATATTGATACATGGACGAACAAAAACTCCGTGTAACGTTAACAGAACATGACAAACGTCTAACCTAACAGCTGATATCTTGTTCGGCGCTCTCAGCATCAGCGACGTGCTGTTTGTATTCGTCTGCAAAGCTAACGTCCGTGTGGTTAACGCGCTGGTGTAAAAAGCTGAACTGCTGTTTCTTCCACATATTAAGACACAAATATTCTTTATCCTCATGGCTTAGTGTGACTGACAGCTCAACCCGCTATGCTAGATATTTAGCATTACGAATACAGTGCAGATTTGTAATGATACAGCTGCAGAACCATAGACAGCTAACATTTAGGATATGACAAACCGAGGCTTGGCTAGCCGGTTAGTGCTGTAAGCTAGCTACAGCTTTAGCTAGCGCTTGCATTGGGTTTTATAAATCAAGGGACACACTTATACTAGCAACTAGTGCAATGATAATAGAGTCCTGGGTGAAACACTGTGAAGCAATGTCGGTACAGCGCATATAACATTACCGTGTTGTAGTTAACTCTTTATTGTAAGCTATAACACAATAGTTAACTAAGCTAACAATTAGCAAACGTTCCCAGCCAGCGGCCTCGGTTTGGGTGTGGATGAATGACATCATCATACTTACATTATCAATCACAACCGGCTGGTTAGCTAAAATGTCATAGGACTCCATGACGGACTGGATATTGAAGATATGTATCTATTGATTCGTATGTGTATTCCTCCCGGTTTAGTGTTTTAATCATGTAAAAGATAACGCCCAGTCACTGTGCACTCTGCCACCGCGACGCCGCCGCTCCTCTGTGCTGCTGCTGACGGCTGGACCGCCTCCCTTCCACAACAACATCACCGCGGCGTCGGTTTGACTGACAGAAGAATCAGCCAATCATATTAAATAGCACCTCGACCGACAGGAGCGATAACCAATCAAAGTCTCTAGCTGAAAAGCCAAGCGTCTCTGACTTGTTTGCGGTCAAAGGAAAAGCGCCTATGTCAAACCTGCGGAAGCTGCAGAGAGAATTATGCCCAGTCTGGTTTATTCTGGTTTATTTCAGTCAAATATTTTGTAGGTTATAAGAATTAATACATTAGGAAGTTAGCCTTACAGATCAGGTGTGAGGTGAGCTATTAATAAAAAGATGGATTGCCTGTCAAAGTTTCTTTTGTATGGTGTTTTTCCTTTCTTTGGTAATGATGAGGCAGTAATCATTAAATCAGTGTTCACGGGTATCTCAATTTCTAATAAATTATCAATTCCGCTGTCATACACGATAATAGACAAAGGGTTTTATTATCCAAAACTGTACCATCAACAATCATTAACAAATTATTAATAAATCTCTTTATTCGTAATTCGTAATGTTACGATGTTACGAATTCGTAAAGTCATTAATAAAGGCTTTTAATCAACGACTCTGCTGTTCGAAGTGTTCACAAGTTGTCAATAAATGAATTTTCCAGATAGTCTGCAGTGCTTTTCTACTAAATTCTCAAACGAAGCTGGAAAACAAAAATATGCGTGAATGTCATCTACACACGCCGGGAGCTGACAGTGTTTCTCACCGCCGAACCTCAGATGTTATAGTTTCCAACATGCCGTGAATGTAGCGAAAACTGTCCCAGGCACCGACCAATCAGAAAGCTGCTAGCCTGCGCTCTCGTCCTGCCAACAGAAACTGAACCGTATGAGCTAATAAGCCTCTAAATACGGGTTGAGTGGTCCACACAGATTACATTTGGATATATTCTTCTTCTCAGGTAGATGTTGTTGTTATATCGGTATCACAGAACGGTTTTCTAACAGGTGACGAGCTCAGGAATAGTAACTTAGCTTAGTTGTCCTTAACTAGCTTAAAGTAAAAGTAACACCTGGTTAGCTGAAGTTAACTAGCTTTGTGCCTTAGCGTTAGCATGTTTTCTGTCTTTGAGGTCAGAGCAGGTGGACATGAGTTTAAAGTGAACATGTTAACAAAGTACATAAAAGTAGGTTAAAGGGACTTTATGTGACTGCCGAGTTTCTGCCCTTTAGTTTGTATCGGCAGCTAACTTAATTTCGCAAGAATCCTTTTACTGTTGGTTTATGGTAAGTAATGCTCGAGTGTCCTCTCGTGTCACATTCGGACGCAAACGTTGGACTTGGAAGAATATGCTCGAGGACAAAATTAGTATCACCGGTTTAGACTATAAACGAGCACGACCCTGGCTGAAGTGTATGCTTGTGTGTTGCTGTTGTTTGACTCAGCCAGCCTGTGCTCATTTCAGGTCCTGCGGCAGTCTGACGGCTACATGATAACGTCCAGGACAGCAGAGCCCGTTCAGCACCATGGCCCTAACTGAGGAGCAGCCTGAGAAGTACGAACACATCTGTTGAGAATCTCCTGAGAACATGTCACACTGGGCTTGTCACACAGTTTCATTTTGCCATGATTTTGTCTCATGATGAGGGCCTCACAGCCTAGAAATGAAACTGAGGAGCAGGAGGCTGATTATCTGGATGTGACTCATATGGCGTTTTTTTAACACAAATAATCAGAGTTCTTGCATTATAACCCAGTGTTTCTGTGTGTATGCTCTTCAGACACTGTTGGGTGTGTTTTGCCACCGAGCGAGACGACCGCAGTGCAGAGTGGGTGAGCCCCTGCAGGTGTAAAGGCTGCACTAAATGGATCCACCAGGCCTGTCTGCAGCGCTGGCTGGACGAGAAGCAGAAAGGAAACGGAGGAGGAGCAGTCAGCTGTCCACAATGTGGCACTGAATACCATATCACCTTCCCCAAGATGGGTGAGTGAGTCTTTACAGCCAGCTGCTCAGTCAGACTCTCATATCACAAGGCCAGAGAACCTTCAGGTGCTGAAGATGTAAAAACTGGACACAGGAGGCAGAGTGAGGAGAAAAGAGCTGTGACAGTCACAGTTCAACCTCACAGGAAGAGTTAGAGGTCGACACTGGTTGGTCAGTACCCCCAACTAAATAAAAGCTTTTAATCTAAGTTTTGTTTTTTTTTTTTGCTCTTCATAAATTCTAGTTTACTGTTTCTGTATCCAGGAGTTTGAGAGGATCTGTGTGACATAAACTCTCTGCCAGTTTGTGGGGTCAAATTATTCTTTATCCTCTGAGCTATTGTGTAAATAATAAGTAAAAGATAATCCTGTTATTGGAAGTTATTACTGGATTCATTCAACAGGGATCTGCTGAGATTAAAAATATTGAACCTGACCAGACTTCTTTTCTTCTCAGGCCCATTGGTGTATTTCCTCCAGCAGGTAGACCGAGCCCTGTCCCGGGCCAGTCCCTTTGCCGCTGTTGGGGTGGTGGTCGGGACTGTGTACTGGTCAGCTGTCACATACGGAGCTGTGACCGTCATGCAGGTCCACAGAGCTAACGATATACTGCACAGACAGAATGTACAGCTGGTGTGAAGTGTGTCGGACCTTCAGCTCTTTCTGTGTTCCTGTGCAGGTCGTGGGACACAAGAAGGGTCTGACCGTGATGGAGCGAGCCGATCCTCTGTTCCTGCTGATCGGCCTGCCCACCATTCCTGTGGTGCTGGTCCTGGGAAAGATGATCCGCTGGGAGGATTATATCGTGAGGCTGTGGCAGAGATACTCCTACAAGAGGAAGCTCCTTCCAGGTATAAACACACACATACTTCTGTCCTTGTGAGGACTCCAGCCCCTCACTCGAACCTCAACCATCAAAACTAAAACTTGATCTGATGAAGTGAGTGCGGCTGTACGTGACCTCAGGTAGCAGCGGTTACCTGCCCCGTGTCCCCGTGGACGGAGCCGGTGGAGGAGATCACCTCTCTGTGTCCAGGACTCTGTGTGGAGCTCTCATCTTTCCCTCCATTGCCAGTCTGGTGGGGCGGCTGTTGTTTGGACGGATGCCCTCCAATCTTCAGCGCACTGTCCTGGTGAGTCTGCCTCATGTACTGTGTGTCTGCAACGGAAATACTTGACCTGCACAATTGCTGTATTCGGTAGTTGTGTAATTTAAGAGTGTGTGTAACAGAGAGTGCAGGCTGATCTGGGATCTTCCAACCCCAGCTATGGTCACAAGTTCTGGGAAGTCAGTGAAAGAATGCGATCGTAGAAAAAAGCGGACAAAGGCTCGGTCTTCCAGATTGAGTGAGGAGCTCAGAGGCCTGGAGGGAGATCGGAGTGGAACTGCTGCTCCTTCACGTCAGAGGGTGGTTCAGAATCTGTTCAGGATCCTCATGGGCGCCTCCCTTCAGAGGGTTGGGAGGGTTGGGAGGAGACCTCAGGGTAGAGCCAGAACACACTGGAGGGACTGAAAGTGGCATCTGGCCAAGGGACTCCTTGATATCCCCCAGGAGCAGCTGGAAATGACAGTAGACACAGTCTTAGATACAGTCTTTCTGTCTGTGTCCTCTTGTTTTCTGTTTAAACATTGCACAGCTCACTCCTGTCCTCCCCTTTCCCCACAGGGTGGCATCGCATTTGTGTTGATCAAGGGAGTGTTGAAGGTGTATTTCAAACAGCAGCAGTACCTCATTCAGGCCAACCGGCACATCCTCAACTACCCGGAGAGAACTGGAGGAGGACAGACCGAAGGTGGAGAGGAGGACACAGAGGACACGGGGAACGAATAGTCTCAGTGGCTTGGATTAAAAATGGGAAAAACAACTGTTGCAGCAGGATGAAGACACAAAAGCAAAATGTATTTTATCATAAAGCAAGATGCAAAATCTTGGTCTTTTAAACTGAGGTGAGTTCTAGTGTAGATGAAAGTGTTTGGGTGTGAGAGGATGTGTCTGTTAAAAAGGAGGTTGCTTCATCTGCCTTCATTGGAATTACCAATAACCTGAGAAGTTTCCAGCCAGAAGAAGCTTTTATTTTGTAATTCTACGAAGTCTCCAACAGCTGCCTCAAGCAGCACATCTAAGCAGCCAAATCTCAGACTGCACACTTAACTAACTTGTAGCACTAACACTGTAGTAGATATTGGTGGCCACCATTGACATATATGAAGATGGCTGATGCATTTCCACTTTATGTGCTGTACTGCAGCCAACCACCAGGGGGGCAATCCAGGTGTTCTCTGAATAACCTGGATCATTATTCCCATCTTCCTCACTTATTAAGCCTTAACCCGGTGGATTCCTTCCTTTGTTGTATGTGCCTTAAGTGACGCGCTTTTCCATCCCAGAACAAGCTTCAGAGTGTGTGTGTCGAGCTCTGAACTAGAACCTTCTTTCCTACAACACACTGATATTTCCCGGTGACCAGTAATACTTCACTTTTCCTCAACACATCTAACCCAGTTTGTATCATAGTGGATAAAAAAAAAACCTAATTTCTTCTAGATATTGAATTTTTGTTTGGGGCCAACTCACAGCTTTTCCTTACTAACAAAAGTGTGGTGCTGCTGCTGAATGCAAACACAATCAGTTGACCTGCTGTACTCTGAACTTTGATCTGACTGACTTCATGCTGACACACCAACAGTCAATGTCACGTCCTCTTTTAATGTGACCCTCAGTTGCTTACAGACTGAAGCTCTGGAGGCTGTGGGGATGCAGAAGGTGGAACGTGAGCCGCTCCCACAGCTTCCGGTACCAACAGGAGACTCGGCGCATTTCAGTGTCGGCCCGTTGTGGTTATTGGGTGATTTTCACTTGTTGCACTTCCTGTTGTGGCACAGCTATAGCTGAGTTGTTTGGAACGTTAAAATGAAAGTTTTGAGATGATTATTGGTTTGGAGCTATTCATGCAAAAGAAAATAGGCTGAGGTTAATGCCTGATTGTTGGAGCTAAAACAACAAATAAAGGTCCCAGTTCTGGTTTCAAGGTTTTGTTGTCTTACACAGGAACACACTGGGACTTCAATTGCACAGTTTCCTTGCAGTCATTATGTGTATGTTAGAGCTCTTATTTAAAGTCTTTGTTTAATAAAGCTGTTTTTAAAGCAAATGTGACATTTTTTTACCCCTCACCGTGGCAACGGAAAACAACAATGTCCAGTCAAAGTAAAAAAACATCTGATTTCCTGTTTGGTCCACGAGCCAGATGATATTTAGGTACAAACTGCTTCTGATACAACGTCAGTATGTGGACATATATTTTTGATCACAAAACTAATGAAGTTTTCCCCACAAACACCACAGCTGACTTACTTTTTTAGAGTAAATTTCTGATTATTGCAATTTCAAATTATAAATATGTATATTGATATGTATGTATATTAATAAAAGCTGAAACAGAGCAATACTGTTTCAGCTTTTATTAATGTACAGCTCTGCGTGGGAAGTTTAACATCGGTGAGAAATGAAAAGACTAAAAAATGAAATAATTAGGATTATTTCGTGTTGAGGGGATTGGCGGTCCCGCCCACCCTCTGTTCTGATTGGTTGTTACTTTTGTATTCAAATAGTTGATTGGCTAAGTTCTCTTCCCTGTGCGTTTGAGCGGAGTCAGGCGAATAAGGAAAAAGGCTGTAAGTGAGGAGTGTATTTTAATGGATGAAACTCACAGCAGACGACAGTTTAGCTGATCTCATTTTGCCATGAGAAGAGTCACACTGTTTGTCAACGGAACCTCCACTAATGGAAAGGTAATCTGTGAAAGACAAAACGGGAAATAGGTGTTGCAGTGTATTCGTGCTATTCAAACGCGGCTAGTTTAGCCCTTCGTCACGTTAGCCGCTGTTACAAGCTAATGTCAGACATTTTGTTTGATAAACGTTCCTGTAACGCGAGCTGATGTGTGTTATCGGTGTTTTCATACAGGTGGTGGTCGTGTACGGCTCTCTGGAGGATTTACTGTCTGTGGCCAGTTCAAAACTGGGAATAAGAGCCTCTAGTGTTTATAACGGGAACGGCGGCCTCATAGACGACATCACGTTAATCAGGTGAGACTTAAAGCAAAGACCAGCAAATCTTCACACCTGAGGAGCACGTGTTTGGAGTAAAAATCTTTCTTTGTCAAGTATGTAACAAGTAAAAGAGTAAAGTAAGTGAGTCAAGAAGAAAATACTGAAGTACCTCAAAGCTGAGCTGTTGATGTACACGCTGTGTGTGTCTGCCTGCAGAGATGACGACGTGCTGTACGTATCAGAGGGAGATTCGTTTGAAGGTAAGTTTGAGGCCAATGAAGTACTGAGGTCCTTTTCTTAAATAGAATTATCACTGCAACAACGTAAAAATGTTCAGTCTGCTCACGCCTGACATTAACATCCGTCCTGAGTGATTCGACCACAGGTGGACGGCTCCATCAGAGAGTCCGTCAGTTCACACCTGGCATGCGTCTCCAGTGACCACTTCAGGTTCCCCACTGTGTGCACAGACACGATGTTTCACACACCTGAATGTGGCCCGAGTGATTGGACCACTGCTCACTGCGTCTCAGGTGCATTCTCACCTGTATGCAGAGCTGTCCACTCCGGATGGATGTTAACAGCAGGTCTGAACAGACACAGCTAGAGACCGGCTGGTGAACAGGGTGGAGCATTTAGCAGCTGAAGAGCAGGTGCTTCCCTCAGGTGGAGGTGGAGACCACAAACAGAGCTAAAAGAGAGGCAATATGAAACCATCCTCCCTGTTGTCGGTCAGTTTCTGTGACTGTAATCCAGTAACTGTGTGTGCAGATCCTCAGGAGGACCTCAGTGCCTCTGAAAGGGGTCAGACTCACACTGATTGGCTGACGCTTAATGTCGGTGGACGCTGCTTCACCACCACGAGGTAAATACGAGCGTCGTGCTTTGGTTCCTGTGTTCTGTACAGCGTCGTGGCTGTTCAAGGCTTGTGAGCCCTCCTAATGTAACCACTGACCGTGTGTGTGTGTGTGTGTGTGTGTGTGTTTCCTCAGGAGCACGCTGGTCAGTAAAGAGCCTGAGAGCATGCTGGCTCACATGTTCAGAGAGAAAGGTGAAGTGAGCCACTAAGCACTCCAGTTACAGTGAAGTGAGTGAGGTGTGTGTTTGATGCTGTGAACGTCCTGTCTGCTCTTTGTCCCTGGCTTTAATTCAGACGTGTGGGGGAACAAGCGGGACTCTCAGGGCGCGTACCTGATAGACCGCAGTCCGGACTACTTTGAGCCCATTCTGAATTACCTGAGACACGGACAGCTCATCATCAACGAAGGCATCAACCCTCTGGGTAGAGCAGACGCACTTTGAAACATGCGACACGTCCTGGATGACCGTGTTTTCTGACCTCCGGTGTTTCTTCTGCAGGCGTGCTGGAAGAGGCTCGTTTCTTTGGTATCGAGCAGCTCGCCGAACAGCTGGAGACCCTCATAAAGTCCTCTCAGCCCCCTCACGACCACTCCCCCCTGACCCGCAAGGAGTTCATTCGATTCCTGTTGGCCACGACGACCAAGTCAGAGCTGCGGTGTCAGGTAGACGGAAATCAACACGCAGATACCAGTGAGATGTGCTGCGGGTTTCTCCCAGTGTGTGTTAACTCGTCTCTGGTCTGTCAGGGTCTGAACTTTACCGGCGCAGACCTGTCTCGTCTGGATCTGCGCTACATCAACTTCAAGATGGCCAACCTGAGAGGAGCCAACCTGAGCCATGCGAACCTGAGCGGGGCCAACCTGGAGAGAGCGGACCTGTCCATGGCCTGTCTGGATGTGAGCACCGGTTTCATTTAATACCACATGTCTCTGACAAAGACACAAACTGCTCACTGTGTGTGTGTGTGTGTGTGTGTGTGTGTGTGTGTGTGTGTCCAGGCAGCCAACCTGCAGGGCGTGAAGATGCTGTGCACCAACGCCGAAGGAGCTTCACTGAGAGGCTGTAATTTTGAAGACCCTGCTGGAATCAAAGCCAACCTGGAGGGTGAAGCAGCCAATCACACTCGTTCTTCAGACAGATGTGAGCCGGTGAAGTGTGTGTTGAACTCATCTTTGTGTGTGTGTGTGTGTGTGTGTGTAGGAGCCAACCTGAAGGGTGTGGACATGGAGGGAAGTCAGATGACGGGGATCAACCTGAGGGTCGCCACGCTGAAAAACGCCAAACTGAAGAACTGCAATCTGAGAGGAGCCACGCTGGCAGGAACAGACCTGGAGGTGAGAACACACACACACACACACACACACACACACTCTGTACACCTGTAATTCACCTGAGTCCATGATATATTCAGGGGTCGTATGTTTTTCCCAGAACTGTGACTTATCGGGATGTGACCTTCAGGAGGCGAACCTGAGAGGCTCCAATGTGAAGGGAGCCATCTTTGAGGAGATGCTGACTCCTCTGCACATGTCTCAGAGTGTGCGGTGAACCTCCATTCAGGCCTTTAAATCCCAGCAAAGCCTCCCGGTGGAGAGCAGGTAGTAGTGACACACACGTGTGTTTCATGATCAAACAAGTGAACTGTGGATGTCAGAATCAAACACCACATCAATGTAGTCGGGTTTTTACCGAGAGAAACGTCTCCTTCTTTGCTTGTTTGTGCCTTTAGTTTACTGATCAACAGGTCTGCAACAGACAGGCTGCTTCTAACGCTCTGATAGGCCATTACGGTTTGAATATAAAATGTAAAAATGCGACATCCTGTTTTCCACCCACACCTGAAGGCAACAAGCAGTTTGCAGATTGAAGGAGGTGAAAAAAGCCTCCATTTGTTTTTCATCATTTGTGTTCACCAATGACAATATTAAGAAAAATTCCAGGTAGAATTTAAACATTTATGGGCTGTTTGTAGCTCAGAAGATTCTTTAATGAACATTAGAATTTACTCACACAGATTTTTAAATCTTTTTCTGTTTGTGGACCATGAATCACACATTTGTCACAAGTACTGACGCATGTTTCCCTCCTGTGATGATGACCACTGAGTGGCAAACTTTATCTTCTGCTCTGAACCAAACGCCAACCGGTGGCAACGCGGTTTTCAGCTCGTTTCTTTGTGTTCCTCACAGATAGAAGCAGACGTTTATTTTAACGCGAGTGTATTGGGAATGAACAGAAATGACACAAAATGTTATCGACAGGCTTTCGAATGTAGTTTTGGATTGTTTCTAATCTTTGAACTCAAATTTATGTTGTTCATAACCCTTAAAAACCCGAGCAGCCTCTGCACGAGTTTCCTCCCACAGCCCAAAGCCGTGCAGGTCAGGTTGGTTGGTGTCCCAGCGTCTGTAATGCTGAGCGGTTCTTCACCTCCACAGTAAAACGCTCTATCAGTGACAGGAGCAACAAGTTTAGAGGGGAAGCAGTGAAAGCTTCATGGACAGTTTGGTTTGCAGTTGTTTTTCAGCTCATATCAATTCCAAATGTCGATGAAGGATATGAATGAAACGCACTCGCTGCAGTCAACAAATTTAGCTGATTTCCTTCTTGGTCGTCATTTCGCTGACCTCCAGCTGCTGATGTAAGGAACACGTTACTGTGGAGGTGTTTTGTCTTCTCAGAGAATGAAACACATTCAGACTCCGCCTCCATCACGTGACCTCTGACAGGTGCTTCCTGATGTTCGTCCTGCTTCACGTGGAGTTTAAAAGTGAAAACGACTCCAGTGTAGAAGCAGATTGTGCACATTTATATCCACAGTGTGAAACAAACTAGAACTAAAAGTCAGATGTATTTTAAAACGTCCAAACCTGCTGTTTTTCTACGTGATGTTCGTCTCGTATTGTGCCAACAGCAAAGTGAATATTTTATTAAATGTCTCAGCCTGCTGAGTGGTGGAGTTTGTCTCTGTGTGTGTTTTAAGTCACTGGTGTTAACACAAGTTTAGTGTCAGCTGAAATGTGAAACCACTGAGGTGCTAAACCGTCTGTTCTGCTGTCTTCTTTCATGATGTTTAATAAAGGTTTTTCTTAAAACTTTGTCCTGTTTATTTTGTTACATGTTATCTTAAAATTAAACCATATTGTACAATATTATGATTTATTCTGTTGTGTAGCGCTGCAGCCTCTTTTATTACCCCTCTCAGCTATAACCCTAAACCCTACGGGGTCAAAGTTATAAAAACGTGGCCCTCATTTCAGGTCATTATCTTCTGGTTCATGTGAATTTATTCACATTAACGGAGTCACACATGATGGAGAGTGAAGCCTTTAACAGCAGCTGGGTGTTGTGCCATAAAGAGCCAGCAGAGGGCAGTGTGGCCTCTGTGTCCGCGACTGCTTCGCCTGTGGCAGAGTTGCCATCCCACCATGAGCACAGTGTACAGTGTAAAAATACTGCACGTTTAATTCGGTTGCTTTTAACAAACAAACAGGAGGAAATGGCACATCTGCAGGGGACTATTTTCAGCTGCGGATGAAGTCTTAGTCTGGATGTTTTCATGGGCTCTGTTGACAAGAAGAGAAGTCCTGAATATCACCAGACTGATCCTTTAAGTGCCCGCGTTCCTCCACTCTGTGGTGTTGGTAGAAACCACCGTGATGGACTTGGGGCCAAACCACAGCCAGACCCTGACCCCAACCCTCCAGCCGATGAACATGGCGATTCGGCTGGGGCTGCAGTTTACCTCTGTGGTGTGTTTATGTACAGACCTGTGATTAAACAGCTCTCTATGCTCCCTCCGCTCTGCTGTCCTCTCCCCAACCACGACAGCATCGTGTGGTGCTGTGCTTCCATGGGAAATGAGGCTGTGGGTGGAGGGGCTTGATTAGTGGTCTGCGGTCGAGGGACAACAACTGCTCCAATCACGGCTCAATACGCATCTGTAAACCACAGCCGCAGAACTGTTTGTGTTATCTGAAGCTGGATCACATGGCGAATCCTTCGGTCCTGTTAAGCTGTGTTAAAGCTCAGCTCGCTAATTTGTTTTTAGAAGCCTTTTTTTAAATGTCTCAACGTTCCAACAACAATCAGTAAATCAAATCTTGACCAAAAAGCCTGAAAAGGTCAGGTATCAGTTGCAGGCCTGAAGTCCACCCGAGCGAGTGGACGGCCTGCCCACGCGGCCAGTCGTTGGTAACATCAGATGCGGTTCATCAGCTCTGCCTCGTAAAATGTCCACTGATGTCAGATTTTGCAGCTTGGATCCACATCGTGTCGTGGTTTTTCATTTAACCGATATCAGCTGTGCTGCGGCCTGGCTGGCATAAAACATCCTGACAGCTGCCAAACAACACTCCCCCATGATTTACTCACTGTGTGCTATAGGAAACCGGTGGGTGTATTTTCTGAAGTAAGACGCGTGTTGCTTCACTCACTGGGCTCTTGGCTCAAAGGAAGGAATAAATGTGCAGCTGTGGGCTGGAAGTGTGGCCCGTCTCTGCTCACCTTACAGGGCTGAGTGTGTTCCTCAGAGTCCGGTCGCTGACTCCGCTGGGTTTCAGGGTCTGTGGTGTTGGTGTGCTGGAGCAGAGGGTCTCTGTCTGAAGTTTCAAACCAGCAAAATGCACCGTGTGGGTCAGAAATGCAGACAAATGTTTGGCTTTTGGCAGGGACACAATAGAAGCTCCTGCAGCAAAACATTTCAACATCTAACAGAGCCGCACTCCTATCTGCAATCACAACGTTTTTCTAAACTAAGTTGTATTTTCACAGGTCAGAAGGCCAATTCAACATTTAACAGCTGGACTGCGTATGTGGTGCAGATATCTGTAATTCAGCTCTGTTTTTGATATCTTAAATGAACATTTTGGATGTCCGCAACAGAAAAACACACAAATATGTCATCAGGGTAATAATTCTAATTTTTGTTTTCTGACCAAACACAGAACTGAAGTGGTCTGGGGACTGATCCCTTTGGAACACCAAACCTTTTGCGGGATGATACAGTCTTAAGAGTGGACTGAGTGCCCATGGCTGCTAGAGACACGTTGTTACGGTCCCACATGGGCAATGTGTCCATGTCCAGGGTTGAGAAAGAAGATTTAAGCAAACTATGAGCTCATCCTTCCTCTCTCCCACTCTGTCGACTCCAACTGATCCAAAAACAAGCTGAACTGACTCTAAATGAGCTTAATGCCGGCGGTTTAAATCAGACTTCAGTCCATCGGTGGTGTAATGACAGCAGCCCACTCAGATGTGAGCTCATGTGAGTCAGTGACTGAGTCACAGTCACATCTGCTCCACTGACATCACTGGAACTATCGAACACGTCTGTTTGATGAATGTTAATCTTATTATTGGAAAGAAACCACTGGCTTTATGTGACGGTCATGCCTAAAGCCCTGAAGCTCGCGCTGTGGAGACTGCAGTTATCATTACATTCCACAGCATGGAGGTACTCGATGGTACAGACTACTTCCTGCTGAGCTGGACCTTTTCCCATGAATGGTGGTAAAGGAAAAGTCCAAAATGGAAACGGTCCATCCTCTGGGGAGCATGAATGTGCCAAGTAAATTTCATGGTATAGACTGTGAAATTTTTTATTTATTGGGCCACTGTAAAGGACACTTACAAAGTTTCATTTAGCGCAGCGGCGACTATTTTCGCTGCCTTTGGAGTGCTGATCGCTTGTGTAGGTCTGCACAGTGTGCATAATCACATAGGATAACAGCATTTTCTGCAGGGTTTATGATTGTAATCAGTTGTCACGGAAACCAGATGCAATGAAATGCATCATATAAACATATGAAATCATCTGCTGTATTGTATTTATGGTCACACTGAGATGGATTTTGACAGTGAGGGTCTTATGAAAACATTCTTCACGTTGCATCATGGGGCCTTTGGGGCTCGGGACCAAAAGTTAAAGCTATTTCAGTCTGTTGTGAGTCTCATGAATGTATGACGGTGACACTAAATGGCTGCTGTAGCTCATTGATACCACTTTACACGTTGCACATGAGGAATTTGTTTCAGCTAATGGGAATCCTGCATTTATCAGTCTCCACCTGCCAGGCCTCCACTGAAATGACTTGTATTCCACTTTGTGTGTGTGTGTGTGTGTGTGTGTGTGTGTGTGTGTGTGAAGCACATTATAAATAAAGGGTCAGTTGCTGGAGTTCCTCTGCAGCTGAGACTGATGGATTCTGCACACCTTCACAATATTAAATGTTAATAAGAGATGGAACTTCATTTGGGACGTTTACTTTGTGTTTTTATTCTTTGTGTGGGTGGGTGTGGATGTGTATGGGCGTGTGTGCTTGTGTGCTTGTGTGTGTGTGTGTGTGGGATGTGGCTTTCTGAGCTCAATGAGGAAACATTTTCTTCAGGCCAAATAAAGCTGCCCATGTAAACTCCACATTCCTGAGTTTGCGGTGTTTCTGTCTCAACCTCTCTTTTCTTTTATGGAGGGAGGAGGCTGCTGTGTGTGTGTGTGTGTGTGTGTGTTGACTGACACTGAGGTCCATGCACTCTCTGCTTACGGTTGCAAAATGTCTGCACATTTTAGAGTTATTTCACATGGTGTTGATGGATGACAGTCAGTCACTGTTTTGCTGCTGCCAATAAATGAAGAGCTCACATTCAAACTCTTCAGCTCTCTGAGTACTGCTGTGCTTTTACTTCATGAAACTGACAATAATGCAGTACTTTTACCCACAATAAGTAAGAGATCTACTGTCCAGCAGCGTCTTCAGGATGGGAACTTTCAGACGGAGTCTTTGTCCCACCCTGCACCACCAAAACCTCCTCAAAGCTCCACAACAATCTCCCTGTGACTGCAGCCCGTCTGACCTCACGACGATGTGCTCATCCCGACTGCAAGAGGGAACCGCACACGCCAACGGGTGCATGCACAAACACGTTTACGCCTGGACTCGAGGCGTGTGCGCCGTGAAAGGCCACACAGGACGTTATCACACTGAAGGCTATGAAACTCTCTCCACTTGATTTAAGGCAGGTCTGTAAATACACGCTATCTCTCTCACACGGGCAGCATTATCATGTCGGCCAGCCCTGAGCGCACACTCTGTCATTAGACTGCAGCTCGGTGGGGGTGAAAAAGTCGCCTAAATTACACACTTTCTTTGCTGAACTTCAGAAAGGTTTGGGGATGTTTCTGTTCAGCAGCACGCAACGCTGACAAAGATACAGCGAGGACACGAGGGAGTGGACTGAACTCCGGTCAGATGTGGCTCGGCCTCCGAGGTCACTCCAACTCCAATTTGCATAAATGGTTTTTGGGCTTTCCACAGCTCTGAAGTGGACCTGGAAACCCCCCAAAACACAACAGACTTTCCAGGAGTGACTGGGAAAGAGAACTGAACAGTCATTCTTTAATGAATCAAAATTCAGGTTTAAATCTTTGAAACTCGTGTGTTTTCTTTGTCCTTCTCCCAGTTTGACTTGTTGTGAACTGATTTCCAGTGGTCTCCTTCCTCCCCTCCTCTTCTTCCTGTGAAGCACAGTGTGGCTTCTGTTTGGTAAAGTGTGGTAAAATAAGCCTCGCTTGTTTGCCTGTTGGAGGAATCTGGTGAGAGGAGCTGCTGGAGGCTGTGGGACTCCAGAAAAGTCAGGCTGAGTTTGGCGAGTAGGAATGTGCTTTTTATTGGCCTGGCACGTCCCGGCTCTGCTCTGGTCTGTCCAGAGTCTGGGGTTTGGCTCTGGCTCCAGGTTTGGGTGGGTCCAGACTGGTCTGGCTGTGTGGTTTAACAGGGTCAGTAGTTAGCGCTGGGCTGAGGCTGGGGCTGCTGCTGTGGCTCACCAGCTGCCATCTGCTCAGCGCTCCGACAGAGAAGGTCCAAAGCGATGACTGAATGTGACTCTCATGCAGACATGTGCTGTGTGAAGGTAGAGAGCGACTGGAGGATGACTTCACTGGGTGGTGCACATTGAACCTCCTGAAGCTGAACGTTAGCAGGCCGGGTGTGGACGTGGAGGTGAGTCACTCGTGTAAATACCTGAGAGTTCACCTGGACGACAGGCCGCTCACAGGATGCTGCACACCTGTCACCTGTCGGCTGTGCTCCTGGCACTGACTACAGCCTTTCCCTTCTTTATTTGTATTTGTGATTATGCTTACAGAATGAAGTGACGTGAAGTAGCTCAAAAAATCTTTCCCCAACAAAGTAATCAGGTTAATGAAATAACTTCTTGTCTGTGTAGCAACACACACGGTCACAAAGCTGCCGCCAACACGTCCACGCAAACATGCAACGACACCCAGCTGAACCCGTGTGTGTGTCCTGTTGATTTGGACATGCAGCTGAACACTCGTCCCACAGTGCAGGACAGTCAACAGTCTCAGCAGGCCGACGTCCTGACAGCTCAGTCATCACAGCATTCATCTGCTGCTGTTCCTTCAGCCTGACTGAACGTGTTCTCTCACTTGCTGTCTGAAGTTGTAGCTCTGTAGGCCACTGAACTACACACACACACACACACACACACACACACACACACACAGCAGCAGCAGCAGCAGACAATGCTGACATTCACAGCAGCCCACAGGACAACATGTTGAAATGTGTGTTGCAATTCACTACATGTTTTCTGCTTAATTTAAAATGTGTGTGTGCGCGCGCGCGCCCGCTGCACCCACGACACCTGATTAATCGGGGTCTGTGTGGAAACTCGATGGCGGGTTTCTAAAGGATGCTGGAAATGCTTTGGAGCCCTGAGCAAAACAGGAAGAGCAGCCGTCCCTCACTTCATCCATCACTCCGCAGTCTGCAGTGTGTGCAGGAGTGGAGCGCTTCGTCTGCGCCTGCGCCTGCGTCTGCGTCTTGTCCCGAGTGCTGTGATTCACCACAACAGTTTGTAACATGACATGCTGGAGTCAAGAAGCGGTGACGCGCGTGGGGTCACCTCCACCTGCCTGCAGCTCCACGCACAGAGCTTTGACAGGCGTGAGCAGGTGCACCAGCGTGACGTTGAGAAGCGACTCTCGGCCGCACTTTGTGAGCCTCAGTGCAACAGGAATCAAACCCACATCCTCGGGTTGGTGGACAGCAGCACATTTTTGTCCTGACCACAGACTGGTTTTAATAACGTCCCCCAGCAATGAAAATATTGATTTTGCCTTCAATTACAGCCTTCTTTTGATTCTAATGGAAGCCACATGTTCCCAAACTCTCTTTCCTGATCCGAACAAAAGAATATTTTCATTTGTGCGCAGCAGACATGTGTGACACAGTGTGTGTGTGTGTGTGTGTGTGCGCGTGGCCGTGCTGAGGTGGGACCAGCTTGTCTTTGTGAATTTACTGCATGTTAGCACTGAGCCACATGAGAGATGAGCGATGCAGAGGAGCTCACAATCCGCCCTGTGTGTCCGCTCACAACACGCCCAGACGCACACACTCGGACTCATTGTTCCGGACGCTCTCACACACACGTTAAGCCAATGAATTCACAAAGGAGTCCGTGCGTGTGCGTGTGTGTGTGCGTGTGTGTGTGTGTGTGTGTGTCCTGCTGTAACAGGGGTCAGTCTAAACAGCTGATTGTGATCACAGGAAAGCGACACAGAGACGTTCAGAAACTTTATCCACTCGGACGTCTCATTTTCAGTTCATAAATCTGTCCTGCTGGGATTAAGTACAAAAATGAGGTATTTGTACTTCACTCGAGTCTTTTCTGCCGATGACACTTTGGCCTCTGGCTCATTGGGACCACCAAGTTTATAAACCAAACAATCAAAAATAATCAGGAGACGAGTACTTTGTGTACTTCGTGCTGTCACAAAAGAACCACATTATACTCTAAAATCACGTGGAAATACACATTACCAGTAGGTCTACCACAAAACTGTAGTGAATGTAGTGCAGTTAACGCAGTACTGCTGCTTGTAAAAACCCTCAGTTTGTGTGTTATCTTACACTTGCAGTACTTGCTGGTTTGCACAGTATGGTATTAGTACTTTTACTCAGTAAGGGGTCAGAATACTCGTTAACCCTTGACGAGTGTAAGCAACAGAGCGGGGCTCAGCAGGAGCTCAGAGGACGGGGGGGCCGGGCTCCGAGCCGGACTCCCTCCGCTCGGGATGTGGACTGAGTGAGGTGCTGGCGGCGGGGCGGTGATGGAGCGGAGGGTTAACTCGCGCCGTGTAGGAGGAGACTCGTGCGGAGGCGTTTCTCCTCCCTGCACCCTGACACCAGACGGTCAATGAGCGCCGCTTTTCCCACGTTGTTCCCCGCAGGAGCGAGCGGCTCGTTCGGACTCAGGGCGCCCCCTTCGTCCGGGCTCTCTTTGCAGAAACGGCTGTGGGACACTCGGTCTAAAGTCATACCGGGGCTGGTGCGTCCGCTGCGGGAGCGCCTCTGCTCGCTGGCCCGACGGACAGCCGGGAAAAGCGGGATTCAGGCGCTGTTTTCCAGCTCACGTCTACCAGCCAACCTTTGATTTACGGAGTCCGACTGCTCGGATACCACAGCGACCTGCGGACGGCCTGACGCCCGGTACGAACCCCTTTACCTCAGAATACTGCTGTAGTACTGCTGTAGTACTGCTGTAGTACTGCTGTAGTACTCCCAGCAGTCCGTCTTTGTCCAGCGCTTCACGTCCAGTGGCCGTTTTGTGCTCAGCAGCGGAGCTAATGAAGCAGCTTGAGGCTAACGTTAACTACTGAAACAGTTAGCTTAAGTTAGCCAAAGGAAAACTCAGAAATACTCATTTACAAATACTTCAGTGCGAGTACTGTTAAAGCTCCAGCGTTGGGAGTGTTGTTTAGGTAAAAGTACACAAGTATACAGCACCAAAAGTGAAGGTACACAATGCAGTAAAACGTCTCAGCGTTGGTCTTAAATATTCTGTTAGTACTTTATGATACTTCAATAGCATGTAGTATCTGTATCTGTTCAGTAAACGTAGTACAAGTAAAATTCCTGCATTCAAACTGTACCACACGCTGCTGAAGTACTTGAGTAGTATTATCAGCAAAAATGTACTTAAACTTTTTTTTTTTCCAAACTCCAAACGTTAAAAGCTGATCAGCAGATTCAGACTTCACACTACAGTAAAAGTATCCACTTTGAGCAAACTTGAGGTACTTGTACTTCCATTTTATGCTACTTTCTACTTCATGTCCACTGCATTTTATTTGTCAGTTGTTGTTTCTTTTTTGGTTGAGGTTTTTCACACCAAAACTTTGACGGGCGCAGAGTACAAACCACCAGCTGCATGGAAACACAAATCATAACTGGAATTTAACCGTCACTCGAGGTACATTTTGCTGGTGATACTTTGTGCTTTGACTTTGTCTTGTAGTTATTGCAGTATTCTCTGGAGTTCATGCTGAGACAGTCCTGAGCTGTTGGCAGGTCCTCGTCCTGAAGCCTCAGTCTGGGCTTCGTTCTGGCAGCTCTGAGGTTAACGAGGCCGTCGCAGTGATCCGGCAGTAATCTGCTAAATCGTGGTGTCGGGCTGAAATATGTGGAGCGTACATGAGGAGTCTGACTCACTTTTGCTCTCAGCCTTCCCATAGCGAAGTATCCTGCACTACGAAGGCCCCCAGTCCGCTGCCCCATCCTCTAAACCACCTCCCCTTACTGCCCTCGAGACCTGTAAACAAACTCCCTACGAGCTTCTACCTCCAGACCAGCACGGCCTCTTCCTGTTTGGGGCTCGCTGCATGCTGTTTTCCAGCTCGGGTGGATGGATTTCTGGGTGGTGGGTGGTGCAGCAACAGTATTCGGAGCTGCCAGCCTGCTGCAGAATGTGGTGTGTAGGTGAGGGCTTCAGCACAGGAAGTTAAAGCGAGGGGGTGGAGGAGAGAGACAGAAGTCACTTATTAAAAGCTGAGAAACAGTGTTGGAGTGGACTGACAGGAAGTAGCTCACCTCGTGCACGTGGGGAAGATCCGGAGCATCCAGTGCAGTCTGATCCCTGATCAGTTCACCTGCGTACTGGTCTGTAGGGGCGAGACAGGAGATCAGAGGATCAGAGGAGGTTCATGTCGTCACGGTGACACAGGCAGCGATAAAACTTTGTCTTGCTCGTGGTTTCATGAATGGTTTCACATCAGGTGGAAAAAAATCTCCCTTCAGTTCACTGACTTATTTTGAAATTTGCTTTTGACGTGAGCTTCTTGTGTCTTTTGACGTGAACTTCTTGTGTCTGCGCTGCCTGGTTGATGCTCACTGCAGTTATTGTTTTCCTCTTTGTTAAAGTTGAGCAGCAGCTCATTCTGTCTTAATGTACACATTTAGAGGCCTGAGTTGAGGCCTGAAGTGGTCGATGATGTCACAGTATCGGTGGTCGGTCCACCACTTTGCTCCAAGCTTTAGTTGTGTTAAAGATCCTTTAAATGATTTCATAAAGTTGATAAAGTGACAAAGACGGGCCGAACTGAACTGCGCTGACCTTGGATTTCTCTTCGTGTTCCCCGTCAACCATTAACTGAACGTGAACTTTTCCTGGGTTTCCTTGCTGTCTGTGGGAGCAAATTGTTGTTCTATGTTGGCAACTTTTTCCAGTTTTCTGACTTTTCACTGATGAATGGAAAAATAACCTTCAGTTGGACTAATGATGAAAACACGACTCAGAGCCTGATGTGCTGGGAGACGCTGGTGGACAAACAGTTTCTGAATGTTCCTGATGTCCCGAGTTCGGTCGCAGCTGTCAGGCTGCAGGATGCTGGCTGTTGGACGTGTTGTTGTGCGGGATGGAGGACGGAGGACGTCGGGTTTCCCTTTGAACGAGCTCAGCGAGTGTGACACATTATCACGTCTTCATAAAGCAGAACACTCCTCACACACGCACGCTTGTCTCAGGTTTGTGTGTGCGGAACGAGGCTGAAGGACAGACACTGTATAATGAGATGACTCAGCTCGTGTCCTCTGCGACGTCCTGCAGACGAGCTGAAGGCCCTCTGATGTCCCGTAAGACGACGAGCGTCCTGCTGATGTCCTCTGCTGCTCCTTCAGTCTTCAGGTTGTTGCTCACAATAATCCTGCAGTGAAAACCAAACACTCAGTCCCTTAATGGAGGAAAACGATGGAAAAACCTAATGGAAAACGTCTGTTGATATCCTGCTCTTGTGTTTGAGTTATGAACCGGTGGTCAGACTGTTTTTGTCCCTCCTCAGCTCCCATATAAAGCTGCTGTATTGACCGGAGGAGTTTCACACCGTCATGGTGACACAGGCAGCAAATGGTGTTTGCTTTAGGCCTGCGTGTGTGATTTACCGCCACACTGTTTTCTTTGACGCACCACAGATATTCAGTAGTGACAGGTGAGCTGAAGGGGGGAGGCGGGGGGGTCGTGGGTGAGTCTGTGGTTGCCGCATCACCGTGTCTACACCTGCTCTGACAAACAGCTGCACAGGTGTGAGCAGGTCGCGCTGCTGGTTTTGTTTGCTTTAACACCTTTGAGATGATTTGTTGATTTAAGAAACATGAATCAGCAGATTGTAACCGAAGAGCAAATGGATCAGCAGATAAATGATTAAAGCAGTCTTTAGTTGCAGCCATTGGCAGGAAGTCTGTGTTGAACCTGTTGGGAAGTTTCGGAAAAGTCAGTGACGTGACCGTGAAGCAGTCGGGGCTCCAAGTCGTCCTCTTGTCAATCTGTTTTTGTTGTCTCTGTCTCTCTGCAGTTTGTTCCCACTTGGTGTATTTGGACAAAATGTCTTCCCGGCGCCGCTTCCAGCTGCTGCTCTCCTACATCCTGCTGGTTCTGCTGGTCCAGTTTCCTCGGGCTCGGTCCAGGCCAGCCTCAGAGGACGTGGACGCAGGTAAGACACTTCGCAGGTGACACAAGTCTGTCCAGTACAGCTGAAACACTGGAGACCGAAAAATGGCTCACGTACCGCCTTGTGATCCGGATCTGATCCAAGGCCGCTTCTTGGCTCCTGCTGCATCAGACCAGTGGTTTCTCTGTAATCCTGCTGAGAGTCAGACAAACAAAGTGCACTGAAAACATGACCTCTGTGGTGGAGGGAAGCGTTTCAGTCCTGCAGGCCGTCAGACGATCGGCTTCTCACATATGAAGTTTTGTTTCTTTGCTTCGGCTAACAAAACATTTAAACGAACACATCTGAGTTCTGGCCCGTCATACGGATGAGGCTCTGGGAAACGCCATGAGCGTGTGTCACAAGTTTTTGACATAACTGATGAGGAAACGTGAAAGTAAAGCAGGAAGTGCTCACATTTAAAAGACTGGAACCAGTTTGAAAACCGACTTTTAATGAAGTAGTTTATGATTAATTTTCTGTGAATCGACTAATCATTCGAAACTGACAGTAAGACTAACGAGCTAAACGTTTTTGCAGTCACGCTGCTGCTGGTGTTTGTTGGCGTGTGTGTTGTTTTCCTCCTCTCTTTTGTTTCGTGTCTGGTCCCGGCTGTGGTCGCTGTGTTCTAAGACTCTGAATTATATAAAAGGTCATAAAAGTTTCCAATGAGCAAATTTCTGTAAGAGGAAAGTGACTTTGTGAAGGTTTGGCTGCTTTTGGCTTTGGGGCATGTGAAACTGCTTAAAGTGATTTTTCATGGTGTAACCGACGCTTGGCTCTCGGGCTGCTGGTTGTGGTCTGAGTATCCAACACACAGTGTGTGTGTGTGTGTGTGTGTGTGATGGCCTCTCAGACAGAAAACATTCGTGTGTTGTGTGTACATGTATGCACACCTCCCTCCTGTGTGTTTGCGTGTTCACTCTGAAGCATCTGGGCTCCAGCTGAGTGCGAGTCAATGCGATCCTGTTGTTTCTGAACCCATAAACTCTTGTTTTTCTCTCAGTCCAGAACGTCAAATTTAGCCTCTGGTCTCGGGTAAGAAAGGCCGCTGCCAGTTTGCCACCTCGCTGTCCTGTTCTCTCGCCTTTCTCATACGCTGAGGAGAAAACCAGTTCCGTGTTCCAGTAAGAGCCATGAACTGGAGTCAGTTCTTGTAAAAACGGGTCCATGAAGCCCGGCCCTGTCTAACCAGGCACGCTGGTCTTTTTATAAAGCCTTTGATGTGTTTAACAGAAGCTGCACTTTTGTCGTAATCTGTATTCTCCGCACCACAACAGACGCTTTGACGGGATCCTCAGAGGGACGTTTCTGTAGCAGGACCTCCGCAAACAGTAAATTATTACAGACAGACCTGTTGGAGAAGAGGCCAGGGTCTTCATTTTAGAAATGATTTCAAAATCAGGGCCTCAGTGTGGGTCATAAACCATCTTTATGTTCCCCATGCTGATCACTAGCTAATAGGATCAATATGTCAGATTCTTTTTAAAAAGCTCCCTCCCCCTCTGTTAGTTTTGTTACAGAGAGGCGTCTGTGTGTGTGTGTGTGTGTGTGTGTGTGCGCGCGCTGTTAATGGCCCGGGCTGAGAGAGAGGAGGTCTCTGAAGTTGGGGAAGTGGTTGGTGGCTGACGGCTGTGGAGGAGGAAGCCTTAAAGCCTCGTTCACTGATCTGGGCTCAGAGGTCAGAGGTTAATGTACAAACTGGTTTCACTGTCCGGTGGAACGAACTCCCAGTAAAGAGATTTGCCTCTCCTGTTTGCTCACGTCCATTTCTGTTGTAGGAGACACAGTTAAATCCTCTGAAGACGAAGAAGACGACGAGTCGTCCTCAGAGGAAAGCAAACTGTCCAACGAGCTGTCAACAAGCAACGAAAAGCTCCACCGTAAGCCTCAGCCTGCTCCTCTCACTTTTCTCTCTGCTGCTGTGGTGGAAACATAAATCAGCGCTGACACATAATGGTTGTAATCACGCCGTTTAGCGTTGGCGCCACAGTGGGTGATGCCAGAGAAGATGGAGAAGCAGCTCCACGCCGTTCCTGCCAGCAGGACCGTCAAGTTTCGGTGCCAAGCGATCGGAAACCCTGTTCCCTCCCTGCGCTGGTACAAGAACGGCAAAGAGTTCAGGAAGGACCAAAGGATCGGAGGCTTCAAGGTGAGTCTGTGCTCCTGTCGGGGGAAACATCAGCAGTCCAGCCAGGTGTTTTAACCCTGTTTCTCTTTCAGATCAGAGACCACATGTGGACTCTGATAATGGAGTCAGTGGTTCCGTCTGATAAGGGGAACTACACCTGCGTGGTGGAGAATGAGTACGGGAGTCTGAAACACACCTACCTGCTGGACGTAGTCGGTAAGAGAAAGAGTCCACAGCAGCTTTATTTAGAAGCACCTGAACAGGAACACCTGACGCCTGAATCCTGCTGACCCACCGACTTCTAATGAGCTAACAGATGCCTTTTCGACGCTGTTGTTCCAGAGCGCTCACCTCACAGGCCCATCCTGCAGGCAGGTCTGCCGGCCAATCAGACCGCAGCTGTTGGCAGCGACGTGGCGTTCGTGTGTCGAGTGTTCAGCGACCCGCAGCCTCACATCCAGTGGCTCAAACATATCAGCGTCAACGGCAGCAGACAGGGACCAGACGGGGACCCGTATGTCCTCGTCCTCAAGGTACCACCGTTATACTCAAAAGGCTCAAAACAAGTGGAAAGAAACAGCAGTTGGCTTCATCGGGTCACAAACATTTAAATAAATGAAAAGATTTTAGTGTTCGGAGGTTTTGTTTTGGTTTGTGGGGCTGCAGTGACTTCCCGTTCGTCTCGTTTGATTGGACGCTGCTGCAGATGTTTCACATCAGCTTGCTGGGGCATCATTAAAATGTGTAGCAGCTCAGAGATCCGTTCAGTTTGAGTCCACGCAGCCTCCTCTCTGACAGGGCAGAGTGAAACCACATGTGTGATGTGTTATTTCAGTGTGATGAAAGGCAGCCTGCGTTGCTGAGTGTGGCGTGTAGCCAGCAGTGGCGCTCATATCATTATGTCCCTGAATGCATCGGCATCTGGAGAAAGAAGACTTTCAAACGGTTTCGGTCTCAGTTCTTTACTCCTCTGAGCCACACGTCAGCGTTTTTCCTCTGAATCTTCCACTGTGACTCAGGGATTTAAAGGAGTGTGGAAGTCAGACTGTGTTGTGTTCCGTTGTCGTCCTTCAGCTGGACTTTTGTCTCTTGTCTCCAGACTGCAGGGGTGAACACCACAGATAAAGACATGGAGGTTCTGACTCTGAGGAACGTGACTCTGAGTGATGCTGGGCAGTACACGTGCTTGGCAGGAAACTCCATCGGCGTCTCTCATCACTCGGCGTGGCTCACCGTCATCGATGGTGTGTTTCACCTTCAGAAGCTTCAGACTTTATCCTGCGGCGTAACGCCGACGCTCTGACCATCTGCTCACATTTGTGCTCTGATGTCTCTCACCTCAGACCCGCCGCCGTCCCCGCTGCCCTCTCAGACGTACCTGGAGATCTTCATCTACTGCCTCGGCTTCTTCGTCATCATCGTCCTCACAGCCACAGCGGTCATCTGCAGACTCTGCTGCGCGCCGAAGAAGAGCGACTTCAGCAGCCAGTTAGCCGTCCAAAAACTAGCCAAAAGCATCCCTCTGAGGAGACAGGTGAGACGCCCGTCTCTGTTTCCTTTCTTACATGTCCTGTTTTGCCTTTTAACTTCCTGTTGAATAAGGTCAGTCTGTCCTCCGTCTGCAGGTGTCAGTCGAGTCCTCGTCCTCCCTTCAGTCTGGGATGTGTTTGATGCGTCAGTCTCGTCTGTCCAGCGCAGCCACCACCATCCTGGCAGGGGTGTCGGAGTACGAGCTTCCCTACGACCCCGTGTGGGAGCTGCCTCGGGACAGGTACCGCTTCACGTCTGAGGCACACCTGTAGCTTTGTTCATGTGTGTTAGCCCTGGGCCTGTAAAACATTTGTGTGTGTGTGTGTGCGTGGTCCTCAGGCTCACCCTGGGGAAGCCTCTGGGTGAAGGATGTTTCGGTCAGGTGGTTCTGGCGGAGGCCGTTGGACTCGACAAAAACAAACCGACCCGTGTCTCAAAGGTGGCGGTGAAGATGCTGAAAGGTGAGAACTGCTTCGAGTGAATGCTGCTTCATCTTTTGATTAATTTCTAAACATAAATGTTACCGTGACGATGAGTGACGCTGACGTCATGTGACCTTGTCATTGTGCAGCGGACGCCACAGAGAAGGACCTGTCTGACCTGATCTCTGAGATGGAGATGATGAAGATGATCGGCAAACACAAGAACATCATCAACCTGCTGGGAGCCTGCACTCAGGACGGTGAGAAGGAGAGAGTGTGTGTGTGTGCGTGTGTGTATCTCAGCTGTGATGCGTGTGGTGCAGATGCTAAAGTGTGTGTCCATCAGGCCCGCTGTACGTGGTGGTGGAGTACGCGGCGCAGGGTAACCTGAGGGAGTACCTGCGCGCCCGGCGGCCGGTCGGGGTGGAGTACTGGAGCGGCTCCAGGCAGGTGTCACTGGGCAGCCTGGAGCTCATGGAGCTGGTGTCTGCGGCGTACCAGGTGGCCAGAGGAATGGCGTATCTCGCCTCGAAGAAGGTCAGTTCCCCGTCATACCAGACCTCTTTTCTGTCTGTATCACCACGTGGAGGCGAGAGAGGCTAACGTTACAGCCCAGCTGGGGCGCCGTCAGTGTTCACATCCGCGTGTCGGCTGGGAGAAGATGCACACTTTCTTTTGTCTCTGTAGGTTCTCGATCATCTGGGTCGTAGGTAGCCAGGAGCAAAGGCAACCGGATTTCTAGAGTCCCACGTATTTAACCACTCGTGACCCCCCATCAGTTTTAGAACTGAAGAGGCCTTTTGGATGAGAGGTGAAAAGTCCTCAACAACCTCAAAGAAATCCGGTTGCTTTTGCCTCTGGCGCTTTAGCTCACGTCCCTCCTGCCTGGTGGCACAGAATGAAAACAGTTCCTACATCAGACGGCTCACTGGTTTGGCGTGTTTTCAGGCTCTCTCACACGGTTGTGGACTATGAACCGTGTGCCTCCTCTCTCAGTGTATTCACAGAGACCTGGCAGCCAGGAACGTGCTGGTCACAGAAGACAACGTGATGAAGATCGCCGACTTCGGTCTGGCCCGAGACGTCCACCACATCGACTACTACAAGAAGACGACTAACGTGAGGGGACAAACTCCCACAGACTGAACATCCGTGTTAAAGAGGGTGTGTGATGAGCTGTTGACTGACTGACGTGTTCCCACAGGGTCGTCTGCCCGTCAAGTGGATGGCACCGGAGGCTTTATTCGACCGCGTCTACACGCACCAAAGTGATGTGTGAGTTTCAACTTGAGAGACGTTTCTGCGTGTGTTTGATCAGCAAAAACCAAAAGAAATTCATCTTACTGTGACGTAAAGCAGAAGAGCAGCAGCTGGCCCCTCAGAGAAGCTGCAAACGTTGGCGTCTGCATGAAAACGATTCACTGAAAATAGCTGCTGAGTTTTCTGATCATTTATCATTTTTAACCAGATTTTTTACACAAAGAAGAAAGAGTTTAATTAGGAACACAGCACTGTGGTTAATGCTGAATTTGATTGAAAGAGATACAAGATGAGCTGCTAAACATGCTAAGCTAAGCTAACCCGCGGCAGCCTCGTGGTGTGAAATCAGCCCCTTCATTTTAATTAAAACTAACTTATCCCTGAATTCCGGCAGACAAATTAAATGGGAATAGATTATTGTGGTGGTGTGTTCGACGGGACTGGGATGCCACCTCTGCTGACATCAGATCGGTGAGCCAGTGATGTCACGTATTCCGGGTGTGAGAAGGTTTTGGTTTCCGTGCAGGTGGTCGTTTGGAGTCTTGCTGTGGGAAATCTTCACCCTCGGGGGGTCTCCTTACCCCGGAGTCCCCGTGGAGGAGCTCTTCAAGCTGCTGAAGGAGGGACACCGCATGGAAAAACCCCAAGCCTGCACTCAGGAGCTGTGAGTCTCACACACACACACACACACACACACACACACACACACAGGTAACTGTTTAAACTCCAGGTAACTTCAGTATTGTGGTACTTGTGTTTTACTCTAGTATTTCCACTTGTTGCTACTCTTTCTCTGATTTCACAACACTTTTTTTCCAGCTGATGCTTTTACTTTGAAAAATGGTCTGAATATCACTGTAAACGTCCTGTCTGAGCGCTGCTGCTTTGTGTTTCCTCAGGTACCTGATGATGAGGGACTGCTGGCACGCCGTCCCGTCCCACAGGCCGACCTTCCAGCAGCTGGTAGAAGACTTAGACCGCACGCTTTCTGTCATGACTAACCAGGTACCTGACTTTTTCAGGTTTTACATGTCAGCTGATACGATTCATACATCATAATCAGGTTTTGTAAACGAGGGTAAAAACGGGCATTTCCTGGTACGCTGTGAGACATTCAGTGTTCACTTTTACGTCTTAAAGGAATGGTTTTGAGTTTATTTCCTCTCCTGTGTTCTGCTGCCAGATGTCAGCCTTACTTTACTGTTTTGTGTCTCTTCAGGAGTACCTGGACCTCACCGCTCCCCTGGTCCAGTATTCTCAGGTCAGCTCGTCTTCCTCGGCTCATTCCTTTGGCTCCACATAGGCGTCCAGGGACCCGTTCCCTTCCTGGATCACCTTCATCCCATTTCCTGCGCTGGGCGGGGCGGCGGCAGTCCCAGTCGAGGCCGGGCGGAGGAGCTGAGACGGGCTGCTTCGCTGTCAGCAGCAGCAGCGGCGGCGGCCTGATGTGAAGAACAGCTGGACTGAGCTGGAGGCAGCTCGCACACCATCTCGTTCATGAAGGGTGTGAAAGACTGAGTTCACCCACCGATAGAAGACTGAGAGAGCTGGGTTTGTTCCTGTTCTGCCCATTGCACTAGTGCTTTGGTAATGTTAATAAAAAGTGTGAATATTGTAAATAATAGTTTGTGTTATTTGAAAGACCAAGCTGGACTTAAAAGAGAAATATTATGGAAAAAGATGGCGGGAGGATTAGATACTGAATGAATTTAATACACAACAAAATGTACAAATAAATCTATAAATGTGTGAAACAAATCATATGTTGCTTTTTATTTTTCCATCTGCAGCCTTCCTGGTCCCTTTGGAAAAACATGACTCATTTATAGATTTGTTTCTCCAGTTTTCTTTGTGCATTTTTATTCATTTATTTATTTTCCTCCAGTGTTTATGTTTTTCAGTCAGGTTTGGTCCTCTGCAGTGACGTCATGTTGCCAAAGATGTCTGCCAGTGTCACACTTCAACATTGCACTTACAGCCTGCCATTTTCAGAAAATGTGTAAAATAACTGATTAACAGTATTAAAATCCTTCATAGTTTTTACTCTGGTGCTCGTGGTTTTCTGTGTGTGTGTGTGTGTGATGACTCTGGGGATGATGATAAAACATGCATTTCAGTGCCTCACACAGGAAGCTTCCACTCTTGTTGAATTTGTGTTGCACAGAAAGAGATGAATTATGGGTAGAGAAGCTTATTCAGGGCCTCTACACACACACACACACACACACACACACACACCACCTTCCTCCTGCAGCAGCGGTTCCTTCCCACAGAGAGGAAACGTCGTGTTACATACGACAGGAGCCTCCATCCATCATGTTCTCCAACCTGTGACGTCTTCATCCGCCTGCAGCCCCCGACTCACCTCACACACACACACACACACACACACACACACACACACACACACACACACACACACACACACTCTGCTGCTCAGGGACGGCAGTTTTCTCGGACACTACGAGCTAACTAACGTGTAACAGCTGAGCTCATAGTGTGTTAGCATGCTAACTTCTGCTGGCGGATGGACGGATCACAAAGTGTGACGTTCGTGGTCCCCTCAGGATGAACTGTACTGACTTTGGCGTCCCCCCACCTTTCATTTAGCGCCACCATCAGGTCACCATTTTAATGTGCTCAGTGTTTTGGTTTGTGAACAAATATCTGCAGGATGCTCTGCCCCAGCTGTACTTTGGGTTTTGAGCTAATTACCAAATGTTAGCGAGCTAACACTCGTGCTGGACACGAGGACGTTAGCATTTCCATTGTCTGTCTTGGACTCACTACACACAGAACTGCAGTAACATCAGGTGTTTGATCAGTTTGGATCGTGACCACATTTGCGGATCGTCATTTCAGATGTAAAGCATAGCACTTCATATTATTACTCATATTGCTGTAATTGTGTGGGCAAATTCTACTGACTCTTCACTTTTGTTTTTGAAACTTTTAATGCCAGTAAAGCCATTTTGATTTTAACTAAATGTAAAAAGATCTCGAAACAAACAAAGACACAAATTGCAGATTTTTCTGTGGTTTGTCCAAGTGGTGCTGCCGTACATGATTCTCCAAGATGGCGGACACGCTCTCGGACGGTAAGAAAAGTGTGTTAGCATGCTAACCTTAGCTTATCTGAAAAGGCTGCTGATCTCAGCACAGCCTCACAGAGCGGCTAACGTGACTGTGGGCTCTTTCTAAACTTTTCTTTTGTAGTTTATTCACTTTATTAATTGTCTAAAGGGTTTTCTCTCTCTCTCTCTCTCTTTATTTTGTCTGTTTTGTGATCCTGAAATAAAGTTTTCCTCCTGACTGGCGTTCTTGCAGTTTCACACAGCGGAGTGTTTCCCAGCTGCCGGAGGTGAGCACACCTGAACGATGCGGAGGAGGCCGCTCGTCGGACGTCAGGTAGCGGGCCCTGACGCTGAGGTGAGGAGGCTCACGTCGCAGTGTGACAGATGGCTGAGGGTCACTGTGGTGTCACTTCACACCTCCAACAAGCCTGAACAAACACTGATGAAGGTATTTACTGCTCACAGACCGTCTGTGCTACTGCAGTAAAAGTACTAGTACCACACTCTGTTATATATAATATAAATATTTTCTGTATAAATAAATGAGCTAAGTCCTCTGTTAGCCCTGCAGTGGAGAAACTCACATTAAACAATCTTAAATAAATAATAAAGGTCCTGCATTTGAATTTGTCCTTAAACAAATATAATGGCATCAGTATGGGTTTCAGAACAATATCTCTGCATTATAAATATAAATGCTATTACCGGTCTTTAATAATACTTCATATCTTAATTTAACAGTTGATTTTGTGTTATTAATGTGAATCTGGAAAGTAACTAAAGTTATCACATACATTTAGTAAAGTAAAACGTGCAGTATTTGCATACAAACGGAAGTGGTCCAAAGTGTTAAGTAGCAGTTCAAAGGTTCAGACAGAAGCAGTTTGGTGCGGAGGAAAGCTTTCAGTCTGGGGGTCATTTTTATGTTCAGCTGCGCCATCTGGTGGCTCAACTGCGAACTGCAGAAAGTGGAGCATGAAAGTCATTCTGCACTTCACACCAGTACAGTTATTTAGTATTACAGGAGTAGTACTATCTATTACAGTATATTGCATATATCTCTATATAATACAGTTACTGTGAGTATATTATCATTGTGTTTTTATATTATTGTGCCATGTATCTGATATGTATTCATTACTGTACATGTGTGTGTTTTGTTGATAAATCCCGACGTGATCCGTGCAGTCATCGTAAAGAAAATCCCACGAGCCAAACTGAATCATACAGCGTTATTTATTTCTAACACAAAGACATCATAACCGCCCCTCATTTAAACATACAACTGATGAAGTGATGGCAGACCAGCGAAAAGGCCGCGAACAGGAGTCACAAAGAGCCCCACGACCAGCATGAGGCGTCTCCTGACCGCCGCAGCCCCTCCTCCGCTCGCACTACATTAAATATAACAGCCTCATAAGTTAAAATAAATATCAATCACCATCACTGCAGTAGGCCTCTTTTCAAATGTCTGCAACGCAGGTTTCTCAGTGAAGCTCGTGAAGCCCCAGAATCAGAATAAAAATAAGAATAATAACACGTGGTAGTAATCATCACCATCTAGAGCTTTTGGCTGTAAAGGGTCACCGCTGTGAGATCTGCATGTGAGTGTTAGTGTGTCGTCTAGTTTTTGGCTTTAGCCCCTCCCTCCACGGCGTCCACAGATCTCTTCCTGGCGAACAGGTGGGTGGGGTCTCGGCCTCTGAAGCCCGGCTGGATGTTGAACACGGGCATGTTTCTCCAGCTGGAGGGGTTGTTGTAAGCTCCGGAGGTGGAGCCGGTGGTGCAGGCCTTGTTCTGGACCAGCTGCAGGAAGGTCTCCATGTCGGGCCCTAATCTGGCCACGAGGCCCGCCCTCACCGCCGTCACCGTCTGCTCGTCGCAGGCCTGCAGCGTCTGCAGCAGAGTGCTGTAGTATCTGGACGACAGGACAAAACAGGAAGTGAGCAAGCTTGCGTTCTTAGGTGTTGGTGGTGTTATGGTCACCACCTGCATGAAGGTGATTGGATGTCGTGGTGTGTTCATGTAGTGTTGTAATAATTTGAAAAAGATTAGTTCCTGACTGGGAATTGGCGTAAATGAAACGACAAATGAGAACCACGACTTGCTGACTGACGTGAGCTGGTGGGTAAAATGTTTGGTTGATTAGAAACGTTTTGTTACTTCAGGTACCACAAATCAAGTTGTGCTGAACTTCTTCCTGTCGCAGTTGATGTTGCAGTTGGTCACTGCCCCCTAGTGGTCTGGAGTTTAAGCGCAGTCCAAAATGAACCACACCCACAAATCTTTGAACTGAAGAAGTGTCACAAAAGAAAACTTTGCGATACTCATCAGTATTTTAGTGAAGTAAATATACTTCATTGTTGCAAGTTAGCAATGTCACAATGAGCATGTTAGCACATAGCTCACTGTGTCTAAGTGCGACCTCACAGCGCTGTTAGCATGGCTGTTATAGGTCTAATCTTTGTAGCTGTTGATGTTTCTCTGTAGTGTGTGAGACAGGTGTGTGTGTGTGTGTGTGTGTGTGTGTGCACGTCAGTCATCATTCCTCACCTGTTGGGGAAGTGAGTCGGCACCTGCACCACCTCTCCGATGGCATCAGGGTTAGTTCGAGCCACAGTGCAGATGTCCAGACTGGTGTAACACTCCTCTTGCACCTGTAACGAGACACAAACTGATCGGGCACAGAACAGACGGGAACTGAGGAGAACTGAGGAGAACAGACGGGAACTGAGGAGAACAGACGGGAACTGAGGAGAACAGACGGGAACTGAGGAGAACTGAGGAGAACAGACGGGAACTGAAAAGAACTGAGGAGAACAGACGGGAACTGAGGAGAACAGACGGGAACTGAGGAGAACAGACAGGAACTGAGGAGAACAGACGGGAACTGAGGAGAACAGACAGGAACAGACGGGAACTGAGGAGAACAGACGGGAACTGAGGAGAACAGACGGGAACTGAGGAGAACAGACGGGAACTGAGGAGAACAGACAGGAACTGAGGAGAACAGACGGGAACTGAGGAGAACAGACAGGAACAGACGGGAACTGAGGGTTGTTTCGTCTGACTGCTCACACACCTCAGCGATCATCCTCTGGAAGATGTTGCAGCGGCGGATGGTTTGGAAAACCTTCGCTGTGATTCCCTGCGAGATGCAGTGCAGACTTTTCTTCACAAACGTTTTACCCTGTGGAGCAACACGCAGCAGGTCAGACAGACAGTCAGACAGACAGATAGACAGACAGGCGGACTGAAGGACAGACTGACCTCGGTGTTAAAGGAAGCGGCCGTGTGGAGGAAGAGTTCACAGATTTCATGCATCCCGTCTGTGTCGCAGGTGGAGTTTTCCAGACAGGAGAAGAATCCACAGCCCACAGCCACGGCCCCGTTCAAACATCTGGCCACATCAGCTGCAAGTGCGCGCACACACACACACACACACACACACACACGAGTCAGGTACGGGACAGTGCG
The DNA here is from genome assembly GCF_020382885.2 of Scatophagus argus. Lineage (NCBI taxonomy): Eukaryota > Metazoa > Chordata > Actinopteri > Scatophagidae > Scatophagus > Scatophagus argus. The sequence goes on from NC_058512.1 coordinate 828,706, forward strand.
GCAGCTGCAGGATTCATCAACATCCTGCTGTTGTCACGTCTTTAGGTTGACTAAAACACTGCAGACGTCCTTTAACGAGAAGCGCGACTTTACTGCGGATCAGGACTTCAAGCACGTTTTACTCCAAGTACTACAGTAAACATTTTGTACACTTTGTACTGAGTTTTATCTGCTCCTCAGCCAACAGTTTGCATCAATTTCAGAGTCATGCAGTCATCTTGGAGACACTTCAGGTGTTTCTCATCAGTGATGGAATGAACGGAAACCAAAGGAGGGAGGAGTAACTAAGCGAAAAGACTCCATCACAACTTCCACACTTCCTGTTTCATCAAAAATGTGTCAGAACTTACAATAACCAAGAAGTAACAGAGTACAGTTTACTCAAGTACTGTACTTCAATGCACATTTGAGTATTTCCATTTTCTTATGCTTTACAAAAAGATTTTTTTAGTCACTACATTTATTTGATAACTTTAGTTAACTCCGCAGTTTGGATCAATTCAGTGTTGACAACACTGATAAAACACGAGCACATTAACGTGAAAAATGCTGAATATGGGCTGTGAGTATGATGAGGACAATGAAGCAACCGACAGTCCGGAGCTCAGCATGATTACAGACACATTCAGATGATTCAGAGCAAAAACAGCAGAGGAGCAGCCGACACGTTTTCACACGCTCAAACTCCCTCACAAAACTCAATCTTCATGGTCTGACAGTCCGCCGAAGGTCTCAGCTGACACATGGATGTAGTGAAGTACAAGTACAGCATGTACCCCTGACCTGCAGCAGCAGTGGGAAGTTAAAAGTAGCATTAAAAACAAAAGACATCATCAAGCTCCTCCTGGGCGGTGAGAAACACCCTGACAGGAGCGGGACTCACTCGGGCTGTTGGCGGAGAATCGGGCCCGGCGGGGCGCAGCCTCCTCCGGCAGCAGCTCGAAGCAGGCGGCGCAGCTGAGGCCGAGCAGCAGCAGCAGCAGGAGCGGAGCGGAGCCGGGCATCATGTCGTCTCTCTGGGTGTTCTGGGTGTGCAGTCTGTCCCGCCTGTCCCACCGCGCCGTCCACACCTGCTATTTCTATCACGTCCGCTCGGGACGGACCAATCAGAGCGCGCCGTTAATGGCTCGCTCTCGGATGTAATTAACCCACACAGATAATTGATGTTTCCACACACCACAGGGTACACGAACTTCCGAGCAGCAGCGAACTCACCAGATAATTTTAGATGTTCTCCCTCTTTTAAAACTCAACTCAGTACTAACTGTTGGTACTGCTAATACTGCTGCTAGGTATCGTGGTACTGTGTTTTAACAGGAAGTTTTAAGGTGGTTTAATGTACAACTGCGGGATGTTTTATTGAAATGAGTTTGATCTTCCGCCTGACTCGTGGCTCGACTTGTCTGATAAACTTTCTGAAAATAGCGGGACAAGAAGGAGGCAGGATGCGTCAGTTTCTAATTCCAGTCACGTCTGTTGTTTTTCCTGTGAAGTGGTTCAGTTAAGGAGAAAAAGCCGTAAACACAGCAGGAAGCGTTTTAATGTGCTACAGCACGAAAAGTACCAGTACAACTGTGAAAATACTGCAATACACGTCCTGCTTCCAAAACCCGAAGTACAAGTACGTAAAACGTCCCCTGGCAGTGTTTTACTGCTACATCTGATGTTTTTTGGATTAATTTTACTTCTGTGCGTGTTTAAGCTTACTTGAGCTACTTTACGTACACTTAGTTTTGTCCAGTGGTTCCCAACCTGAGGGGTCGGGCGCCTCTAGAGGGCCGCCAGGTGAACCTGAGGGGTCGCAGCATTAACTGTAGAGGAAACTCAAACCGAAGTTCAGTCTGTCTTCACTGGCTTTGTTTAAATGAAACCAGGTGAGAAGTTTGGAGGAGTCAAATATCACTCCTTTTTAGGCATGTTGAGAAATATGAATAATTTTCTTACCTGCCATCAGCCATCTTTGTCAGTAATTCACTTACTTGCATCATGAAGATAAACTGAAGTGAGTTCTGATTTAAATCAGATTCATGCTCACTTTGGTCAAAAAGGGCCATAAAATCTAATCTGTGTGTCAGACAGCCAAAAGCTTAATGTTTGTCTTTTATGTTTTATGCTCTTCATGATATCTTTTTTCAAAATAAGAGTTCACTGCTATTCAAAATAAAGTCATCACAGATTACATTTGTTTGTGCCGTTATGTGGACTCAGACAGAACACACGTCCCTGTTGTCAGCGTAAACTTTATTTATTATCGTCCTCCAAAGGAAACGAGGTTCACAGGCAGACATTAAACGCACAACAACACACTGACGACGGTGAACGGCGACAACCGAGCATCAAAGACGTGAAGGCGACATGCGTTCATTTAATACAAACACAGACGAGTTCAGGAAGATCCCGACGTGAGCAGCACAGATCCACAATCACATAAAACCCACAGATCGGAAAACATGAATATTTAAAAACAAACAACAGTCTGTGGTTTTTAAGTCACTATAAGGTTTTTGTAAGGTCATTTTCATTGATGTAACCGTCACTTTCCCAAAATGTCAAACTTCACCTTTGCGAAATGAAGTTTGTGTAACTTTGATTTTCATGTGTTTGTGTAGTTTGAACAAATCTTTTGTTCGTGTTTCATGTCTCACAATGTTGCTGCCAAAGGCGAGTTAACGTCCGCCTGCCCATTGATTGGCTGGAAACCAACTGCGTCTTTGTAGGAAATGTGGAAAAATCTGTGTGTCTTATCTGGCCGTCAGTAATCAGTAAACGGTGGGAGAGTCGTTAGTGGAGGCGGCTGCGTTTCCATCACGGTTCACCACAGGAACCAGTGAACCTCGCACGACTCCGCTGACTTCAGTCGGCTGGAGGTCACCAGGCGCTGATAAACATCTCCCAGCACTCACACCTCACCTCATCGAACCAGAGCCTTGTGGGAAGGAGGATCGGCTTCCTCCAGGCAAATCTCCATCTTTAATTAACTCCCCGATTCAAACCGAACGCAGTGGAAAAAAGTCATCATAAGTCACTTCAGTCACTTACAGAAAACCACAGTGAAGGTGACGTCATTGTCAGAGTGCTGAAAAGTCAGACGATGTGTTTCAGCAGAACACCACAGTAAAGTATAAATAGTTTAAAGCTCCTCCATACTGAAGTATACAACACAAAGACACAAACTATAAAAGAGTCAGTCAGAAAATATTCTCAAAACAGGACATGAAAATGTAGCTCGTGTGTTGACAAACTGTGATTTCAGCACAGCTAAAGTGTTAGCAACAATAACTGAAGCTAATTCAAACATGGAGGAAACAGTCAGTCTGTCTGTGTGGACTGTGTCTGTCAGTCTGTCTGTGTGGGCTGTCAGTCTGTCTGTGTGGACTGTGTCAGTCTGTCTGTGTGGACTGTCAGTCTGTCTGTGTGGACTGTGTCTGTCAGTCTGTCTGTGTGGACTGTCAGTCTGTCTGTGTGGGCTGTCAGTCTGTCTGTGTGGACTGTGTCAGTCTGTCTGTGTGGACTGTGTCTGTCAGTCTGTCTGTGTGGGCTGTCAGTCTGTCTGTGTGAACTGTCAGTCTGTCTGTGTGGACTGTGTCAGTCTGTCTGTGTGGACTGTCAGTCTGTCTGTGTGGACTGTGTCTGTCAGTCTGTCTGTGTGGGCTGTCAGTCTGTCTGTGTGGACTGTGTCTGTCAGTCTGTCTGTGTGGACTGTGTCTGTCAGTCTGTCTGTGTGGGTTTTGTGTCTGTCAGTCTGTCTGTGTGGACTGTGTCTGTCAGTCTGTCTGTGTGGACTGTCAGTCTGTCTGTGTGGACTGTCAGTCTGTGTGGACTGTGTCTTTAATCCCTGTGGAAAACACTGACTTTGATAAAACTTTATTGGACCTTTTGTATCACACTGTGTACTCGTGTTCAGTTCTGACGTCCCGCTAAAACTCCAGGTCCCAGCCAGACTCTTCATCAGGAGGAGGGTCTTCCGCGTCCTCGGCGAAATAGTCAAAGTTGCTGTTGTCCAACGGCCCGTCCACCTGGCAGAAGGACAGAGGACGTTAATGCTCTCACCTGCGTACTCTTACTGCACAGAGACGCGGAAGAATACGCACTGCGGGGGTGTATGGAGAGTCTATGGTCCCCTGACGGAGGCCGTCCCAGTTGAAGCCCTCAAACCACCTGAAGGACAAGGACATGTTGCCATGACAACAGCCTAATCTCCTGCAGAGAGCACTCAGAATGATGAATCATGAGAAGCATCTTTACTGTCTCACTTGTGTTTCTGGATATCCTTCACTCCATTTTTCTGATTCCCCAGCCTCTCTGAAGGATTGTCCCTGAGACACACACAGACACACACACACACACACGGTGAACACATCTGTCACATCTGTCAGCGGTCTCTTTACCCGTGCTGTTAAGGCGGAATGACAACCTGCAGAGCCGTTTGACGAGGTTGGCAGCACTCTTGGTGATCTTCTTGGGAAACTCGATCATGTCGATGCCTCTCAGGATGATGTTATAGGTCTTCATGGGATCAGAGCCTGAAAATGGAGGACTGGAGACAGAGAGTGGACGCCAAAGGTGGTTTCATTATTTCAGCACAGATCCCACACTAGCACTGATGTGAACACACTCCTCCACATCTGGTGAAATGTACTCACCTGCCGCTGAGCAGCTCGAAGACCAGTATTCCCAGAGACCAGCAGTCAGCTGAACTGTCGTGGCCTTTGTTCAGGATGATCTCAGGGGCGACGTACTCAGGAGTCCCACAAAAGGTCCACGTCTTCTTACCCAGACCAACCTTCTTAGCAAAGCCAAAGTCCACCTGGACAACACGATCACATCGTGAACATTTTCTGTGTGAAATAGCTGACTCACGTTGTTGTGTTACTCGTGGAAGACACGTGGTGTGTCCGCACCAGCTTGGCGTATCCTCTGTGGTCCAGGATGATGTTCTCAGGTTTGAGGTCTCTGTAGATGATCCCTCTGGAGTGCAGGAAGGCCAGCGCCTCTATGACACAGCCGGTGTAGAACCGAGTGGTGCTGTCGTCAAACGACCCCCTGAAAGACGAAGGAGCGACGCTGAGGACTTCGTCGTCCTTCAGAGGTGAAAACACAAACGCACACGATCACACACCTGTCTCGCAGGAGCGTCCACAGTTCTCCTCCGAGGCAAGCCTCCAGAAGCATGTAGAGGTATTTGGAGTCCCTGAAAGTCCGATACAACCTGCAGGACGACGGGAGAGTCTGACATTTAAAAGAACTGTTTTATATGAAAACCCAAATCCCCAAAGTACACATGCGACACGTAAGATCACGTATGGGCAGAGCCTACGTGGTTCACGACTCAGTTTGAATGGCGTCGGACCTGATGATGAATGGACTGTGAGCCTCCATCATGATGCGGCGCTCGGACAGGATGTGGCCCTGCTGGCTGGTGTCCACGATGTGACGCTTCTTCAACACTTTGAGGGCAAACGATCGACTGGTGTCATTCTTGAAGTGCACCTAAACACAAGATCACCCGTTCAGCACAGACGAGAATATCATGCATGTACAAATTATCATCCACGCATACACCCACCAGCTCCACGCGACTGAAGCCTCCCATCCCCAGAGTGCAGACGATATTGAAATCACTGAGTGACACCCTGGAGAAGAAATCTGCCTCCACCTGCAGTCTGCACAGTGAAGGACGTGTGGAGGAGAAAGAAATTACATGATGAACGTGCAAATTTAACTCAAACTTTAAATACATTTTCTGCAAATGTGGCAGAAGGAAATGTGATGTTCCCTTCACTCCTGTGGATATCAGTTTATGGGGACAAACAGCAGGTGGAGCTATTTCTCCAGCCGTTAAACCACTGAATATGATTTGATGTGACCAGCCGGGCTGCTGCTGGTGGATGAGCCAGTGAATGAAAGACGACTTCTGTCCTCTGCCTGAACCTCCCTCAGTCAGTTCAGTCTTCAGGCGTGTTGGAGGTGTTTCCGACCTCGTGAGATTTAATGTAAAGTGACTCAGGTGTTTAGTCAGGCAGGTGAATGTGTGAAGGACATTACCATAACGAGTCTTAAAGGGGCCCGAACTTGTTCACCCGACCTTCCGCAGCAGCTGTTACGCGAGCCTTTTACATACATGAACACAAAAATATGAATGAACTCACTTTGCCTTGACTTCATCGCTGTCATACTGCTTGTTGCTGACATCATCCAGTCCTCCAATCAGCTGCTTGAATGACCTGTGACAAACATATAAATGCAACACAAAGACGCCTTTGAAAAGTGAGTGCAAAGCGTCCGCAGCCTCCGTCGGCGTATAAAACTGATATTTATGGTTAACAAAGATCCCCTCTCACTCTCTGTCGATGACCAGACATGTGACGTCTCCCACAGCCGTGACGCTGGCTGTACGAACGTCCTCTCTGCAACGGAGACGAAGAGACGACAACACAAGGCTCAGTCTGCGTTACTGACCAACTGTGTGCTTTTTGAATCCTGAACCCTGTATAGTCACTTCGAATGCCTCAGCAGCATTTTGCAGAGGATTTTAATGTTCTTCGTGCTTCCCAGGAAGTCGTGTCTTCCATTCTTTTCCTCATGAAAGTTCTAAGAGGCTAAAACCTGGTTTGAAACTGGTACCATCTGAGTGAGGTTAAACTAAGTGTAGTGAGTACAAAAGGAAAAAGAAATCTTGACTTGTTGTTTTGTGCTTTGGACTTGTGTGTGGTGACAGCTCTGTGTGTGTGTGTGTGTGTGTGTGTGTGTGTGTGTGTGTGTGTGTCTCACCCTTTCAGAGCCTGCTCTCCAAACCAGTCCCCTTTACAGAGGGTCTTGACGGTCACCTGCTCGTCACTGGTCGAGCTCTGCTGAGAGACGTTTACCTGTGGACATCACAGTAACACAGTTAGGAGCTAAAACTGTCCTCCAGATGTTGTGAAATCCATTATCCGTCCTTTATCGGACGTTTGGCTTTGATTTTCAGCAGTGTGTGAAGCTGGTGGACGCACCAGTTGTTAATCGGTCTAATTTGTCTTTAATAACTCATTATGGGATGTGGCGGGTGTGTGATGGACGACGACGGAGGACGTGACTTCTCAGCGCTGCTTTCATCCTTCCCCGCTTTCCCTTTGTGTTTTCCTCTCTGTTAATTGCTTTATTTTCACCTCCTAACAAGTCCATGGTTGTTTCGTCATTCCTCTTCCTCACCTGTCCTTCGCTGATGATGAAGAATGTGTCTCCGGTGGCTCCCTGACGGATAATGTAATCAGAGTCGCTGTAATGAGTCTGAGGGAGAGCAGAGAGAGATGAGAATCATGTGTACACAATACCTCAGATCACCGAACTGGATGTTTCCAACCATTTGTATCTGTCAGGAGGAGGAACAGATGGCAGAAACAGATATCTGAGAGCGAGTGCTTATAATAGAAAGTGTTTGGAAATCGTCACCTCCTCCAAAACATCAGCCAGTTTGCTGAGAACGTCCTCAGGTAGCGACTGGAAAGAGGGAACGCTGGCAGGAGAGTTCAGAGTGAGAGATGTGAGTCATCCTCATGTGGTGAGAGCTTCAAACAGTGAAGTGGAGAGCGTTGGGTATGAGCTGTACCTGCGGAGGAAGTCCGTGTACTGGGAATGTTTGATGAGACCCGTCCTCATCATGATGGTCTGGAAACACTGCCGGTCAATCGCCCAGAGTTTGATGTCAGTCAGGGCTGCAGACACACAAAGACACGCGAAAGGCTCAAGGCGCTCAGTTTATTCTGCCGCCCGGGTTGCTAAAAGCACACGACTGTGTGGATGATTTGAAATGTTTCACATCAGAAAAGACGCTGAACAAGTTTCCAAAAGCCACATCAGGGTTTGAATGTAGAGGCTGACTGTGAGCCGTTCTTCATCTGTGTGATTTTATGTATACGACAAGAGTCCTCACTGCTGCCAAAAAACAGAAAAGAAAATGTCAGCCTGATCAGACTGGAGGGCCTGTAACATCAGCATCAGCACTGACACATCAGATTAGTTTTCTCAGTCCTCAGGGAGGTAAAGGTGTTCAGTCAGACATGACAGAGTCATCATGTGTCAGTGCTTCACAGGATAGTTAGTTAGTTAACTGCTTTATCTGAGCAGGAACTGACATCCAGACCTGTTTACATGAATTGTTTCCACATTAAAGCGCTGAAAGTGAGTCAGCCAGTGGGAAAGATATTCTGCTTCTGAATAACCTGAATGTGAAAAATGTGTTTCAAGGTATAATACTGATAATGTAACTGTGTTAATGTTCAACTGAGAGCTGCTTTAAAAGCTCTGAAGGTCAAATGTGGCCATGATATCATACACCACCAGCCAAGAGAAATGTGTTTTTATGTGCGAGACATTCACGTCATAGTCAAAGAGTACAGCTTCAGGTGGCAGATCCAGACACAGTTTGAGTCAGTGCTACCTAAAGGATCACTTCTCCTGACAGGAAACTGTCCAGGACATCCCAGAGGAAAGATACGTAAAGGCTATGCGTCTGTCAAGTCAACAAGCTTACATTATTCTAAAGCTTATATCCTGTGCAGTGGAGCTGCGGTATTTTTAGTTTGGTCCAGTTTGGTCCATCTGCTAACGTGGAGGGGGACGGGTTTATGAGTTGTACTGAGGCCAGCCACCAGGGGGCGATGCAGATGTATTGCCTTCATGTGGTCCATCTTTATATACAGTGCTGGATCCTAACCCATACCCTGACCTAAACTTAATCTAAACCTGTACGTGAAAACCAAGTCGTGATGCGGCCCATCCTGTGTGTCCTCACGGTGCAGGAATGTCCTCACTACAAACGTCCAAAACCACAGCGGAAACTGAGGCTGCGTTGATGTTTATCTCCCACAGTTGTGATCCCATCAAAGGTTTAATGTGACAGCCTTTGACATCCTGCTGCTGCTGCTGCTTCACAGTGTTCAAACCCAGCAGGGCACGTCACTCTGAACTGGTTTTCTCCGACTGTCAACCGCCATGTCGCTATAGCAACATCCGCCATCAAGTCTTCACACTGTACTCTCATGTTTATTTACATGCAAATCCACTAATGCTGGCCCTGTGTGCTCACCGTCCCCCACACCCTGCCTCGTCCTCCACCAGTTTCATTATCATAATTCACTACTCCGCAGAGCCCTTCACGCACAGTGTGGAGTGCTTTTCATGTTGCTCGTTCCACAAACACGACTTCGTTTTACAGTTTAAAGCAACACACCATCAATTCGCCATCCGTGGTTCTGGAGAGAGCAAATCGTTTTTCAAGATGACTTGATGGTTATCTCAGCTCAGACTGGGAGCGGAGGATTCAAACTGCCGGCCCAGCAGAGACATTCAGCCTCAGAGATGAGTTTGTGAGGACAGTCGATCCAGCTGGAAAATTTATCTTTTCCATTTTGATTTTCAGTCTTAAAATAATCATTACGTATTCAAGAGCATAAACAACTGCTTCTTCTTTCATGACAAAATCAGGTTACACACAATCTACTTTTCTCTGTCAGTAGATTTGAAATGTGCACTGAGCTGGGGACCTTTGGCCAGAGTGGCTGTTTCCCCCCGCATCCAGTCTTTGTGCTAAGCTAAGCTAAGCTAACACACTGTTGGCTGTAGCTTCATGTTTAGCTCATGGACATGAGAAAGGAGCCAATATTCTCATCTTCCTCTCAGCAATAACGCCAATGAGTGTATCTCCGCTAAAGGGTGAACTATTCCTTTAAGTTTATAAAGAGGACAAACGGCAGATGCCAGCAACACGATCGCTCACTTGGACTCGTGTTTGAGTCACCTGATGAAGTTCAATTTTCGCCCTCTTTTAGCTCAGTTTTTGGCCTCCGCCTCCTCCTGAGGAGAATTTGTGAGTCTTAAGCTGCTGAAGGCTCCGCCGTGTTGACCAGCTCGTCTCCGACTGAATCCAAAACATTAAAGTTACATCTGAAAACTGAAAGAAGCTGTGCCGAGCTGAGGGAGGCTGCAGAGATGGTGATACATCCAGAGTTAATGTGAAAACAGCAACTGACGCTGCTTTAATGCTTCACATGAAACACTCAAGAAGACAAACTTCAGCCCAGGAAATATTACAGCAAACTCCACATGAACTTTAGCTTGACTGAGAGGCTGATTTCTTTGGTGCTTTCTCTTTCACTCGCTTGAATAACACTGAACAGCACAAGGACGGCGGCTGAAAGAGTCGCACTCACAGAGAAAGTTAAAGATAAATGAGTTACTCAGAACTGGATGACATCTGTTTTCATCTCGCACAAAGCAGCAACAACATTCTCCCATCAGTGATCCTGTGCTCAGTGTTTAGGTGTCACCTGTTTGGCCAAATAAATACAGAAAATGCTGGAGTTTTAATATCAAATTCCCTCTTTTCTCCTCTTGAAAATATTTGTTGACTCATCTTGAACTCAGACGAATCAGATGTGATTCAGGGAGACCAGATGAACATGACGGGCAGATCAAACCAAACCGTCCTGCTGCGAATCAGATGACATGAATGATGACTGCGCGTAAAGATGGACGCCTCCACTTCCTGTCACTCTCACAACAGTGAAGTGAAGCAGAACCAAAATGCAGCAAATTGTGTTTGCTTGAAGCGAGGGTACGTTTTATTGCTTCTGAATGCATTTCCTCATTTGGAGCTCACACTTCAAGCCTCCAAGGATGAAAAGTGTTCATGTGGCAGCTTAGCCCTTAAAGGGTCAGTTCACCCAAAGCGCACACACTGAAAGGACACTGAACCACGCTGACATCCGGATAAGATGGCGGGAGAACCACATGTTCACGAGTGTGCAGGGATGATGATGTGTGTGGTCGACCTTCATCGCCGTATTTGTCAGTGAATGATGAATAAATGTACCGTTTAAGTGTTTTCACAGTCTGAATTGTATTGCATTGAATTTTGTTTCCAGCAGCTCTGATGGATGTTGTGGCCTTCACTGGTGATGTCGTGCTGACACGTCTGTAACAGTGTGTGTGTGTGTGTGTGTGTGTGTGTTTACCTGTCACAGATGCTGTGCGGGTGCAGTTATACAGGATGGCCAGTTCTCCAAACACTTTTCCTGGGCCGATGGCGCACAGTTTCTTCCCCTGTTTGGTCACCTCGACCATCCCCTCTGTGAACACACGTTCACGCCAGGCAGTGAGGAGAACTGAACGCCAGCGTCATCATGCTAACACCCTGACACGCTGCTGCTGCTGCTGCTGCTGAAGCTGAGCTGAGGACTAAACTGAACACAGCTGGTTGATGTGAGAGCAACACAACACAGCAGCCTTCCAGTCAAAGTGTTTGAAAGAGCGAACAGGAAGTAAACCAAGACGAGACTCGGGACGGAACTGGACCGACTGTCTGTTGTTTATGTAGTGTGTGTGTGTGTGTGTGTGGAAGCGGCCACACTGTTTCATCAGAGGACACACTAAAACACCCAGCAGACGGTGACCTCACCATGACATCACCTCACCTACTGGTATAATGTATCCTCTGCTGTTTCCTGTGCATCAGGCCTCCTCCACATCCTACTGAGTCACGTGGCGTCTGTGGTGGAGCCTGTTTACTCCGCCGCTCAGCCCGTCTTTGTGTTCAGACAAATGGGCTGTCCGTCCATATCAGTCCAGCTCCCTGTTTCACCTTAGATTACTTCTGCACCGCTGAGCAGGACGCACTTCAGTCTAACTATCACTTACTGTTAGCTCCGTCGCTAACAGGCCTCAGTGGTTTCTGTGACTCAGTCCCCTGATCCTGATCCTGATCCTGATCCTGATCTTGTGTGTCTGTGTTCAGTGAGCGCGACTGCATCAACTGACACAACACTCTGTGGTGTCTGTAGCGCTAAAGGCTCCAGTTTGGGCATTTTAAACTGAACATCTCTGGGCTGTGGACTGCCGGTCAGAGAAAACAAAGGCACAGTACGTAATTTCTGTCCGTCCATCAAAATAAAGAAAACCAAAAACACAGTTTGATGATGCGGTGGGGGAGTGAAGGAATGTTCACAGACGAGGTGACGTCTGAAAGCTTAATTCACGTTACGTTAAGTCACGACTTCCTTCCCCACTCTGTGACTCACCTACAGCGACAGGAAGTGAAACGCACGGTTAGCTTGAATGAACCTGCAGGTTTCTGTGGGTTTGAACTTTGTTGGAAACGACACAAATACACAACTCAACAACACATGTAACAAACTCTGCCTGTTTTTTGTCATTTTAATGCCGGAAATGTTATTATGTCTTTAAAAGAGTCGGCATATGAATGTCGACTATATGGAACCCGATCCTGGTCTTACCCTCCAGGACGTAGACTGTGGAGCCGTCGTCCCCCTCCTGGATGACGCAGCAGCCCTTCGCCAGGCTGGTGGGATGCATGCAGTCCATGATGGTGAGGATCTGCACACACACGAGCCCACAGGTGAGTCTGAAGTTAGACATGAGTGGGGTGACGGGCGCACATGCGTCTTTACCTGCCCGTGTTCCAGATGTTTCATGAAGTCGTTGTCCATTAGAGCCTTCTGGATCAGCTCACTAGACCTGCAGATACACAGTAAAGGTCAGAGAGGTGAGTGTGTGTGTGTGAGAGAGAGAGAGTGTGTGTGTCTGTGAGTGTGTGTGTGTGAGAGAGAGAGAGTGTGTGTGTCTGTGAGTGTGTGTGTGTGAGAGAGAGTGTGTGTGCGTGTGTGTGTGAGAGAGAAAGTGTGTGTGTGTGTCTGTCTGTGAGTGTGTGTGAGTGTGAGAGAGAGAGTGTGTGTCTGTGAGTGTGTGTGCGTGTGTGTGAGAGAGAGTGTGTGTGTCTGTGAGTGTGTGTGCGTGTGTGTGTGTGAGAGAGAAAGTGTGTGTGTGTGTCTGTCTGTGAGTGTGTGTGTGAGTGTGAGAGAGAGAGTGTGTCTGTCTGTGAGTGTGAGAGAGAGAGAGAGTGTCTGTCTGTGAGTGTGTGTGTGTGTGTGTGAGAGAGAGTGTGTGTGTCTGTGAGTGTGTGTGCGTGTGTGTGTGTGAGAGAGAAAGTGTGTGTGTGTCTGTCTGTGAGTGTGTGTGTGTGTGAGAGAGAGTGTGTCTGTCTGTGAGTGTGTGTGCGTGTGTGTGAGAGAGAGTGTGTCTGTCTGTGTGCGTGTGTGTGAGAGAGAGAGAGAGAGAGAGTGTGTGTGTGTGTGTGTGGCTTCCTGTGCTCACTCTTTGGACTTGCAGTAGCTGGTGAGGGTGACGTCGGTGAGCTGTGAGGGGTCCAGCGCTGTGGGCTCTGCAGAGATGGCCTGTCTCTTGGTGCGCTGAGGTTCATCTGGTCCTGCTGGATTCTGAACTGCTGCTGCTGAAAGACACGCCAGAGAGACAACAGCGAAGAAGATTTTTGTGTGAGCTGGTCCTTTAACAGCTTTGGATTCAAGTTTGTTCATCTTTCCGACCATAAAGAAAACACAGCGGAAATGAAGAAGTGATGTGTTCAGGCTCTGGGTATCAAACGGACAAAACAAATCATGTTGCTTCATAATAAACACTCGGTGGATATTTATAGGCAGAATTTGTTTAGGCCGTTAAATAAACCACTCGGCGTTTCCTGCAAGTCAGCAGAGGAATTCAGAGCGACTGATTATCAAAAGCAGCTTGTTTCGTCACCTCCGTGTTTGTGGCTCTCGTGTCACCTGAGCGCACCTGAACACACACCTGTGCCGGCCGACTCCCCGCTGCTGAGCGCGTGCGGTGAGGCGCTGCGGTGTCGGTCCAGCTCGACCTGCAGCTGCCTGATCAGGTCGTCTTTGGTGTCCAGCTCGAGCTCCAGCTCGTCGATGAGGGCGTCTCTCTGCCGCAGCTCCTCGATCTTCAGCTGCAGGGCGAGCTGGAGGTCCCTCAGGGTGCCGCCGCTCTTCGACACTGCAGCCATGTACAAATACTGTGAAGATATACTGCAGGAGGAGCAGGGCGGGGTTAGGAACGTAGGACAGCTGCAGGTGGGACGTAGCCAAGTCAGTCTGCAAAAGTACTCTACTTTAGTACAGAACTTATAGTACTTATACTTGAGTTACTGCTCTTTTATACTTGTACTCCATACATCTCTGAGGCAACGAATGCACCTTGTACTCCACTGCTGTCGTTTTATAAGTTACGTCCCTTTGGCACATTTTGGATTATTAATTCAGAATCAACAAGTAAACTGTTATTAGAGATTCAAATAAAACTTTATTGATCTCAGGTGGAAATGCACGAGCTCCCCCGCAGTGTGTGGGGTGACTAAACCGAGCTTAATTAGACTGAGACTAAACAGCACGAGCACGTTAATTATCACACAGTCGGTCTGAACTGGAGTGTGAGCCTGTTTGTAATTCAGTGTTTCTGCTGTTTTCAGGCTGCGAAAGTAAAAGTACCAGTAAATATTTCAGTGACACCACAACACAGAGGAGTTAACGAGCCCGTCGTCTGCAGTCTGTAATCTGAAGCTTCATCGTTTACTCACTTTTACAGTGTGAAGTGATGATGAAGAGGAGGAGGAGGAGGAGAGTCGGTCCTCCTGCGTTCTCTGCCTTTTAAATTCCGAGCGGGATCAATCGGGAAATGAATCAGTCAGTTATTGGAGGCATTCAGCGAGGAGCACGTGCAGCACACGTCACTGTTGCGGGTCCAACACGAGCAGCAGATGAAGCACACGGAGACTGAGCTTCAGCAGTTTGGACTCAGAGGGCGAAGCGACGCGCAGCTGAGTTTGACAGCACTACTACAAAATAAAAGTCCAGTGGGGGAGGAAGTACACAGATCCGTACTTCAGTGAAAGTACTAATACCACGGCGTCATACATCGAAGACGGTACTTCAGTGCGTAAGTATAATGTAAGTATTCAGAGTACTCAGTATACAGTGATTGTCATATCTGATCTCTGATCAGATGACTGTGACTCCTGCATTCTTATATAAGCAGGATTTTAACAAATAATGAGTAAAGTCAGCTCTCCTACAATAGGATACAATAGTGAAATACTGCTAACATATTGCATGGTTGCATGGAGTACTTTAAGTTTTACTAATTATAGGCCACTTTCACTTGCAGGTCTTAGGCCCTCACTAAGCTGCATATAACACCTTGGGGTAAATTTTTGTAACGAAAGATTATATGTTCAAGTCTGTGTAATGCTGACTTAATCATATTTAATATGTTTGTGTATTTTCATCTCTCGGTGGTCATTTTTGCTGTGAGGCAGTTGTAGTACTGCACTCCGACGCTGGGTGGCAGCAGCGCGCCGCCACTGCTGCACGACAGGACGGAAATTGGTCTTCTTCGGCGGAACTTTTTTCACAACAAGCACGATGGCGGCGACAGACGGAGAAACAAACCACGGAGCTGGTAAACTGGAGTTGTATCCTTTATTTACTTGTGTGTGACTTGTGTTTGACTTGTGTTTGGTTGCTTGGATGCCGTCCACACTGAGTGTGTAGTGTTGGTTTGCAGTGAAACGGTTTAGTTTGCTAACATAGCAAGTGTCAGCTATTTTACATCTAAAAAGTTTGTCCTTCTGCATTCATTCCGTCTGCGCTACAGTCAAAGAACCTCAGTGTAGAAATACTTCAACGGCTGCTGCGTTACCTGCAGAGGTGAGAGATCCTGCTCAGAAGACTGAAAATACTCTGTTAGTGACAGAACCAGAAGTAGAAGTAGTCCCCGCGACCCGCTTCACTGTGGTGGTTCGTGTTACTGTTGCGTTAATGTGTTGTTTACTTTGCACGTACTGACTGTGCGTGGTGCAGCGAGCCGTCAGAGTGGATTTTCAGGGTAAGCAGAAGGAAACGTCCCGTAGATAACCTGTCGGGTGTCTTCCTTGACCCCCCCTGCGGTTCTCTGGATGTCCCCTTCCCGTCGTCCCGCGAGGCCGTCATCGCGCTGCGCTCCCTGTCGCCGGACCGCGAGCCGAGGAAAGGCGGCATCAGCAAACAGCTCACAGTGTCGGGCAGCACGCTGTCTGTGTGAGTCGCTGCCTCTGACCTGCTCGGCCTCCAGCTGCCCGTCGCTGCTTGATGTCTTCTGCTCAGCTGCTTCTTTGTGTGTTTCAGGAGGTGGAGCGCGGATGAAGCCCGGATCCTCAGGGTGTCCGTGAACTCGTTTCTGGATCATCTGTCGCTCGTCCTGGAGACCATGGACATGTTTGGACCTGCTGTGTCCCACTGAGGCCTGACGGATGTTTCAGATCATCTCATCCCCCGCTTGGACTCCACTCAGGTGTGACTGTTGACTGGCAGCTTAAACAGTGAAGGCTGATCGATTGTTGAAGTGGGACTGAGAGGCAGGTGGCGCTTTTTATTTAAACACCTTTTCTAGAAATAAAGACTGCTGGCACCTGACAGATCAGAGACATCCCATCTGTTCTGGAGCTGAAATGAGTTGATTCATTTTAAAGGAAAAACTCAAATGTTCTTTGGTTTCATCTTCTCAAACGTGATGAATTATCATTTTATTTTATCTTTAAAGTCTATAGTCAAACATTGAACAAAACATTTGAAGACGATCTGAATCTGTCTTGAGGTTTAACTGTTAAGAAAGTGGCAGGAAGTTGTTTCTGTGTGTAACGTGAAGCCGTCTCTGGTATGAAGCAACAGCTCAGTGATGTAAATCCTGAGAAGAAGAAATCATTGAACTGGTTCACGGACGGACCAGCAGAGGGCGCCATAAGATCAAAATGATCCTTCTGTTAGGGTTTTTTTCCCCTGATTTTGTTTCACAGCAACATAAGAAAGTCTTCATCTCTCCAGAGAGAAATTACAACATCGGTGCTTTGTTGAATCGAAATGCAGACATTTATTTGTCTGTCGTGGTCATAAACAGCGTGATGTAAACACCTTTGACAGGATGATAAGTGGAAGAAGACTGCACAGTGAAAAGGAAATGAAGCTCCACGGTGACTGACAGAGTTATAATGAAACTTCACAACCAGAAGATCGAACGTCGACTTTCTCCTGGAAACATCGACTTTCTGTTTCACAATAAGAGCGTGAAGTTACTCTGATGACAATCACATGATAAACACAGAATAAAGCTGCGTCTCCTTTAATCAAGAAAAATGCTTTAAAATATTTTTGTTCTAAATTAAAAACCCAACAGTTTATACAAGCTCAGCTGAAAATTAGCCAACAGTCAAACTGTTTTTGGCAGTGATTTGAGTCATCTGAATGTGTTTGTAATAACGTTGAGCTTTGGACTAAACAAACACTGAAGGTGTCGCACTCGAACGCTTGTTGTTACGACAACTTAATCTTGTCTCAGCGTCGTGAGGTTTAACCCCTCATGTTCGTTCATGTGTGGTCATGCAAAAGACAGGATGTAAATGTGAGGTTTTTCAGTACTGCGAAGCACAGAAAACGTGAGCGAAGTGAGTCAAGTGCTGGCAGTGCATCAGCGTGATATCAGCTGTGATCAGCAGACACTTTGAGTAGTAAAACAGATTTATTTCAGCATGACTGCGGGGGCCACACAGCATATTAAAAGTGCATTTTTTGGGTTTGTTTTCAACAAAGTGACTCATCATTGCTGACATTTAAACATCATCCCACTTGCACAAATGACAAGTGCCTGTAAAAGCCTCATGTGAACGGCTGCTGTGAATTAACAGACGCTGAAGCCCAAGCTTCGACATATCAAAATAAATGTTAGCGTTTAAAATGTCACCGTGGCATCTGTTGCACAACCGCAGGAACAACGGGTTCAGTCAACACGTTTGCGCTGCAACATCTACAGAGTACAAACTGCAGCGTGCAGTTCGACAGGAGGCTGACGTGACTAAAGGCCAAATCAACTCTTTGTTGTTTTTAGGCATTGATTCAGGACTTCCAGGAACTTTACTTCAGTTGTACTTCAGTTTGGAGTATTGAATCGAGGTGGGACCAAGTCAAGTCACGAGTGAGTCTCAATCCTGATGGGCTCGTTGTGTATCTGTGATGTACATGAAGATGAAACCACATTAGTGTGTAGTTTGGGGTTCTTCTTGTGTCGTACTTGATGTGTTGTATTTCCTGTCCAGGTAGCCATCTTTGTTTTGACTCAGAGTCGTGCTGGTGAGCTGAAGTGAATCCCATCAGCTCTGACTGCAGTGATGTTTCGTTTGCTGATCTGAGCTCAGCGAGGCTGCGCTTTCTTCAGTCTGTCTGACAGCACAGTGACATTCTGCCAATTCCTCATCTCCCTCTCAGGCCAGATCTGCTTAGTCTGTGGTGTGTGTGTGTGTGTGTGTGTGGGTGGGTGTGTTATCGTTGGCTTCTCTGATTGTGTTTGTGAAGCTGCGCTGCTGTGACAGGAGGCAGCGAGGCTCAGCGCCAGCAGACTCTGAAGACCCTTCCTGGGCTCGGCTCAAAGGTTTGGAGGGGTTTTGGAAGGGAGTCTGTCTCCAAGGCTGGATTTAAGGCGCCCTCGGTGCGGTTGGAGGCACTTTGGGACTCCAAAACCTTTGACCCGCATCATCCACTTACCAAAAGTGTCTGAGGCCACACGTCACAGTTAATGTGACTCGGGCAGTTCAGCTCGGATCGAGAACACCTCAGGGCGTTTCCAGACTTCAGTGGATCGTCTGTAATCTCCTCGTTAACGATCAGCGTCAGAGGATGCACTTCAGTTCAATTCATAAAGTAGAGAAGGAGGTTCGTGTCTACTCGTTGTGAAGTCGGGAACCACCGCATATAAAACTAAAATGTGGAGAATAATTAGGCCTGACATTAAAATGGAGCCGACTCTAATTACATTACGATTCACTTGGAGCCAGCGAAGCACTCAGTGCAGTAACAGCTTCATTCACTGTGCAGTCTGATGTAAAACTGGTCTTAACCAAACATTAGAACATTTACTTTTCTTTTTCAGTTGCTAAGTCAGTGAGACTGAGTTCAGACAGAATCAGCAACACTTTGGCACCTCAAAGAAACACGAATCCACGTTTCAAAACATTTTTTACTGTGAGCTCGGCTGTGGACACAAACGCTGAATGCAGGTCAGAGTCGGTGTGGAAGAAAACTGCGTTCAAGTTCAGCTGCTACAGACGGCAGATACAACTGACGACAAACACAAACTATTTTACACAACAGCATGAAGTCATCTGGGACCTTCTGTCTCAGGCCAGCTTCCCATCTGTCCTCAGAGCAATAACCATTAACTCCAGTCATTTTCATCTGTCATCGTTGTCCTCCTCGTGTTTCCTCCTCGTCCTCACTTCTTTGCCCTCCCACTGCTGATTTCCAACTGGCCTCAGAAGTCATCGTCGTCGCATATGTCCAGATACACGTCGAAGGCTTCTCGGTTGCAGTTTCCGTCAGGGGTGAACACGTACTTGTGGAAGGTCCCGTCCACACATATGGCTGCAGGAGGGAGACAAGTTCAGTGACTGTGAGTCCAACATGTGAACAACGGGAGACAAACAGCTCTGTTCGCTGGCATGCAGGGCTGTGATTGGCCTGTTAAGGAGTGAACGCTGCCATCTGAAGTGAGGCAGCACTCTGGAGTCTGAAGTAAAGAAAGATCTGAACCGTTTTTGAGATGAAGATGTGCAAACAAACTGCAGCGTGAGGAAACTGCATCCGACACAAATCTGTCGAGTGTGGCCTGTAATTCATCACATCAAAACAACGGCCTCATCACAAACACGTTCTGCGTGTTTTTCTACTCACCGATGACAGAGTTCACGTTCTTGGACGTGTTCTTTCCAAAAGCACAGATGCAGGCGCACTCAGCCGGCACGGTGAAGCTGGCCAATGACCACTGGCTGTCCACATACTGACCAATCACAGGGCCCACCTTCCCAACACGCGCCAGGCTGCAGGAGGCAGAGGAAACATTAGCCAATCAGAAGAGTTTGGAGGCACGAGAGAGCCGACTGGAAGTCAGAGGTGGGACGTACGCGGAGCGGCGGTTCAGTTTGGTGTCTTTGAGAGCGAAGATGTGAACGGTGCCTTTGTCACTGGAGGCACACAGGAACGAGGAGTCGTGGCTGAAGTTGATGCTGAAAAAGGAGAGAGGAGGTTTGAGCGTGTGATGGCACTTTGGCTGAACACACACACACACACACACAATCCATCAGTCTGTGAGTGCATACCAGTAGAGGGTGGCCGGGTCGGTTCCCCTGCGCAGCTCCACCAGCTTGTCTCTGGTCGTCGTGTCGAACAGCCGGATGAGCGTTCCTTTGCGTGAGGCCGAAGCTGCGACGCTGCCCGGCTGGTTCAGCGCCACGCAGGCGATCTCGCTCTGGTGGGCGTTGATGGTGAAAGGGGCAGATGATGTGCCAGGTTTGGTGTTGGATAAATCCTGAAGAAAGCAACAGTTTTGGCGTGACCTTCACTTTGAACGGCTGGTGTATTTTCTGCAGAAGTAAAGTCTGAATGTTTGGGACTCACAACCAGCTGCAGGCTGCCACATTTGTGACCCGGAAAAACAAGCAACTGTTTCTCCAGACTGGGACATAAATCACACAAGCCTGGAAGGAAGCAAGAGCAACATTCAGCAAAATGTTGAACAGCAGGCCATGATGTAAGAGAAAGAGGAAGAGAACAACGGAGGACTCTTTACCTTTGGGGTTATCTCTAGTGTCAAACTCAAAAAGTTTGACAGGGTTATCCGGAAAACTGTACACGTAGATCCTGTTCTTTAAGACAATGATGATCCTAAAAAACCAAAACAACCACAACATTTTTATACTCCGGTCACATTTACTGGCCTTCCCTTTCAGGTGGAACAGGCGGTGACGGTAAACTCACTTGTCATGCCTCATGCGAACAGCCAGAACAGGTTTAGTGAAAGTGAACTCGAGGACCAGTTTGTCTTTGGGGTCTCGTGACTCCCGAGCGTCGTCCCAGATCAGCACTGCAATGAAACAGTGACCGTATTAGTCTGTTTTACACAAAAAGGAAAAAAATCAGGTTCAGTGAAGCTTTCCAGACCAGATTTGTACCACTGACATAAAAAAAGATGGCTGACGTGTCTCCATTTCCTCCCATTGAACAACAGTGAAGCCAAGGAGGAGTTTGAGCTGCACTGCAGCCAGCCACCAGGGGGCGATCCAGGTGTCCTGCGAGCCTCACACAGGCTAAGTTTGCCACAGAAACTTTTAGGATATCAAATCCGAGTTTTTGGTGGGCGAGACGGAACCTCAGCAGAAGATTTTGTCTTTTTGACACTGAAACTGTTCATTACCCTGAACTGTGACTGTCTGCTGTTACGCCCCTCATCAGTGTGCCATGCTGTGTTGTACAGTGACAAAGTTTGGATTTCTGTTTGAACAATGATAATAATAATAATAATAATACTAAGAGCTGTCCTCTAACTGACCAGATATTTCTGAGAACTTGGGGTTGACTCCTCCTCCCACGATGGCCAACAGGTTGGATCGATGCAGCATGGAGCACAGGGCCACGCTGCCCACCTGCTCGTGGTCTGCAAGCACAAATGAAAACGTTACAGGTGCAGATGGATAATCAAATATTTCTCCTCTCTTCTGAACGCATTTTAGTACCGACAAATCACAGGAGCTGCAGTGACGCTGCAGGAAAATCAAACAACCTTATTACTTCAGCCTCAGCTCAAATAGCAACACAGACGGCTGCCAGACTAATCACATGGGTTCATGGAGGGATGGGACCTGTTAATGATCTGTCAGGTTTGGAAAATCCTTAGAAAACGTGAAGTTGTGTTTCCAGAGCGGACGTGACATACGCAGACGGCGATCAGAGCTGGAGTGACGCTGTTGGAGAGTCCACTCACCCAGGTGACCTTTCTCCATCAGGGGCTCCACGTTGTAAATCCGGACCCCTGTCTCCATCGCACAGCAGAAACAGCCTGTGATAAACCAGACAGAGACAGGAAGTTAAAGTAAAACGTGTGTGCGTCCTGTCCCTGCTGGCAGACTGCGGGCTGTTAGCTCTTAGCTTACTCTGGTCCTGGTTGAACTGCAGGCTGTTGACTCCTCTCTGCTGAGCCATGGCTGCCCAGCTAACGTTACCGGAACGTTACCAGTACCAGTTACCAGCTAAAGCTTCAGCTGCACCCGACCGACAACCTGCGACAGAGCAGAAGAGACATGACACGATGGTACGATCAACTTCATTTTGCCCCGAACGTCTTCAGCTAACAGTTGAGCAACACTTTGTTTACGTTAGCTTCAGTTAGCTAACGCACATTAGCATCGGGTAAAAGCGGTGTGAACGCGGCTGCTGTTCCGGGTTCACTTCGACGTTTTCAGAAGCGTAAAGTCTCACCATGAACCCGCAGAGTCGAGACGACGTGGATGTTTTCAAAGCTGTGAACACGACAAACAGAGCGAAACAACAACAACAACAGCGATGTGAGACGGCGATTTGTTTTTGTTGTCCAGCAGTGACGTAAGGCACACGTGCTTCCGGTTTTGTTCCGCTTCTTGAGCTTGTTTTTTTTTCTACAAAATTAAATGACAAAAAGGGCAAACGTGAATGGGAAGGCATGTAACGAAGACAATTAATTTGAAAACAACTAAAAAATAACTTAAATACAAGGTTGCGTCATTACAACTATACTTTAAAACTATCGAAAGTAATTAGAAAACTTCTCTCATAAATTTGTTTTTGTTAGAATGGTGACATCTTAGGGATGTTGGCTTCAAAATAGATTTGTTGTCACGTGTTCCACTGCAGCATACACAACAGGGAGCAACCGTAAGTAAAAGTACTAACAACCACTACAAGTAGTCCTGCATTCAGAACATGACTTCAGTAGAAGTGAGTATTATGTACTTGCAGTGCTCAGAGTGCATTTCAGTGTGTTCCTGTTGTATCGGAGGTGTTAGTGGGTCGATCTTCCTGCTGGACTTTGAAGCTCATCTGAGCTCCTTTCTGTCCTGCTGGCTGCTTGAATCTCCAGCAGAGCTTCAGATTCTCTCAGACCATCAGGTGTTTGTAGCCCAGCTGTCCCGGGACCTCCAGGACCAGGACCTCCCAACAGGTTCCTGAGCTCACACAGACAGCCTGTTTTCAGCTCTGTGATGTCAAAACAACACAAAGAACACAAATGAAAAATGACATAAAATTTCTTCATACATTTAAGCTGTCGCTGCTGCCTATTTTGATGCTTGGTTAAATATTTTCTCCAATATTATAATTGCGACAGCATGTGAAAAAAGTAATTTACAGCGATGATTAATGTGAACTCTGTCTGATAATAACGTAAATGTAATGAATAGAAAATAAAAGCGAAAGCAGGCCTGTCCGCTGAGTTGACAGCTCCTTCATGTTTCAGCAGGTCCTGTGAATCTAAAGACTTTTCCTCTCCCTGACCTCCTCAGAGAGGGGGAGCAGCTCTTTGGTTTTAACCTTGGCTGATATTTGACTCTCTGATCGTGTTCTCATGTTTACGGTTCATATGGGATTACGTTAAAGCTGTGCTGATGTATGGGCTTTGTAATGATGTGAGAAGCGTTTGGGGTTGCCGTCATCAGTCAGAGTTAGCAGCAGATTTGTTTTCATTGGTCTGTGGCTCAGTCACAATGTATGTTGGCAAACTTGATTAATATTGTAGTGTTTTAATTGCTCTTAATGCAGCATGTGCAGTTTGTTTATGGTAGAAGGGCTTGGCAGGGAGGTGCAGTGTGGAAACGCCCACTCGGGACCCTGTGAGGGAAAACAGTCTCACGAGGTTTTAAAGAATATGCTGAGCAATCGCTTACAGACTGCTTGGATTAGAACAGTGAACACAGCCCCTAATCATTTCATGTTTGTCTGTTACATCAGCCATTATTGAGTTAGCAGCGGGGGACTGGCTATAACCAATGCTGTATGACTGTATAAACTGCTGCAGCGTGGGTTCATTCATCAAAGTCGTTTGTGAAGTAACACACACTGCATTTTAAATAGATTCACCGTAAAGGCTCAGTCACAGCAGCATGTAAGGTAGCAACACTTTGGGCTAAGATCGCGTCGCTTCGCTGAATTTGTTGAGGTTTGGAGTTATCCTGACCGAGGTGACCTTTTAGTTAAGGTCAGCTAGAGAGGAAGCTAGCATAGCCTGTTAGCTGTGTGGCCAGTTTTGTTAAACTGCCCACAGCAGAGACATACTCTACATACGGCTGTCCCGTTAGCATCTCAGCTATATGATGCTCTTATTTAATTAGCTTGTTAGCGTGCTGGCTGCAGATAGACAGAGATAGAGACATCGATAAATACTTTATTGATCCCGAAGGTAATTTAAGGCATCCAGTAGCTCTTTATGACATACAGGAAGACCACTCATGCAACAAACAAATATTTAAGGTCAAAGAAAAGAAATTAAGAAATTCAAAGAATCATATATCAAATGTACCAAATCAATCAATTACTGCGTTTCGTTGCATCGTACTTGTACATGTGTAATGACAATAAAGTTGAATCTAATCTAATCTAATCTAATTAAACAAATATAATAATAATAATGATATAAAAACCAGAGAAAAGGCACAGAAACTTGAGTGATAACCTAGTTCACTAACAAACCACCACAGTAAGTACACGCAAAATTGGTGCCCATATGTGGGGTTTTTAAACACAGATAAACAAGGAAAAAATTAGGCCAGAGGATAAAACAAAAATAAACCTATCAGCTATATTTGTACACTCATCAGTGAGAATCTTGTTAGCATGATGACAGGGACAAGAAATCCCTCTAATGAAAATCCTGACAAATCCTCGATTACAGTTTTGCTTGGATTACCAGCTCTGGCACATACTGTACTGCATGCCCAGTTTGAAATCAGCATTAATGTCTGCCTGCCAGCTCAATTAGGCAGATCAAACCTTTGGGGACTGAGCTAATTGCTTGGACTGACTGCAATTTTGGCTGATGATGAAAGCTATCAATTTCTGTGATGAGTCTCCAAACAAACCAAACTAAGCATTAATAAGATGGAAAAGATGACGTGTGTTTGCCGGCAGGTTGTGGAAATAATTTATATTCACAAAAATTAAAAGGGATTGTGATTGTGTCCTTTTTGTAGCTTTTGTCTTATATTTCGCCATTTTGACTGACATTTAGGAGAAAGTCAGGGGCATCCCGAAGTTGTATTATTACAACTTTTAAAGCGCTGCTTTGATTTCCCCTCTGCACCCTCTTGACTGACAGGACATTTAGAGGTGTAAGACATGGGAACGAGACAAAAGACAGGGTTAATTAGTTAACCTCCATGTCTGACAGGAGGAAGGTGGTTGTACGGAAAAACAGGACTTTGGACACTCACGCAAAGATCGTACAAAGTCGAGATAACGGGACGTCGTTTTATCATCAGGATTTCAGTTATTCGGGAAACGCAGCTCTCCGCCAGCTGTCTACTGAGCATGCTCTGTGGCGAAGCCTGAGAAAGTGTCTGCTTGACTGCAGCCCAGTTTGTGCTTTCCTGCCTGTACAACATCCACTGCACGTCTGCCCGTCCTGGGTGAGGGATCCCTCCTCTGCTGCTCACCCTGAGGTTTCTCCCATTTTTTCCTGTTAAAGGTTTTTCTGGGAGTTTTTCCTCAGTCGATGTGAGGGTCGAAGGGCAGAGGATGTTGCTGATGTTATGTTGAGCCCTTTGAGACAAACTGCTTGTAAAAATGGGCTGTACAAATAAAATTGCCTTGTCTTGTCTAACACACAGCTGAAACAGAGATTTGCTCCTCTTCAGTGACAGTGAACACAACACGCGGGACGAAAAGTAACGCTGACAGTGACAAAGAGCAGGGCTACGAGTACGTGCTGCTAACAGACGGGCTTTGGCTACGCACTGAACGCACCACAGAGCTTCTCGGTGTAGAACTGCAGGCTCGGCCACAGAAACCTGCAGCGGCTTCGCCTCATGCAGCGGCTTTCCCTCGGTAGGACTTAACCCGTGGAAAAATGTGCACACTGAACGTACACTACAAGGACAAGTAGAAAGCTAATGTTGAAAATAATGAATGGAGTGGGAGGAAATGAAAGCAGGCCGAAAAGCAGGTGAACAAACAGGGGCACACAAGGTCTTAGGAGCTAAGCTGGTGTTCTATGATGATTGATGCTGGAGAGAAGAGAAATAACACATTTCATTGGGTTGAGTGCATCTTTACACTCTAAGGAGTCTCCAGTCCTCCATTCAGAGGAGGCAGCAAGAACCTCACTTGTAATCTGAGTTTCGCCTCCCACACTCAGTCAGCCCACAGGGTCGAAGGTCTCCTCAGTGATGGAGGCTCATTTAGACGGCCGTTCTTACAGAGCCAAATGTCGTCCACTTAAACACCGCACTGTGATGATTTCCTCTGGAGCATTTATTCAGTTGTTCTAATTCTATGACCCTGCTGATAAACCTTCCTCATTATGCCACATGAGGGTTTGTCTCATCAAAAGCAGCCTTGTCTCCAGTTTTCTGGTTGGTGCAGACGATGATCCTGTTGGTTTCAGTTCTTTGGCCACATGTCGTCCTGCAGGCATTCAATTATATTTGCTACTTGCTACCTGGTACCCCTTTCAGTTGGGTACTCCCTTAGCCTTGCTGACTTTCCTGTAAAAGATATGTTTCAGCAGATGTTATCTTCCCACTGCCAGAACTCACCGATTACAACAACACATTTATATTCATTTATGTTCTTTGCAGATGTATTCACGTTGTGTGCTGTTGCATGTAAACGACTTTCTGGAGGCACGTAATGTGCAGTGCAGCTGTGGATCTAAAACCATCTCACTGCCAAAAAGCAGTATTGATTTAATTAAAAAAAAATAATTAAAGTATCACAAATAGAAGTATTTGTTAAGTTATATTATCCGTATTTTGTTGCCAAGCCTCTGGATAGTGCTGAGGCCGGATACAAACAAACGTATCTGCAGAGGTGTGATTGGCCACAGCTGAAGGTGAAAAGCCTGCCGCCGTAGAGACGAGCGAGAGGAGATAAAGTGTTGGAATGGAGAGGATGAAGAGGAGCACAAGGTCAGGCAGAGTTCACAGGGTTGTTCACATGAAAGATGGTTGTGTGAAGGGTGCAAAAAGAGAGCTTGTCTCGAGGACGACCAGTCATTCAAGCCTTCCATCCGTCTTTCCATCCAGCTCATATCTCTACACCTACGGGCCGGACTGTCAGAGAGTACAGTATAAATATGCATGATCCCCAGAGGAGGATACCTCATCAGTTTGGAGGCCTGTGTGACTGCCGTGTCAAGGTTCTCCCCTGATCCTTGGACACTTTGGTCCAATTAAAGGCATCATGGGCGCTAATGGCCACATTTCCATGTAAATTGCTGAGCAAGTTCACATTTGGCCAAAGATCAATCCTCATGTTTATGGTGACCCATCGACCTTCCTCGAGCACCAACATCAGGCCTTAAGTCCCACCTGTACGTAAGAAATATTAAAATATAATGTGCAGGCTGGTTTCTTCACACTCAGCTGCTGCTTCAGGAAAGTCCTGACGGGTGAATTCATTACGCGGCTTCTCCGTGCGCTCAGTGTGGCAGGATTTCATCCGTTCGCTTTCTATAAGTGCTTATCACGTACGCCGTTTTTATCCCTCCTCCTTATTTCCTGTTGAGTGAGGGACGCTCTATTCAGCCTGCTGTTGTGCCTGAAGGTATAGGAGAGGAAATTGTCTGTGATTGCCCCTAGAGACCCCACATTCAGTATGTGTCCTGCCAACGCTGTCGCCAACAAATTACATTTATATACTGCTCATTTGCTGTTCCTATTACATCGTGAGGGAAACATAATTGCTGGCTGCATGATGTTCACAAAGTGTTGTCAAAGTTGTCTCTTTGACCTAACATTTTAAACGAGTGAATGTATCCTGAAGCCGAACACGTAGTTAGTAAAGTAAATAGTTTCTTGGAGATCTCTTGTTTTCTCTTGCACACTTCAGGTTGCACAGCCAGGGTTAGTAACAGATCGCATGTAATTGGTGGTGCGTAATCACATTAAGATTACTGGATTGCATTTTTGATTATTTCTTCAAAACATGGTAACATATTTCACAATAATCAACACTCAGTGAACTCATCAAAAGCACGTAGGTGCTCCGAAGTCCTCCATCCAAACCTCATCCTGTCCACAGTACACCTGTACTCTGATGTGACCCTCTGTGAGTGCTGAAGATGCACGATGCATTGAATTTACATGTAGTTCAAAGAGGGAAAAATATATTTGTGGAGCTCAGATTTTTCTGGCTGCTTCTGTTTTTTTGAAGTAATCCAAAAGTCTTCAGATTAGATTGCTTCAGTGGATTCTGTTACTAATTACAAACTGACTCTGACATCTGAAAGACATCAGACCCGACCCCGAGTGCAGATCATCAGAGACAGGAAGAAGTGAGTGTTGACTTTCAGCCACAGCTGCTCGGGCTGAGGACACATGGATGACGAGGTACAATCGAGGATTAAGTTGTGGTGTAAAATATCAGCAGACAATCTTATTACATCTGTCCTCCGCTCTAACAAGCTGTGATGTCACTCTCAATTAACCTTTTAGTCCGCTTTAATCTGATTGCGGTGCTCACAGGATATCTGGAGCTTATAATAAATGCTGGAAACTGGAAGGATCCCTATTAATGTAAATGGACTCACTCACACAGATTGATATGCAGTGGCAGTGTTGGAGACCGGGTGCCAAGCTCTTATCATTACTGCAAAATCTGGAATTTTTATGTTGGCAGAGCCGCAGTGACGTACTGTGTGTTTTCTCAGTAATGTAGAAATAGGCCAGCTGGTTAAACAGCTGCCCTCCATCGCAGAGAGGTGTGATGCCATGCATCCTCTCCACCGAGCTGTAATTGGTGTTAATCACCTTCACAAACGTTGCCTCGAGGCAGGAAAACAACAGATCTCTCTTTTAACCGTTAACATGACGGGAGCGGCTGACTCACGCGGCCTGACAAACTGTGTTTTAGAAAACAATGGAGCGTCCTCCCACGCGTTCTCTGCAGCCCGATCCGTTCAGTCGGAGCAGCAGCTACGAGCTGAGGCCTGCGCAGAGAGCAACAATGACGCGCTCACAAAGACAGGAAGACAGTCGCTTTTCATCCACATTTACACATTAATGATTCTGTAGGGCTGCGGGTTGTGTAAGCACATGACTCACAGTCCTGACAATACGGTGGAGTACTGCATGTTTCTGAGTGGGCCACTTCAGGAAGCAGGGAGCTGTTTGGTAACGCGTTATGCAGGTGAATTTGGAGCAGAATTCGAATCACAATATAAAAATAGTCTGTGGTTGCATGGACGTGTTGTTCCGTGTGATGTTAAAGCGGTTGTATGATGGCCTCAGTGGGTCAGCAGCAGGGCTTCAGACAAAAGCGATCAGGGCTGCAGCGCTTTAAGTCTGTGAGCCCACAGGTTTTCAACACATGGCAGGTATCAGTGCGTGAATGGATGGAGGAGAGCGTCGCTGTTCCAGGAATATCACATCCATGTTGATGGGACCGTCTGAATCTCACTGGAAACTTTTGTCTCGCTTAGGGAGGATTGTAGCCATGAAATCAGCTAATGATACAGCCGTGGCTTTGCAAGTGAGCTCTCACTTCGCCTCACATTTCAACTGTTGACTTCCTGCGTGGAGTCAGTCGCCTCTCGTGAGACTTCGGAGCGAGACTTCTCCCTGAGCGAGTCTTGTGTTTCTGGTTAAACAGAACGGGTGTTACTGTTCAGCCAAAAGGCGTCTCTCTGTGGTGATCGTCTCTGTCCCGTTGGCAGACACTCAGAGCAACCGTCTCGCCGTCAGTGGACGTAACTTTGATGGCCGCAGTTGCCCCACAGGTTTACAGCACAGTCGTGTAGCTGCGGTGATCTGCAGGACAAACTCCAACAGTTTTGCTAAATATGAATCATTTACGCAGCAGAATGTGTAATCAAGTGTCTCAGAGTGTCAGATCAGAGCAGTTCTAAGATGATTTCTGGGTGGGTTTGTGGCCGTTTATTCGTGACGACGTCGTAGGTAATGTTATCCTCAGGAAGGAAGTGTAATCCACACTGAATCTACGCACATCATGTCTGTGTGTTCAGATTTAATCCAGTCAGGAATCCTGACTTGGGTGTGATTTTTGACGGAGTGAATCCGTCCTATAAGCCACTGCAGGTAAACTCAACGGGCAAAAGAGCCATTTCCTGCCGTTTTCAGGCTGCCAATATTCACCATCTCATTCACGTCTTTCCCTGATTTCTCCCCCTTCATGAGCCCCTCCAGATGCGGTGCAGCCCACCAGGGGCTCCACAGTTTGAAGCCCTCTTCTGGTTGGAGTCCAGTTTAAAGGTGACCGGCAGGAATTGATGTTCTCAGCAAGGTGCTTCAGATTTGCTTCAGTTCGACTGCAACCTCTTTTTCTTTCTCCCAGACGTGCAGGCAGCACACAACCGTCCGCTGTAAAAGAGGAGGTGCAGGATAAAACCGAGTGTGAGAGATGATGAGGGTGATTATTGATCAGTGAAATCTGAGCAGAGCTGGCTGTGAGACGCCAAGCAATCCCGTGGTATTATTATCTGACGTCCTGCAGCCAGAGGCAGATCACGTGGAGCACAATCATTTAACACTGAGCTGTGAACCAGACATCATTCATTTCTGATCCCCAGTGACGGGAGCTTCTTCGTGGACCACTTGAGAGTTTATCCAGGGATTTTCAATCTCATTAACTGCTGATATGACAGAAACACACATGCACGCGTTTCAAGATACACGCACACGCGCATCATGTCGCTTTCTGCCCCATTAACAGCTAATTAAGATGTGAACGATCTCCTTGGGGGGGAAGTGTTCTACTTAAGTGCCTTTCAAGCGGCTCCTCGTCCCACATTAATCTCCCTCCCCAGGGGAACGTGGATATTGATCTGCTTTTCCCATGACATCAATCTCACTTGGAAGAGATGAACAAGATTAAAGTGAGACGAGCATCACATCCAGGAAGAGAGGTGATGATGACCCCTGTAAGACTGCCACATAAACAGTTTTTTAAATTCAACCATGAATACTTAAATATTAATAATTTATCAGATCGTATATTGAACGTCGTCGTTCAAACGTTCCTACGCCATCCAAGCTTTACAGTCACAGTCAAATGATTTTCCATTTTAAGCTGTTGCTGACAGTTGAACCTGTGTTCCTGTTAGCAACAACACAGGACCAAAGTGAACAGAATCTGAATTCGTCCTCTTAAACTGGCTGTGCGTAGACAGCTGCATTAGTCGCTTCCTCCAGCTCGTTTCCTGCTTCCAGTAGAAAACAACTCACCATTAACATGAACCGTACTTTCTCCACGTTGTCTTGGATCTGTTTCACAAGCTTCGAGCTGCAGACTTTGACATTCATCACGATCTGATTCAGCCATTTTCAGCCTCAGAAGCTCCTGTCAGTCTCTGCATGGAAGGCCAGAGAATCTCAGCTCACCTGTTTGATGACTCAGAAAAGTCATGAAGTAAACTCTGAGAAGGTTTCAGGAAAGAGACGCACCTTCATGTTGTTAGACAAGACGAACTGCTGATGAGTGTGTCAAAGTGCAAAGTGATGCCCAAAAGTTCTTTGTTGCTCTGCAGAAGAAGGAAAACCCCAACAAACCAAGTGATGCGTCTTGATATCCGAGGATGACACGAGATGTGAACAGTCAAGAAACCCACAGGTTTCTTCTCAAAGCCCCCAGAAGATGAAGGACGTGCAGTTTTCATGGTTTGGCATCAGCTCGCTGAAGCTAACAAAAAGATTTGTCGAAAAGTTTGTCAGTGTTATCTTTGACAAACTGTGAGAGGAGAACATTGGCGTCGAAATGCGTAATAAAGACCTGCTGGAGGACTGACGATGTTAATTAAGTTCAGTAAAGGTCTTAACGTGACCCTGACTTCTCCGCAGGCTCTGAACTCTAACGTGTTGGTGCAAAGTTAATCACATTCTCCAAACAGTGGAAGAAGGAGCTGCAGCTCATTTTTCATGGCCTTCAGTCCACGTTTGACAGGAGACAGAAGCTGGAGCTGTGCAGCGGCTGATGCCTCGGCCAGGTCGCCTCGCTGCTCAACAGCTGGAGCTCCGCCACGGCTGGCAGCACAGAAGCCACTCAGTCGCTGCTGTGCGGGGCTCCGTTCCCTGCACGAAGGACGTTTCAGTTTAATGGTAGTCGGAATCAAGATGAATGACAGGTTTATCATGCGGTCACGCATTTAATTATCGACATCATAATTTGTACAAGCCAGGATCAGAGTGCTACATACCCGTATTTATAGATCCATAAATATGGCAACAAATCTTCAGACCATCACCGTCACTGACTAAACACATAACTAACAGAAGAAACTGGAATAAATACTAATCTAAATAAACCATCTTTTCTGCGTATTTAGAGCAGCAGTAATGCGGGTCACCGGGCCGCTGCTTTCTCCTGCTTGAAAAACGGGCCAATAAATTATTGCGTTTTTTTATTGTGGGTTAAAATAAAACTTTATTGATCTTACTGCTACGTGTACTTCAGTAAAACATGTGAGTACTTCTTCCACCACGACCACCCGAGCGTCACGTCATGATGTTCATCTTTACTGTTTGTAGATGAACCAGATGAGGACACACTCCACATTAAAGCATGTGCCTCACACACACACACACACGCACACACACACAGTGCATTAACAACAGGACAGGGACAGTCTGCAGACGGCACAGTAATGGATCACACTCTGATTGTGTTTGCACAGAGCCGCTTGCTTTTATAGGCACGAACGATAAGGACATGTTAGCATCCAGGTGACAAACAGATCTCAGAGCCTTCGTCAGGTTAAAGTGATCCCAGGATCAGACCAGATAATGAATATCTCTTCTTGTGCTCGTAGATGTGGCCGTGTAGGCGACGGGATGTATATTAATATTAAACAGAGCTTATTAAGTTGGGCTGCAGTATCTCAGCAGCAGAATTTTATTCTTCTCATTGTATCCTTGTCATATTGCATCTTCTCCCAGCTCTTTATGAGACGAGGCTAATGAAAGCGGAGATGATGGGATGAGTGGGTATAATGGTGATTTAGAGTATTAATACGCAGAAAGTGTTCCATAAAAGTTTTTCTGTGCGGTGGAACGTTTAATTGCCACCCTGAATATTGAACATTTTCCTGTGAGAAGTGCTTTTGCATGCCGATAAATCTTCTGTTGTGCCGTGTGTGGGACACAGCGTGAAGGCGGGAGGGGGAGATAAACGGAGACCTAATATGGTGACCTCCCCGAATAAATGAGGACGTGGACATGCAGTATTCAGAGGGTTCGGTGACTGCTGCACGCTGGTGGGATTTGTTCGACCCTCAGCTCAGGCTCGCTGCACCTCGGCATTAAAGATTCAGCAGCAGCTACCTCAGGACTGAATGTGTGATCTGCGTTTTATGCATGGCTGCTTTAAGCCTCTCCAGCAGAAGATTTAATGGGAAATATTTAATAATGAACCTTGTGTGCCTCCCCGGGGGAAGCCTGGTCCATTTAGTGCATTTAATGCAGAGTCAGTAGTAATCAGAAGGGTCCAGGTGAGGCAGCAGACAGTGTCAGGAGCTCAGGAGTGGACACGCCGTGGCCCCTGTAACGTCCAGGGGAAACCCCTACGCCTCACCTGCTGCCTGCTGAATCTCCAGCGGGCCTTGAAGAGAGCTGGTGAACAGAAGCAGTGAAGCTAACGGGGGCTAAACGTTCGTAACTGCCCTGCGGGTGACACGTACAGACGTTATTCCAAAGACTGTCAGGCCTGTTAAGCCACGTTGGCTTGAAAAAGAAGCTAGTAGTTCATTTCTAACCTTGGAGCGAAACTAAGAGGCAACGAGTTGATCGCTGATGAGATGAAATGCGCTTCAGTCATGTTCCCCTCAGGATGAACTGGAATATCTTTGGTGATCCTCTGACTTGTCCTCTGGCGCCACCATCAGGTCAACATTTTAATGTGTCCAATACTTGTGACCAAATGCCTGCAGATCTCATGGCACCTTTTCCACAGAGGCGCCTCTCGCTTCAATAAGGCCGCCCAGAGTGTGTGAAGGACGAGATGAAATGAAGCGTACGTTGTTCTGTTTTAATCTGTTCTGAATTCAAATATTTGTGTTTGTGTGGACCTTGAAGGGGCTGCGACTTTCATTTCTTGTTCTGCCTGTGTTGTAAAATGACAAAAGACCTCGATTTGTGGAGCCATCATCGCTCCTCCGCACTGAAAAAGATGTTTGTAGACGTTCTGGCAGGTTGAGATTGGATTTTATGAAAAGAGATAAACAGGATGCAACAGGCTCATTCAGGGCGCCGTCTGCACGATGTGAGGGACAGGACAGCACTCAGAAAAGCTCCAACCTTAATGATAGAAGACCTCTGTGCAAAGGAAACAGACGAGACTCACACCCGCCCTTTCAGTTCTGTTTCTTCTTTCTTGTGGAGACTGAGGAGCTTTCCTCTGCTGCACATGTTGATTCAAAATGACTTTTCCCTCCATCTCCGGGGGTGACGAGGCACATGTCTGCGGTCACAGAGAAGCCATGAATAAATGGAACAGATGTAATATATGTGTTCCACGAGGGCAGCCCGCTGGTGATCAGGTTTCCCAACATGACGGGCTGACGGGCTTCCCGTCCTCCGCCTCATCAGTCACAGATGATGACAGTAGCCGTGATTCACGCAAATGGTGACCTGGCACAGAATACACAAATACGCTCAGGGAAAGTGGAATATTTTCTACGTTTTGCATTTCATTTTTCATTCTGCTGTTGCCTTCACCCCAGCCGTTGTGCTTCCTCCTCCCGGCTCACTCACCTCCTCGCCCATCACCAAAGATCTAACGATGACAGACGCCCACATCCACCGCCGCTGAGTCTTCCTCCTTCTTCACGTCTCGCTCTCCCCTTGCTGTCCATCAAGCAGGATCAGTCTGACACATCTTTTCCTCCTCAGCCTCGGGCTCAGCCACACTTTGTGCAACCTCAGTCAGTTTGAAGATCGGACCTTCAGCTGAGTGCAGGGAGAGCTTCTCTCTGCAGAACGCCAGCTTTATTTAGATGTTACTTTAATCGAACAGATCAAACTGTCATATTCCCTTGTTCGGTGTACTGCTTTGGCCCTGGTGAAAGGATGAAGTCCAGTTTGAGTCCACTTTGATCCATCCATCCCCTCCAGGACTCACAGTAACAGACATGAACCAGGTTCAGTCATGAGTCAAAGTCAAAGACATGTTGAGTGGAGTGTCCAAACTACTCTGTTTTATTGGATGTTCACAAGAAGCAAGAAGCAGAAATAAACAAAAAGAAAAGAACACGAGAGCCTGTGGCACTGCAGACGCACAGCCGACACATGAACACACAGTTAAACACCAAACAGGAAATAAAACGAGCTGTGGACTGCAGGACGGACGCAGAAAGTGCTGCACGTAACTGCTGCTTTAACAGCAGAGTGAAAGAGCAGCAGAGCAGACGACTCAGAGACGCAGCAGCAATAAAACTCTGCAGCCACACATTAAAGTGCCGTTTTACACACACACACACACACACACACACACCCACGGCGCCACATTGCTAGGCAACACAGTAGATGTACTCACCTGTCTGAACATCATCCTGTGAGCCACCGCCCACAACCTGTTCGACTTCTCAGTTCATATAACCAGTCCGCTCTGCCTGTCTGTCTCAGTCCACTCTGCCTGTCTGTCCACTCTGCCTGTCTGTCCACTCTGCCTATCTGTCCGCTCTGCCTGTCTGTCTCCGTCCACTCTGCCTGTCTGTCCACTCTGCCTATCTGTCCGCTCTGCCTATCTGTCTCAGTCCACTCTGCCTGTCTGTCCACTCTGCCTGTCTGTCCACTCTGCCTATCTGTCTCAGTCCACTCTGCCTGTCTGTCCCACTATAACCAGTCCACTCTGCCTGTCTGTCCACTCTGCCTGTCTGTCCACTCTGCCTGTCTGTCCACTCTGCCTATCTGTCCACTCTGCCTATCTGTCCACTCTGCCTGTCTGTCTCAGTCCACTCTGCCTGTCTGTCCACTCTGCCTATCTGTCCACTCTGTCTGTCTGTCCGCTCTGCCTGTCTGTCTCAGTCCACTCTGCCTGTCTGTCCACTCTGCCTGTCTGTCCACTCTGCCTGTCTGTCCACTCTGTCTGTCTGTCTCAGTCCACTCTGCCTGTCTGTCCCACTATAACCAGTCCACTCTGCCTGTCTGTCCACTCTGCCTGTCTGTCTCAGTCCACTCTGCCTGTCTGTCCACTCTGCCTGTCTGTCCCACTATAACCAGTCCACTCTGCCTGTCTGTCCACTCTGCCTGTCTGTCCCACTATAACCAGTCCACTCTTCCTGCTTATCAGTGCATGTTAAATATGGACGAGGCTTCGCACGCACTCTATTGGCTATTTAAATGATTGAAGTGCAGAGTGAAGCTGATGTGGACGCAGAGCTCTGACAGACAGCAGGCTCAGCAGGTCACCGCAACCGTCTAATCAGCCTCACCTTTTGGACTCGGACAAGCCGGCGCACAATAAAAAGCTGCAGCGCTTCAGCCTGCTCTTTGAAAGCCACAGAAATGGCAGCTTGTGTTCTCCACTTCACAGCCAGCCGGGTGGTGCAGGGGAAACTGTGGAGAGGCCAGGAAGGCTACACGTCTGAAATCTGTGGGGATTTTTACATTACAAACTTCTAAAATCCTGCAGCGCAAAATCAAGAAACTTCCTTTGAGCTGCAAGTGAAAGCTTCCTCAGGTGGAGCTCAGTGACAGGTGATTAACCGGACCAAAGAGAAACAGAGGAGGAGGAGGAGGAGGAGAAAACGTTAAACTATGACACCTCATCACTGACTCTCAGAAGAGCGATGGCCGTGATGAAAGGAGAACTCAGAGGCAGCAGTGGGAGAGAAATGGATGGTAAAGATGGGAGAGGAGGAAAGAAGATGGCTGCAGAGAAATAAAGGCAGATTGAATCTATTCTCCAGTGATTCTCTTCGCTGTGTGCCTCCGCGAGCTGCTTCAGCAGTCTCTGTAATGAATGGGTATTTCTCATCATTTTTCATGTTGCTTTCTTTCTTCATGCATTCGCACATTTCACAAACGCGGCTGCAGGAGGAATATCCGCCTCTGGTGGTTGTGCTTGCGTAATTCGTCCTGTGTGTTCCAGCGTGGGCCTCCGAGGGCAGGCGGCTCTGGATCGGCTGCTTTAACTGCGCCGCGATCGGGCCGGGCGGCGTGCGACGCTGGGTCATCTTTAAGTCCATTAAATCACTTTGTGTGTGTGCATGACCACAAATGGTCATTCAGGTCCTGTGTCTCACACACACAGTCTGGTTACTGGCCACCGTCTGCAGTGCTGGAATGTAAATAAGTACTTTTACTCAAGTACTGCACTGCGGAGGTCACAGCCAGAACATGTGACTGCAGTGTCTTTGTCGAACCTTCAGAGGAGTTTTTCAGATGTTTAAGTCTTCTTCTGGTTCAAAGTAAAAGTTTTTAATCATGTCTTTCTTGGACTCACTTCAGACCCTCCTCGGACCGTGCTGTTCCCAGAGATTAGACTGGGGGGAGGGGTGCATTATGGGAAATGAAGGAAACTTAAAGTCACTGCTGCTTCGATTT
The DNA here is from genome assembly GCF_020382885.2 of Scatophagus argus. Taxonomy (NCBI): domain Eukaryota; kingdom Metazoa; phylum Chordata; class Actinopteri; family Scatophagidae; genus Scatophagus; species Scatophagus argus. The sequence continues at coordinate 866,150 of NC_058512.1, forward strand.
CTCACTTTGACAAGCATTTTCACCAAACTGCTGAAGCACATCTTTAATGTTGTCTGCTTTGTGGAGAAAATGCTTGGCTCCTGTGGCTTTGTCACACACACACACACACACTCACACACACTCACACTCACACTCACACATGCACACAGGAAGGAGCTGCAGGTTTAGTCTGAGGAGTGAACTGGAAAACATGTGCATAACATGAATATCTTATCAGCAGCAGAGTGTTTTAGTGCACACTGATGATCATTAACACTTCATATCACAGTATTCAAACTCCAATCCAAATAAAAACCTGTCTTATTTGTATGAAAGTACACTTAATGTATCTGCCACCTGAGGCGTTCAGCAACAAAAGCCGTTTTTTGTGGAGGAACATTAACCAAAGGATGGTGCGATGTGACGGCACGGACGACATAAAAACAGGCCGATGGAAGCGGCGGGTTTGTGTGGTGAGAAGCACTCAGACTTCACAGAGGGAAGAAACATCCAGCATGAACTGCTCCCTCTCACCTGTGATTGCTGTCTTTTCTGTTCCTGAAAGGCTCAGAAGTGCGGCTGGCAAATTACGAGCGTGTGGGGGAGGAAGAGGAGCAGCCGAGCTCGGGAGGAAGGAAGGTGAACGTGTGTTTGAAATCCAATCGCACGGCGCGTTTGTTCACCTGCGCTTCACTAAACTCCGTCACCTCCGTGTGAGCGAGCAGATCAGCCGTTTCAGCTCCTCGCATTGCTCGGCTTCAGCTGAAACACTCCATCCACCAGCTCCTCCACACGCCGAGGCCATTCAGAGCCCGCCGGGGTACGCAAACTCAAAAAGGCTCAAATCTCAGCTGATTTCAGTCCATCTGAATGGAATCGCAGCAATTAGCTGACTCGTATAAAACAATCTCGCTGGGTTTGTCACAGCGGCTTCAGCTGTCACCAAGCAGCCGAAGTCTGAACCTCACGTTCAGTCTGCACGTCTGTCTGCCTCTGGGTGGGAAACCTGCTGGGACAATGAGGGCTGACTGCTGCTCCAGTCACAGCTCATCAGTGAGTGGACTGGGACGAGTCAAAAGTACAGCATTCAGACTTCGAAAGTGGCAGGAGAGTTACATCCTCCATACTCTGGAAGTTGTATTTTAGAATAGTACTCGAGTAAGTGTACTTTCAGCGTCGTGAGTCACTTCCCACCTCTGCTGATGCATTAAAGTGAAGGCAGCTTTTGGTCACTCCAGCAGTCCTGTCCGCATGAAAAGCAAAGTGTGAGTGTGTGTCCAGGTCTGACGAACCTCTCGGAGTGGAAACAGTCAGGAGTGACAGTGAAAGACAGCAGCATTAAGGCAGAATTAACAGCACCCACGTAAGGTCCCGCGGGGGACAAGCTCGCAGTGTGGGAGTCCTCCAGAGGCGGCTGTGGGCAGTGCTCTTAATGGTGCCATATTAAAAATCGTCTTCCCGGCGTGTGACTCATTTGTCTGATGGTGTCAGAAAATGCAGGGAAAAGAGGACATTTGTGAGCTTCTGCTTCCTGAAGACAAAAGAGAGAGAAGAGTGGAAAAATGAGCAATAAAGACTCTCAGGATTATACATAATTCATCCATCAGTTAAGATGAAAGAACGACTGAAGGAAAGTCTATTAAAACACTGTCAGACAAATCTCAGAAGCGTCCTCAAATCTCCCCTGAACGAGGCTGAATCTCATTTCCTGTGCATAAATTCACACATACAGTAACACTAGCATGTTAGCATGAGTGTGTGTGCGTGTGTGTGTGTGATGTTCTGTGTATTCATTTAAATTTCAGATTTACAAACAACTCGACTCTGATGATCAAGTGTGACTGCAGCGTTTAAGTGGTGAAGTGGACAACAACGGTCACACCCTCCACCCACCTCCACCTGCACCTCCACCCACCACCCACCCCCCCCACAGTGTGGGTTAGACAGCTCGCCACCACACACTTTAACAGAAGCATTTACCAAAAGACGGGACACACGGAACCACCGAGGAGCAGAAAAGTGCATCGCTCTTATCGATGCTGGATCGGTGCGCCTGACCCTTTCTGGTTCTGCAGCTCCTGAGGAGGATCAAACCAAAACCCTCAGGGCCTTAAACTGAGAATCTGCTGAAGAAGAAATCAAAAACAAAGACAGCAGCTGGATGTAAAACTTAATTATTCTAAAGTGGAGAATCAGCTTTAATCCTCATCATCATTTGGACCATCGTAATGAAGTGACCTTCAGGCCTTCAGACCAAACGTGTTTGTCAGTAATAAAACTTTCCAGGACAAATCAGAGCAAATTCCTGCCTTCCTTTCGCACATTTCGTTATACACTTCATTAATTCCATACTGCACCACCTACCTTTCATCCTCTTATTTTAGATCCAATTTTCAGTCATTTTTCACAGCTGACTCCCGCATGTTTTCACCTCTCTTTTCCCTTCCCCGCCTCTTCCTCCGACTGGTTCACCTCCTCCTCCTCCTCCTCCTCTCCATCTAATGGAACCGGCCGGAGTTAATGTTTCTACTTTGTGATTTATTGTTATTTTTGTCGAGGAGCTTCATGGGAAAAGATTTCACACATGAGAGAAAAACGGTGGTGTATAAAAGGTGTGCATGAAGCATATGGAATAATTAGAACGAGCGGACAAATCGGATTAAATTGTGCAATCGGCTTTTAAAAGAGCCACATGTATCACGCTGTTTATTCTTTATCTGCAGCTCGGAGCAGAAATTATTTGTGTTTGTTGGTGGCATTTTCCTTCTCTTTCATGATAGATCTCACTGTGGTTAATAATACTGCCGACCGCTTTCATTTCCGCCCTGATGTTGTTGGCTAACCTTAATGGATGACTTTTATGTGCTCTGCACAGTAATCTGAAATTAATGGCTATCATCATTTATGTTTTTCAAGCTTTTAGTTTGCCAATGTGTCTCTGCTGGGAGGTCATGTGTCTGTGTGTGTTTAAAGTGTGTGTCTTCTGTGCAGATGGAGGGCGACTGTCTGATCCTGTCGGTTTGCCTCCCTGTTGTTCCTCAGGCTTCTTTATATTCTGTACATGCATAATCTGGAGCTGAGGTAGCTTTTATACAAATCACCTGCATCTCATAAATGTTGTTATATTTAAATTACTCATAATTCATCAGAAATTTATCATACCGTGCATGTTATATGTAAATTGTAATGATTATCTAATATTTGAGGGGGATTAATATAAATACATGCAGAGACAGGTGTCAACCCAACAGAACATCTGTGTTCGACACCCAGTGAGACGAGTCATCTTCATCCCTCCCATAATTTAGGTTTTACTACAAGCTTCAACGATTAATCAACAGAGAGTTAATCAGCCACCGTGAATAATCGATTAATCATTTCAAACAAAAATTCTAGCTTCTAAATAAAGATGGCTGACACGTCTCCGCTTCCTCCCACTGTACAAAAGTGCTGCCCGCACGCCGGCCAGAGCCAATCAGGAGCAGCGCTCATCTGTCAGTTGTCATGTTTCAGCCCCTTTTTCATCAAATAACGAATTCAAACCAAACTGATCAGAAAAATGAACATTTGATCAAACATCAGCGTGATAAGAACTACCTAACATGACAGAAACCATCTTTGTCAAAAATTTGTTTGACGTGCACTTTGTGTGTTTCGTTTGGTTCACGTCCCATCTGCTAACATGCAGGGGGAGGGGCTTATGAACTGTACTGCAGCCAACCACCAGGGGGCGATTTCCAGTGTGTTCCCCATGGAGAACTGAACGTCTTTGAATTTTTGATTGAACAAATAAAGCTCTAGGAAATTATAATCTCATGTATTTTATATTTAAATTTTAATTAGGGGATAAACTTCTTTCGATGCACCAGCTCGCTTTCAAGGGGCACAAAAACATGAAAATCAGAAATAAACAGAAAATAATCCACGCATAATAATCCCAAATCCTTGCAGTGTCATCTGCAGAAAATTAGTAAGAAATAAGATGATAAAGACCTCCAGACAACATAAACTGAGTCTACTTAGAAAGTGAAGGAGGTAAACACAAAAACAAAGAACGAGTATATTTGAAATTAAACAGGTCTTGAAGTCCTGAAGAGAAGTAAGAGATAATTAGACTAATTATTCCAGTCTGATGGTGCCTTAAACCTACAAACACATTTCATTAAAGATTAATTTCCTTCTAATCCGTGATGACAATAGTTATGAGGGGCAGTCGTAGTTTTTCTCTCACACTGCTGTGCTTTAACTGTGGAGGTGACGTACAAACAGGTGGGAGGATTCGTTCTCACACAGTCGGTCAGGAGTGAACCTTTAAAAATCCTCTTTATATGCTGATGTAAGTTTGGCTTCTCTGTGACAAAAAGACTGAGAGATGATTGGACGTTAGGATGCAACAGATGAACAACAAAACCCAGCATTTGGTGTTTTTCAGCATTTTGGGTTGTAATATCACCGTTCAGGTGGAACAACACAGACTGAAGGCCCAGAGAGGGATGCCAACCGGTCCTCTGGGTCCCTGCACTGCGTTGGTTGATTTATGGCACAGAAAACAGACCTCAGGGCTAAAAACAAGACTGGCGTAGTGAACTTTTTTGTTTGGCTTGTCTTACATCAGAGTCCAGGCACTCGGCCAGCAGCGTGAAGCTGAAACATATCAGAGAGATACGAGGCTGCGCCGCCTCTTCTTACACAAACACTCAGACAGGACAGATGAAGGACTGAAATGCCTGGACGCAGCTCTTCTTTGGCCCGGTCAGACTGGAGTCTGCCTGAGGATCCTGTATGGCAGCTGGATCTGGTCTGTGATCTCACACAGAAACAGAAAGACCTCATGATATCTGAGGTAAACCACCAGGGAAAAGGCCTCTTGCTATCCTTTATGTGTCCCCAGGAGCAGTTCACATGTGTGATCGACAAGCACGTCACGTGTCTCTTCTTTAATTGACTGAATGAGTAATTGTGCAAACTGATGCTGGGTCAGTCTTCTTGTTTTTCACAGAAGCTGCCTGATAAATGTCATTAAGTGAAAAGATGTGGTGGTGTAGACGTAGACGGCAGATGAAAAGATCTCCACTGTCAAAGCAGCAAATGCGATCGTGTTGTCTCGTCTCTCAGACGGCTTCACTTTGACTTTGTGAGTTCTCGCTTTCATCTTCGTTCTTTGTCGTTTGATAAATGCAGACTCAGACACATGATTTCTGAGCCAGCAGAACAGTGATAAAAACCGGTCGTTTGCACTGTTGGTTGAAGACAAATGTGGACATCAGATGAAGCTCTGCCTCCAGACGGACCTTCTTTTGGCCCAAAAAGCACTTCTGTGACGCATATTGGCAAAGCTGCTTGAAGGCAGCACGTTCATGAGCTTTGGAAACACTGATGGCAGCAGGAGGCTGACTGGGGCTGTGCTGGAGGCAGGCAGCATGACCCCAGGTCACCGAGGACGAGGAGGACGAGGAGGATGAGGAGGACGAGGGGGACGAGGGGGACGAGAAGGACGAGGAGGACGAGGGGGAGGAGGATGAGGAGGACGAGAAGGACGAGGAGACATCAGATGTGATCAGCTTCTACTCAGAGTGGATGATAAAATCCTCGGTGCAGACAGGAAGAGGACGGAGCTGAAGACAGAAAACTGTTTGCTGGGTCAGGACGGTTGGATTTTAAAAAGGTTTAAGAATGATGTCACATGTGAAAGTGATGTGAGGGCCGTGAAGGCTGACTCGTTCCACTTCATGTTTTATAAAAACTCAGTTTCTTTCAGCAGGTCAAGCAAAGTCCTGCAAGTTAAACACTTTGGTAAAAGCATTTGCTGCAGTCGGAAGCACAGATGTGTGACGAGAGCAGCAGCCAGCAACAGCACATCACAAAGTGTGAGCTTATTCACTCATTTAGTCTGCAGAGGAGGCGTACAGCACACAGAAACTGATCCACAGTCAGCCTTCGTTTTCCTGCAGACTCCGTACCCAGAGGCAGACAGAACTGCAGTGAAAGTGAAGAGTTTATAGAGAACCCGTCTAAACACTGACGGTGTCTTTATCCTGCAGACGTTTACTACATTTACTTTGTTATGATAAAGCAGTAAACCGTCCACCGTTGTCACTTGGGGTAGAAATAGCAGCAGCACAGTGTGGAAGAACATGAATGTTAAAAGTGAAATTCCTGCAGAACCTTACTGACACAGAAAGAACACATTTAAAGTATGTTTTGGTTCTAATATATGGGAAAGTAGTAGTACTTTACTGCTGCAGAAATTGCCCCTTTTAGAATAATTTATATTAATGGATTAATGGAATGTGTTCAACACTTAAATGTTGCAGCTGGGAAAAGCAGAAATACATTTAATGACCTAGAAATGTTGGAAATGAACTCCAGTAAAGTACAAGTAGACCTGTAAGTATTTAAAATGTGGATTTAGGTTTAAATTGATGAAAAGCACTGAGGAACCTCCTGCTGAGGTTTGCTCTGCAGTTCACTGACTTCACTTCACTGCTTCTTTGGGCAGACGGCAGAACGAAGGCGAGTGAACAGCGATGACAGCCGGTCAAACGCCCAGAAAACCTCCTGAGAAACGTGTAAGCAAAGCGAGCTGAAGAAGTGCAGCGTGAGCACAAAGCGACTCTGCAGCAGCACAAACACACGACCAGCAGCAACCCTCTCATGTAAATATCCACGCTGAACCGCATCCCCAAATCAATTATGTGCTCCTCATGCTGCTGAACGGCCCTCCACTTTGTCCAGTCACACACTCCAACACACACTCCAACACACACTCCAGCCACTCGCCAGGTTTCCCGCTAACTCGTCAAAATGTGTTGTTGCACTGAAAATGTGCTCTAGTGGCGTCCTGCGGTTGTTAACGTCCCAGAGCTGTTATTTAACACCTGGGAGAGGTGAGAGAAGTGGAATCATGAATATGCAGAGTCCATCTCTCCGATTCGCTCCTCGAAACCTCCCGTCTTAACCAGAGGCGATTCTAGAGTCTCTGGGGGCCCTCAGCAAAACTTTCCAGGGGGCCCTTGTGACCAGTGTTCATCACCAATATGTTATAAATAATCTGACACCAACGAAAAAAGTTTTTAAATTTCAAATGTTCACACAGCATAACATTAGGATTAAATTACATGAAAAACCTTTGAAAACAATAAGTATGTGAAAATATAAATGTAAAGAACAATAAATAACATAATAAATAACCAAATCACAACAAGATTGTTACATTATAATCCACAGTGTTTATCGGCACTTTTTAATCACTGGTTCAAATTAGTGCAAAGGCCTTGGCTACACTGTGTTCACATCAGTACGAAGTTGGCATCATATTAATATATAGAACAATAAAATGCCTTGTCTGTTGACCAGCTGGGCCCCTGGTCTTAACTGGCCCGGAGCCGCTCAGAGCCCGTCACACACTCTGCACACCTGAATCGACTCCGCCCGCTGAGACGGCTAAAACTCGGCTTCTGAGTGACACGAGGAGGCGGCGGGGGCCCCTCCCCTGTGGGATGTGCGGGGCCCCACACAGCCTGTGCAGGAGCCCATAGGAGATTCAAAATAACTATTAGTGTAGCTGTAGGTTTTAAAAGTAAAAATCAAGATCACAAAATCATTAGTGTGTGTGTGTGTGTGTGTTGTCCTCCTCTCTCATCCTGTTAGTCTCTGCAGTGATGGGGTCTGACATTTAACCATGTCACAACGGACCCCCGAGCACAACGGCTACTTTCTAACAGGATAACATCCTTATTTGTTTGAACCGCACAGAATTGGATTATTACACACAGACACACACACACACACACACACACACACATACACACACACACTCTCTTCCTCTGATTGGTGTTTTTCTCTCTTACTTCTCTCTAATTCTCTCTCTCGTTTTGCATTCAAACAGATGAAGCTTTATTGACACCCGAGGCTGAGACGTAACAAACGTACTGAATAATCTGGATGAAATAAATAGAAACAAAAGAGGATAAAGACATTGAGGAGATGTGGGGATTTCGACAACACAGTGGAATATTTAAATGCTAATATTCCATCAGACGTGTCCACTGTGTAGTAGAAGTACTCACTGTGGGTACAAAGCATATAGTCAAATGATGAGTGCATGATGTCACAGTGTCTGTGCAGTATGTAAACATACACACAGCATACAGTCAGTGGTGACCTCACAGTGTAAAAATACACTGAAAGTCCTGCATTCAGATTTTACTTTCAAAGCACAAAAGTATAGCATCAAAGTATACTGAAAATTAAAGTACTTATTGATTTATTGAAGCACGTTGATGTGTTTTGATTCTGCAGATGTGAATGTGGATCAGATTTTAACGACTTTTTGCTGCTGTTTCGTTCAGTCTGTGTTAATTTAACACATTTTGATTTGTTGATGGAATTTGTATGAATAATTTGATAAAGCAAGTAAAGGCGTAGTAGGAAGTACGGTGAGTACCAGTGAACTGTAGTGGAGTAGAAGTATGTTGGAGTACTGGTCCCTCAGCGGTGTGAGTTCTATGTGTTGCAGAGGGAGTCTGATCAGGTTCAGCTGTGCTCCGTCTCAGTGTTTTCTCTGTCTTCACACTATGAATCACTTTGGGGCTTCTGATTTGCTGCAGTGCGACTCGCCGACGCCCTCCGGACATGACCTGTGTGTTACTGATGTTCCAGCAGCTCCGTGACTGTGAATCGTGTCAGAGAATCACAGCGTGCGTCACCTCGGGGTCACCTCACAGCTCCAACCCGTCAGGCCGCCGTCACCCCCCCACCCCCAGCTGCCTCCCGCTGCCTCCCGTCACTTACCTGGAGCAGGAGGAGGAGGAGGAGCTGAGTGCCGCGGCCGCCGCCATGAAAGCACCGAAGGCAATGAGTGAGCCGAGAGGAAAACGAGACAAAGGGCCAGCGGTCACCGCGGCGGCCTTCCCGCTGATGCCCACGTGTTGCCGCCTCGGCCGTTTCCATGGCAACGTGGCACACACACCAGCATGTCGGTAGAGTCGGGAGGCAGAACTGATGCTCCTCCACTGGGCCTTTAAAGGAGCAGTTCGACATTTTGGGAAGTGAATGGATGTCAGTCTCATGTCTGTGTGGCGTCAGGGTTAGGCAGCAGTGGACCCTGGTACCAGATCAAGGTCTGGGGTCAGGTTAGGGGTCCACTGGTTTAGCACGTGGACTGGAAGCAGAGGCAGACAGCTGTGATTCACTGGTACTGTACTTCAGTGCAGCTTTGAGGTTTTCTGCTGCTTTGTACATGTACACTGCGTTTCAGAGGGGAATATTCTACTTGTCCCTCCACCACATTCACCTGACAACTTTCGTTTGCACAATCTGATTAGTAATACACAGAACACAAACGTTCTGTTTTTTGTGCATCCCAGCAGGCGACCGCAGGGCCCGGTTCGGTTCTGTGAGCTGTTCCCCCCGCTCCCAGTCTTTATGCTAAGCTAAGCTAACTACATCCTGACTCCAGCTCGTCACTTAACCAAAACTGGACTGTTTCTTTAACTAAACGGGTAAAAATCTGCTCCTCGGCTGTGACGGCCTGTCAGCTGAACAGCATGTTGTCTCGTGTTTGACTGAACACACACCAAACAACAACAACACGCGTGGCTGTAGCTCGGTAAATCCGTGCTGCTGTGACTCACACTGATCACAGATCAGCCCGGGGATTTACATGAGCCGCTGCTGTTGTTTAAATGTTTTCCTTTATACAACTTTATATAACGCCCATACATGCAGCATTAAAGCGTAAGACAGCTGAATTATTCACCGCACTTTCCCTCCCGTGTGAGCGCACTCAGATGTGATGTACGGTGTGTGTGTGTCACTAACATGCTCACACACACTGTGATGTCAACGTATGCAGCATTAAGGCTCTGAAACAAACATCAGCCAGCAGATAAGTGGGGCAGTAACCCGAGGAACCACGTCTGTGCTGGACCAGACTACATTCAGTGCCAGCACAGGAAGCGGTTTGTCCATCGCCCTGCTTTTGCTGCATTTTGGTGGACAAACAGGAGGAAATGTCGCTCTAGCTGGGGACTGGTCTCAGTGGATTAAACCACATTTGGCCATAGAGAAGTGATGTGTCGTTACAGAGCCGCCTGGCGTTACACGACATAAATCTGTATTTGTACTTCACTCCTGCAGGTATTTGTCACCCTGAAATGCTTCCCACTGCGGTGCTGTGCAGTTAACTGATTTTATGAAGCTTCGCTGAACGTCGTGACTGACTGATAGACTCGATGTCACATGACATTAATATGGCATCATAAAAAAGACATTAAAAATCCAATACCATAATGCCTTGGAGCTATGGATGTACATGAACACAAAGTTTCACTGTTTTCAAGTTTCTCAAGCACAGTGTGAGACCATTCGACACTTGAATGGACTTTATGATGTCTGGACTTTATCTGTAACATATCTGCTTTAGTGGTACTGTACAGCAGCATACTCATACCACAATGGACTAATCCCCTGATAGAAAATCGTACGTACGTACAAAAGTACAAGCATGAAGGTATGTTTAATGTGTCCATCAGTTTACTGTTGCAGACGCTGCTGCTCTGAGGGGGAACTTTGACAGAGAAAACGTGTCCATCTTTGAGCAGGAGCCCGGAGGAGATTAGCCTGATCTGCACATATGGGACGAGGAGGATTTCTCTGGTCACAGCATCATTGAAATGCACTGATAGCATGATTTTTTGTAGAATAATGAGACAATTCCCAGAGAAAACTGGAGCAGCCTGACAGGGATTTTCCACCAGAGGAACTTAATGACTCACAACCCAAAGCTTCCCACATCACAGATTCATCAGTTCAAAAGCACAAGCAGAGTTATCATACGTCTTATTCCACACTTGGCGAAACCTGGCGCCTGCTTTACCCACAATGCAACTCTTCCACATCGGTTGTTCGTGCTCGTACCAGCTAATGTAGCCCGCAGCAGAGGTGAGGTCCGTCTAACTAACACCTGCACAGTTGTTTCAGCCTCAAACTTGTAGTAGTAAACCAACTTCAGTGACATCACTTGAGGACTTTTGTCCGATGTCGCACAGCGCCCCCTGGAGACACAGACGGGCGTGAGGTATCTGTGTGTTCAGAGTCATTTCTCATAGAACCGTCAAGACTCACTCAAGTTTTTAAATACCACACACGAGGCTTAAGTAAATTTAAGAGGTTTATTTAGCTCTTGGAGACAGAAGATCAACTCGTCAGGAGGTCATAAGAGCTGTCCTAATTACACTAAATTATCCCACTGGAAGGCTTCAACTCATTTCATTACGTTCAAATCACAAGTGAGTCTTCGCTGCAGGAAGTCAGCAACATGTTCTGCTTTTGGCTCCGTGACAGCTCATACCTGATGGGTGTTAAACAGCCAACAGTTATCACCCTTAATGTTACACACACGTCGGTTCAGTTGTGGTCTGTGGTGCTATTACTTTAGCTCTAATGTACCTGTTTTTCTTCACCCACGTCTGTATGTTTTATCTTACATTCTAGCCATTGAAGCAGACAGAAACAATTCTCCTAAAACTCTCTGAGTGACAGAAAGCAGCGACGCTAAATTGTCTCATTCGATTATTCTTTGTTCTGTGAGCGCTCACAGTCAGTCCCACCCAGCCTGCTCTGAAACAACAAGCAGCGTTTGTCTCACTGTATCCTTTATTCAACCCTTCATATGAAGCGATTTCAAATTAAAAGCATAGCACTACGACAGCACAGCACAGGAGCAGAGATAGAAGATTCAGTACAAGGTAATACTGAGAGGTTCTTTGATAAATATTCTAAGCTTAAAGTCCAGCTGAAATCACAAAATTTGTCCCTTTTGTGTTGTAAAAAACAATGAATGATTTTCAAATGTTGCTGCCAATATTACTTCTAATGCTGAAAGGAAGAAACATTCTTTAGTGTCAGATGTTGAGTGGGAAGGGACATTGAGATCATGTGAACCGGCCCACATTAGCTGCTCAGTTTTTAAGCTCTTCAGCCAATTTCATCTGCTAACTTATGTTAGCTGACCAAATACCAGTGAATGTGTGTTTGGCAGCTCGTTCAGAATCTTTCAGGCAAATTTCTCAATAACAATGGACAGATTTTTTTAATGAAATTTTGTTCGGATATGTGTGTCCCCCTCGGGATGAATTGTGTTTATGTTTATGACCAAAACTAAAGACATCAGCCCTGGTGTTTAGTGCCAGCAGGACATTTTATGATGCTGACATGTTAAGCCAAGATGGTGCTAAACAACATCATGTTAGCGTGACTGTATGCTGACGTTAGCATTAGCGCAAAGCACAAACCGACTGTAGACTCTTAATGTGGAGTTGAAACAGAAAGCTGGAGGGAAAATGTACTTTACATCATGAATGTACACATAGGACAGAGGGAACCAGCATGGTGAGTGCTGAGTTCAGTCAGAGTCTGTCTCAACACACCATAAGTCTTGTTTGTTAAAACAGAGCAGAGGCCATGTTATTAACAGAGCGGGTCTGTAGCAGGAAAAACATGCAGTTCAATTTCAGCTGGACTTTGAAAAATGAGCAAGAACACTGTTTGAGCTAATACTGTACAAGAGCTGATTCCAAACACCAGTGTTTTCTAACGTGTGTGTACAGCACTGGATGCATCATTCAAGCAAATTTATACTTTCAAAAGATAAGAAATGCATTTATTGAAAAACATGCAACTGCAAACTCACACCCACACCCACACACACACACACAGTATTCACACACCCATAAAATCACATCAGTCCAGAGGAGCAGCGTCTTCATCAGGGATTCTGCTCGCCGCCGGGGTCAGCACTGAGTTCACATACAGTCTGTATTGCTTTGGCAGCGAGCAGACTGAAAAGGGCACAAAGCTCACTGTCCATCGTGTCCATTAAATATTGCAAATAAATTAAAAAATACACCTTGAGCTGCAAACTGCTCACATGAAACACATGCAGTGACTCCCTCTGCCTTTTATTCAGCTTAGAGGAGAGAAAAATAACATTAAAGGGAAGCTAAGATTAAAGGAAATGGAGGAGGGGGGCGAACAGCTCAGCTTGTGCTGTCTCCAACTATCACAATCACATGTAGAGTTTCCATTTTTCATGCAGCCTCTGCTGATTCTCAGCTCTCTTGCTCTAGTTTTTTTCCCTGTTAAAGCCTCTGGGCATCACCTTAATGAGAAATTCCCAGTGTGAGGAGTAACATCCAGCGCTTCGCAGACGAGGGAATACACAGAGAAATAAAGCTCCATCCATGAGTGTTCACGTCCCGAGTTACAGCTTAAGATGAAGGAAGAAACAGAGAAGGCGTGAGAGGCACAGAGAGGACGATGCTCACATTTTCCCTGATCTTGTGTTCCTTGAGTGCCCATTTTATCTCCAATAAAGGACACTTAGTGATATTTGTTCTCTTCCCATCAGACCCTCAGGCAACTCTCCTCTGCTCCCATGCATACACTCTCTCACAAACACACAAAAACACATGTACCATCATCGTTCTCTTTGTACTTTAAATTACTGAACACAGACCCTGTATCCTCTCGACTTCCGTTTCAAAATATAATCGAATCGCTTTCCTTCACAGTCATTGAATACTCTTAAATGACATTAAAGATAATTGATTCAACCACTTGACTGCGGCTTTCTGAAATCTCCTTCTTTCTCATTGCTGCTTTGACTCAGCTAACAGCAACACAAGGAGAGGAGAAAATGGATGCAAGTGTTTGTCATGTCAGTGCAGGAGAGGGTCCATCAAAAACAGAAAGAAAGAAAGAAAACTTTCTTTTCTTTAGATAACCTTTAGACTAACCTTTAGATAGTCTGTCTGTAGTTCAAAACTTAATAATACGTTCCTTTCTAGAAGAAAGTCCCCTTTGTGTCCCGACACAGTATCCTCTTGAAGGCCTTCCTGAAGTCATTGTTGAAGATGGTGTATATGACCGGGTTGAGGCAGGAGTTGCAGTAGCCAATCCAAAAAAAGAATTTAAACAAGGGGTTTGGGATGCTGCAGGTCTCGGGGCACACAGCCTGCAGAGAATAAGAGAAGAAGAAGGGGAACCAGCAGATCACAAACACTCCCATCACTACAGCCAACACAAAGGTGAACCTCTTCTCCCTGTTCACCATGGCCTTGCGCCGTGATATGGGCGTCCCCTGGATCTTAGGTGTTTCCTCGGGTACCAGTTTGGTGCCTGATGATGTGGCCATAGTGTTTTTGTATCTGCTGGCCAAGTTTAACACCTGAACTTTGAACCCTTTGCTTTGGGACAAAGTTTGCTTGTCAGTCTGGTTCGTCTCATCTTTGCCATCCGCTCTGAGGACACCCTCCTCGCCCAACTCCAGCTCAGAGCCAGAGCTGGAGGTGTTGTCTGGAAGCGCTTCACCCTCTCCATCAGGAGGAGGCTGGGACTCTTTGAGGGGAACAGCTGAGAGGATTTGGCTTTCGTGTTGGGGGATTGAGGGGGAGGAGACAGATTTTTGGACTAGAGCTGTACTCGAATTTGGAGGGTAGTGCTGAGTGTCCTGGTTCGTGGTGTCCTCAGGCGGGTTTCGATGTGATGACGGGGTTGAACCCGAGCCAGACATTTTGGTCAGGACTTTTTCTTGTTGGCCGGCAGTCGTACCTCCTTGATCCCCGTTCTGCTGCGACTGCTTGGATAACTTCGCAGGAAGGTCTCCCGTTGCCATGCAGGCATTTCCTGTGGTCGCCGCTTTATGCTTCTGTCCGGGTGGGCAGCGCGTATGCTGCTTCGCGATCTGATAAATCCTCACATACACCAGAATCATTATTACACAGGGGGCGAAGAACGAGCCAATGGTGGAGTACAGAATATACCAGCGTTCGTTGTTTAGTTCACACGCCTCTTCACCTCCTTCGCTCTTGTCCAGGGTGAGAAGAGGAGGGAAGGAGATGACAGCGGAGATCAGCCAGACGACGATAATGGCCGCCTTGATACGCATGGGAGTGCGCTTGGCGCCATACGATACGGGTCGAGAGATCGACAGGTAGCGGTCCAGAGCTATTGCGCACAGGTGCACGATGGACGAGGTGCAGAAGAGAACATCCAGCGCCAGGTAGATTTCACACCAAATGGAGCTAAACGCCCAGTAGCCCTGCAGCTCATTAGCCAACGAGAAGGGAATAATAAGTGTGGCCACTAAAATATCTGCTGCAGCCAGTGACACCAGGAAGAGGTTCTGAGCCCCCTTCAGGGACCGCGACGTCAGGACGGCAATGATGACCAGGATGTTCCCGACGATGGTCAGGATCATCATGAAGGTGATGGCGATGGCAAAAGCCGCGGTGGCTTGCGGGGAGTAAGGCGACGTCCTGACGGTGCTCCGGTTGCAGGGTCGGGTGCCAGCGATGAGGCTGATGTTCCTGTTGGGGAGTCCGCCAAGCTCTGACAGGCAGGGTGCGTCTGGAGCAGCTGCCATGACGCGCTTTATGAGCCTCTTACAAAGTGAGTGAAAGCAGCAGAGCGTTTAAATGGTAAACCATCGAGAAGCAGGATTTCCCCAGGAGGAGGGACTGGGTGGTTGTCAGTCAAGGTGAAGCCATGTGATCTTTGCACGGTGAAGAGGATCTATGAGAGAGACACACATTCTATGGTTAAGAAATGTGAACAATCCATGTTATTTTGATTCCACTCAGTATTGTTTTCTGTCTATCTTTTTGTTTTCACAGACAACAAGCAACAAAATCTGATGTGCAGAAAACAGCACACGATACGCAGCATGCATACCAGCCCACCTGTCAAGGTGCAAATGCTTCATACTTCTACTCCAATACATTTCACAATTAAATGTTGTACTTTTTTGTATTTTTCTTGTGCACAAAATTACTTTTGGGAAAAATGTATTTGAGGTTGTAGTTTGGACGGGGAGGAGTTTATGAACTGTACTGCAGCCAGCCACCAGGGGGCGTCCAGATGTTCTGGCTTCACTCCAGGGGAGCTCTCATCCCCATTGTCCATTTTATTTTGTTGTCAGTGTTTAAAGGTTTTCTGGCCGGATTGTTGTGTGGTTCCCTACCAAGTCGAGGGTCTAAAGGTGCGTTTGTTGTTCCTGCAGAGAAGCGTTTTTTTGCTGTGTTCAAACATGTTGACCTTTGACCTGAGCTGTCCTGACTTTTGTGGGTGCAGTTGAGCCTTTCTGAGCACCGCGTCAAGGGAAAGATGGTCAGAAAGGCTAACCGATCTGCTGCCACAGCGCAGCAGCTCAGGTGGCAGCGTTCAGTCCAGCACCAGCAGAGTCGGTGCTCTCCTGTGAATAAGATGAAACATGTGCCACAGATCCGAGAACCTGTGGAGGCTAATGTGGGATGCTGGGTTTTATGCAGTAAATGTCTCTGTCTGCAGGTGTTCTCAGTGTAATTACAGAGTTGGCCCAGTGATGAAGAGACGGGGGTCCAAAGGAAGCAGAATAAAAGCATTTTTGTGAAGACTTTCTTCAGGTCAAATCGAAACCGAAGGGACGTTCGTTTTGTTGAATGTTTTCAGTCAACTGTCAGGTTAAGATTTTATTCAGTTCAGCAGCTGACTGGGCTGTGGTGTCCATGTCCCGTTTCTGCAGCTCTTTCTCTTTGTTGTGTATTTGACCATTTATTTCGTCCAGCATGGTTTTATTTTGCTCGGTCCATTAAGTCAGTACACCAAACTCAGCGTTTAATTCATTAAACAGCTCCGTTAATTAAAAATAAGAACATCTAACGTGTGGACTTACTGTGAAGTGTAGATTTTCCCTTCGGTGCGTCACTATGAGTCAACAACTTTAAAACTTTATTTTTCAGGCACGAATTTCGGTCAGCCCGTCCGGGGATGCAGCAGCGGGAGTCCAGTCCGGATGCTGTGATGTCGACCGGCTGCGTCAGGAGCGAAGAACAGAGCAGGAAAATACACACAGACCAGATCCAGTTAAGGCAGGAAAAACAGATTTCACCAAAGTTTCCTGATGAAGTGGATGGAGAACAAGACGCTGACGTATCCGCGGACTGTTCGCATCCTGCGCTTCCAGTCCGGACTCTGAGGCAGGCGCGACGCTGCTGGTGTCAGCGGATAGACGAGGACGCGCTTTTTTACGCGCAGCTCCAACTGGACTGCAGATGGTCCTGACTCCGGCTGTGCGCTTCGTCTCCACTCTGGAGATCAGGTGCAGTCGTCAGCGTCACGTGACGATCAAGTGGTGAGAAGTACATCAAGTACAAGTACTCAATGACTGTACCCTGACACAGACTTTAAGTTACAGATTCATGTATTAGATTTATTGCTGAGTCCTCCTTGGCCCCAGAAACTCCAGATCACACCGACCCATCTGTGGCAGACAGCAGCGTTTCCAGTTTGTGTTGGAAATTTTGTCCCATAATTATTAATCTCCTCTGTAATTTAAAGCCTCTGTATAATTCATGCCAATAAGTTCTGGTTTTCAACTCGTGATCACTTGATTTCCCTCTTTTAATAGCAGCAGAAGACAAGGTCGGCACTGTGTGGGATATCTGATGCTGTGGTTTAGAAACGCATGCACATCAGGAGCGTCTCTGTGGACAGACACGTGCAGGAGACCCAGAAAATTCATGTTCTGGTAGCTTCTGTCTGTCTGGATTCACCACAGCTGCTGACAGGAAGCCTGGACAAATATTAGACATTAGATGTATTTCTTCTCACCTCCACCCTTAACTTAAATGAGTCAGTGCAAACATCTTCTGATGGCCGTAGGGATGGACGGAGTATGTAAAAGTCCTGCACTCCTCAAGGGGGCGACGTGGAGCTAAGCAGAGCGGCTCCATGACCACAGAGCGAACGTATTGTCTGTTTGTGACTGTTTTCCATAGCATGCTGTCAGTCAACCGAGTCGAAACCATTATGGCCGTCAATCTTGGTTTTTAGGAGCCAGAAGTGACCGAGACGCGCTGTGGTAGAGACCTGACAGTCACAAAGTAGCTCCGCCCTGAAGCATCACCTGCTTTATGGTCTTCAACATGAACATCATGCTGTACAGAAGAAGACTTGAAAGCATCCACTCAGACCACAAACTTGTCAGGAAACGGTTAACTGAGGGCATAAATCACCTGAGAATTACAATCATTTCCTCATAAGCTCAATCAGACTTCTGTTTGAAACCAGCGGAGTCGCCCCCTGCTGGACATTAGAGAGAGTGCAGGTTTAAGGCACTTGTTCCCAAACCCACTGCGGCTTTACTGAGTTTGTAAATCCTAATGAAAAAGAAAAAACAGAAAACATCATCGGGCTTTGGTGAGCTTCTGGGATTGTGAATGAATTCGTTTACTGTTTTCAGTGAGTGACAGCCACACTACACACAACATGTGAGCAGGTTCACACCGGACAAGAGACAGAATGAAGACTAAATACATGCAATGTGTAGGAATAAAAGGTGGTGAAACAACTGCAAAGATCTGAGAAAACAAAGTATGAAATCCTAAATTTGTTGCTTTCTGTTTGAGAAGTTTAAGTGGCAGCGACGAGTCTCAGTTTGTCTGATAAGTGGAGTATAAAAGTCAAGTATTTGTCTGTGGGATGTAGTAGAGAAGTATTAAGTTGTACACAATGTAAATACACAAGTGAATTAGAAGTACTTTGGATTCGTACTGCTGCTCAGTATAAACTGCAGTGTTTGATCTCTCTGTGTTTTTCTCCCTGATAACTTGTGTTTGGTGTTTGCACGTTTAGCGCGACACAGCAGGGTCACCTTATCGCCGCGGACCAGCAGTCAGCTCTGAACCTCCTCAAACCTCCTCCAGGAGAACCCGAGTCCGTTCCTCCTTAAAGACCCCAAAAGCTTCCAGGATGCTCTCAGCTAACCGTCAAACATTTATCTCCAGCTCCGTTTGTTGTCATGCAGGTAGGCTGGCAGAAAATTGCTCTGACATTTACACCTGACGTACAGTAACAAACAGTGCAGCTGAGAGCACGAGTGTTGATTACTCCACAGTCAGGCTGACAGAATGAGGACGAGACCTCCAAACCACAGACTTTCACATTTTACTGAAAGAATCCACAGCATCTACCAACAAGAATCGAATGAATCTCAGATTAAACAGACAGACAAACAGAGGATCTAAAAAGTTTTAGTACAGTTCAGTTAGGATGTGTATGAAGGTGGAAATACACAAGTGTTTCATTACTGTCACGATAAACGTGCATCTTGCTAAGAATTTTTTTGTAGAAACATTTTCATGTTTTGTTTTTTTTTTCTGTCAGATTCTTTGATACCAGTTTCCTTCAAGATTTAATCAACAAGCTTGAACCCAAAGCGTCCAGGATGTGCAACATCAATCGATTTATCTTCTCTGCTCTGTGAGACATTTTATCAGATTCTTTCTGTGAGGTCCTTGCAGCTGCCTGATGTGATGTGAAAAATGTCAGTGTAGACAAATCAGTTTCTGGTTTGGACTGGTTTTATTAAAGACGGGGTTCTGTGTCCGCTCAGCGAGGACCATCCCTGTGCTGCTCCTATTCTGCCCTCTAGTGGCAGCATTGAGGTGCTGCAGCGAGGCAGGTGGAGAAGCAGTGGCGGTTGTCTGTTTCCTCCTCGGCAGAGACGTGACCTTACTTCACCGTGAGGCCAAACACCACATCGTGGATCAAATCGCGTGCATTCCCCTCCTTCTCAACAATGCTGCCCTCCTTCTTCAGATCCTTGTCTGGGGTATCTGCGACAGAGAGGGGAGATCAGAGTTCAGCATCAGGTTCACTACTGCAGCACCAACCCTCACCTACAGACACCGAAGGGCATCTTCTGGTCTGGATGAGACGTTAGGGGTGCTGGCAAAGCGTCAGTGAAATCAAATCATCCTGTCAGATGGAAGGAAAGACGGATTACAATCACTGAACTCTGGACAGTCATGTGACTGCGGTGATGGTCATGTGACAGTTCAAAACTGCTGTGTGTTGCAGTTTAGTGTCTCATGTTTAATGAAGTGAAACGATTAGTCAATTAACAGATTAATCGATCAACAGAAGATCCAGCAACTGTTTTGATGCACTGTGAAGGAACCTGCCGGGATCCCCAAGGATCGACCTCAGGGCCACCGCTCTTCACGGTGGTGTCGTCAGACTACATACCACAGTGGTACAAAAGACGAACTCTCTCGATGTCCGTAGCCGTCATTTTGTTCCTCTGTCCCATGTCCTTCGCGTCACCTTTGGGTACGATGGTGGGCAGACTGTTTACTGAGAAAAACGCACTGACGCAGAATAAAAACAGTCAGAAAACAACAGACAAAAAGACTTCACATGCTTTTGTATTTTGGACACAACCTTCCATAGTGCATGATAGACGTGATGTCGTAACGAAGACCAAAGGTTTGTCCTGGTAGCTTGTTGAAGTTTTTCTCCATCCCTGAAACACATCACAAAAACAGGAAATGGTTAAAGTCTCCTTCCACTCAAAATATGTTTGTCTTCATGTGTCTTCGCTGTGATGTTTGAGCTTCGCTCTACAGAATCCGTCTGCTTTAGTCTCAGTTTAGCACCTGGACGTTCCTGCAGGATGTGACATCATGCCTAGCTTGGAGCCAACCAGGGTGCAGGATGAAACTCAGTCAAGCCTCGAGGTGATCAACACCCTCAGAGGGGACTTTAGTGTGGGAGACATTTTGTCCCATTCGAGATGATCTTTAACCAAAGTGTGAACGTTACCCTCCATGATGTTATGAGGCAGAATTGTGATGTACTCTTCACGGTCCATCCTCGTGTGTTCATGGTGGAAACCCAGAGCGTGGAGGACCTCATGGACGACGTTACCCATGGCGCACGAGGGCCCGATAAACACGTCCTGCTCGCCGCCGATGAAGCCCACATAAGAAGAACAGCTGGAATATGAAAGATGAGGTACAAGAAGGTTTTCATGTCGTGAGCTGCTGCTCCTTCACCCCTCGGTTGCCATCGTGGCATTGATGTTGTGGCTTGCGTATTAACGCGTCTGTGTTCATTATGGAACATTTCAATGTTTTCAGACCCTTTGCTGGCCTTGAAGAACAGGTAGTTTGTCTCAGAGGTTCGCTTGTGGAAGGACACACACGTGTGTTGAGACACCATCGCCATCGCCGACAGGATGTCGTCTGTGTGGCTCGCTGGGAAACACACAGAAACAGTAAAACTCACACACACACACACACACACTCCTGTGTGAAGCAGTGATGTCTCACCTAATTCTGGACTGATGACGTACGGTATCTCCAATGTCGGCCACATGCTCCCCACTGCGTTCCTGTCGCTCTGTGAGCTCACAGACAGACACACTGACACACTGACATGCTGACATGCTGATTTCTTAACCAACAGTTTATACATTCATGTAATCTGGCAACGAGTTATGATTGTGATGAAGTGAAGCCTCATGATAACTGGGCTGGTTTGACTCACTGACAGCATGATGTCTCCCTCCGACATGGCAACTTTCTTGTTCATCAGCTCTGTCACAAAGAGGAGCACAAAACAACAATATGAATAGAGATTTGCCTTCTCTGTTCAACATTTTACCTCTGAACTACAAATTCAACACACAAAATTTAAATGGACTTTAATGACAGTGTGTGTTCACCTTCAAGAGTCTCTGGGTTAGACTCCATGTACTTCAGTGCTCTGGTAAACCAGTCCTCCTTAAGTTCTGTAAAAACACACATTTGTACATGAAGGAAATTCTCATTAACGTCAACATTCTGATCAATCCAGGCTTAAAGAAGACCAAGTTTTACCTTTTGTGGCCTCCCGTATCGGACCAGAGCCAACTGAAACACACAACAGATGAGAGAAAATTCAGATGTT
Source organism: Scatophagus argus (assembly GCF_020382885.2). Lineage (NCBI taxonomy): Eukaryota > Metazoa > Chordata > Actinopteri > Scatophagidae > Scatophagus > Scatophagus argus. The sequence continues at coordinate 887,903 of NC_058512.1, forward strand.
TGCTTCTCCAGAGAAAGAAATCGACCGGCGGCGTTGAATTCTTACCATCTTTTGGTGATTCAAAAAACAAAAGCGCAGTGACAAGGAGAGGAAACATGTTGTCAGAGGTCAGGACTAGCAAACAGCACCTCATTAGTCACCTTAAGTAGACTCACCTGTGACCTGCTGCCTCTTTATTCCTGTGAAACTCAGGAAGAGACTGACAGACAGACGACTTGTCCACATTCACTGCAGAAATAATTCAGTTAATCTTTGGTCTTAAGTGGATCAAGTCCAACCCCTGAAAATTGTCATTAAGAACAAATCTGGTCATTATTCTACACACTATAATACAGCAGGGGGCGCTGTGCAACATTAACACAAAGGAGGAGAAGAAGAAGTGCAAGAAGCGAGACCGCAGAAGAAGACTGATCTTTTTTCGGGCAGATCACACACACACGAGCTGAAAAGCTCTCGGGGTAATGTTGTTTACACTCACTTTGGTATTTTGTAAAGGACAAATGCTGTAGGAAACGACGGTCGTTAATTGTCTTATTGTTTTCGGCAGCAACACAATCGTATTTATCGTTAAAAACTTCCGTCAGGCTGCGTGTTTTAGCTAACTGCTGCCTTACGTGCTAACAGGAGCTTTATTAGAAAAACATCAGCGAAGTTACTTTCAGGTGGTTTTTTTGTTTGTTTTACAATATTTTAATAGTTCAAATGGCTGTCAGATTAACTTCAGTATCAGCAGTTGTAGTTTTTTGAGGTGTTTGCTGTAGATTAACTCCCAGTCAGTCGCTGTGTGGAGAAGCTCAGTTCACTGGAGTTAACCTCTGACTTTTAGTGGGGAGAACAATAATAATACAATAATATTGTTTTGGGAGGACAAGTTTCAACACATTAAAAGTGTCCCGATCAGACTGCATTTTAAAACAAAACACTAAGTGGTTATCAGCTCTGCTGTGTTGCTGTCAGCTGTTTGTCTTCAAATCACTTTCTGTTCCTTAAACTTCAGCCAGTCATGACGAGGTGGGCGAGAGCCAATAACATCCATAAACACAAGCCGGCGGAGGCGACGCCATGGAGTCAGCTGAGAGCAGGAGGAGGAGGAGGAGGAGACCCCAGCAGCTCTGGTGGCTCCGCAGGTGCTAAACAAGGACCTCAGAAGGACAACCTGAGGAGGATTCAGCCTGGTGGATCAGCAGTCAAAAAACCCAACCGTAAGAAGAAGGACTACGACAACGAGGACGTCAACGGCTTCCTGGAGTATCTCCAGCAAACGGGACAGTCGCTGCCGAAAGGGGAGAGAGGAGGGAGGGAGGAGGAGCGGGAGGTCAGGGAGGAGCTGGAAACTGCCCTGAAAAAAGACCAAAGAAGAGAAAACAGACGGATAAAGAGGCAGAAAGACAAGAAGGACAAAATGGTGAGTGAATTCTCACCACATTTCAGATACTGAACCCTCCTTCCTTCCTCTCACTCCTCTCCTCGTTTCCTTCTGTCCTCCAGCTGTGTTTTCACTGCAGGAAGCCCGGTCACGGTTTGGCCGACTGTCCTGAGGCCGACCGAGACGAGGAGATGGGCCGAGGCATCTGCTACCGCTGCGGCTCCACCGAACATGAAATCCAGAAGTGCAGAGCTAAAGTGGACCCGGCTTTGGGTGAGGACAACATGGAGGCTCACAGGTGGACATGTGCAACACATTCCTGCTGCTGTAATGATGCTTAAACGCGTTGTTTCTCAGGTGATTACCCGCACGCTAAGTGCTTCATCTGTGGTCAGACGGGCCACTTGTCGCGATCCTGCCCGGATAATCCTAAAGGACTTTATGCACAAGGTACAAACACAGAGATTCACCGCACGGCACACACATTAACTTTATACTCGCCTCATTGATGGTTTCTGTGTGTGCAGGAGGTTGCTGTCGGGTTTGTGGTTCAGTGGAACATTTTCAGAAGGACTGTCCAGAGCACCAGGCCGCGAGTGAGTCTCTAAAACTGAAAGAAGGGAACTGAAACCACATGAAGTCAAATATTTCAGTCATATTCTTAATAATTTCATAACAGCTTCAGGAGTTGTTACGTTCCACAGTTATGCGTTCACTCATTTCTAAGGTTCAAAATGTTTCTTTACCCGCAGCACAGACACAACAGTCTCTCTTGTCTGTTCTCATGGGTCCGACACAAACGTTTCATGTCCTTCTCGGCCACTGCAAACGTCAGCTGGCGGAAAACGACAGCATGTCCTCGTGGCTGCAGTTTGCCTGCAGGACTTGTGCTCGTACTCCTTCAGTGAAGACTTCCTCCTCCACTCTGTGCCTCATCTTTCATTTCTGTCCTTCCAGCCAACTCGTTGACGGTTTCGTGGTTGTCCAACAACATGAGCGCAGACCACGAGGACGTTCATGTTCCAGTGAAGAAAGTCAAAGCCAAACAGCCCAAAGTGGTGATGTTCTGACCCGCAGACCGTGTTCAGGTTCAGCTTCAGGTTCATCCACATCCACATCCACTCATCTGTCAGCTGCTTCCCACGTGAACGGACTGATTAGCTGTGACGTGCAGTGAGGTGCTGTTTGATTCTCTTTGTGTGTAGTTGCTAAAGATCCTTTTAATAAAACTTTTCTTGTGTATGTTTACAGTGTGGTGTCGGAACAACTTTTAATGACGGATTTTTTGCACACTTCTGGTAAAATTGTTTCTGAGAAGTAACAGTTGGAGGTGGAGTAGAAGTACAAAGTGCTGCAAGTGGAAATGCTCACGTACAGTACAAATACTTGATGTACTTGCTTGAATTACAGGTTCACAGTGACTGATTAATATTCAATCTGTTTATGTTTGCTGCAGCTCTGAGAAACGTGAGTGACAGCAGTTTACTTTCAGCTTTCAGCTTTTTACAACACAGACAGAAAAACAAACACGAGAATTCGTTTACGCTGTGGCTTCCTCTCATGGAGAAATCAGATGTAAGAGTTGATAGCAGCTGCACAGACCACAGCAGAGAGGAAGTATACCTCAGAATTCTCTGTTATTAGATTCTCTGTGTGTGTGTGTGTTGTATTCATTATGCTTCAGTCATGTGACCACTGATTTTATTCTTTTACTGGACAAAGATGTGTTCTGTTCTCTGATCTGCAAGCTAATCTGGATGTCAGGAAACCTCCAGAGACCCTCTCCAGGATCCTTCACTCGGCCCAGACTGAATCCTCTTTAAAGACTACTTTGAGTCAGTCAGTAATTACACATCTGTCTGTCTGAGTGTCTGAAAGTGATGTGGAGTTCCTCCCATAATTTCCATTAGAACAACTTAAAGCCAGAACTCCACTGTAAACCAGGCCACAAATCCTGCTTTAGGTTGGACTCGCACTCAGAAGTTTAACATCTGTGTTAAGACACAAACTGAATGAGCCAAATGTCACCTGATGAACGTACTGAGGATTACAAGATTTGCTGTTTATCTTCAGGAGACTGAGGCAGCTGATTCAGAGTCCTCACTAAGACCTGCGTGTCAGATCATTTTAGCTTATTTGTTTTACTCTTTTTATGTCTTATTTATGACTTCATGTAGTATATGAAGCCCTTTGCCTTTGAAAGAAGCCACAGTAGGCAGTGGTCAGCTGTCATGTGAGGACTCGGCCACTAGGAGGCAGCACTGGCTCGAGCTGAGCGTCTTCTGCTGTGAACTTGTGTACATTTACCTTTAGATGCTTATCTGAATGAACTGGCAGCTAAGTCAGACTTGCTGGATGAATTCCAGCTGCAGCAGCCACATGCAGCCCCTCATCCCAGATGTGACGCTGATGTGATGAAGGTGGATGGAGATGCACGTGCTTCTGGGCAGGTATAAACTGTATTATAAATGAACAGAGATTCTGGGTCTGAAAGTGAAGCCAGTGCTGAAGTGCCTTAAACCTGTGTTCTTTCAAATGTCCAGCAGGGGGCGACTGTTTTCCTGAAGTTTGTGGTGTATGTCGCTGGTTTCAAATCGTGGTCAGTACAGCGTGATGTTCATTTTGTAAATTATGATCCTGTTTAGAGTCAAACAGAGCATAAAGCAGGTGATGCTTTAGGGCGGGGCCACCTTGTTATTGACGAGTCACCACATAAGATCCAATCAGGATGTCCTCCCCAGCTTCACCTGCTGATCTCAATACGGTCACTTATGATTCCAATAAACAAGATGGCAGCGGCCATAATGTCGAACACGAGGCTTCAGATCAAATCAGTGGACGACGTCACAGTAGCTTCATCCACTTCTTCTACACAGTCTGTGACCTGTAAGCATCATGACAACTTCTGTTCATCTCTTTGGACCACAGCGTCTCCAACACGTTTAGACCTGCAGAGGGAACACGTCCTCTTTAAAGGATGTTTCAGAGATTTGAGACGGATTTCCTCCTCATGGACGTGAGGAATAATGTGACGATATGCTCACAGTTTTCACAGCAAGGCAGGCCAGCAGAGCCTGATGCAGCAGAACAGGAAGTGATGCTGCCCATCAATCACGAGCTGAGCCTCAAACACAAAGTGTCAGCAGCTGAAGTGTGGGAGGCTGAGAGGCAAACGCACTGCAGCTCTCACAGACGACCACACCGGACTTCTTTCAGCGTCTCACTCCAGACTTTTTCAATGAAGATAAAGCTTGTGGTTCTCTGGGACGCAGGCGGCGTTCCCCCGGAGAGCGAATAAAAAGGCCTTACGTCAGTCATGATGCAAAAGGCTTCTGGGAACTTTGAAGAGTCCAGTCGACAGCAGACAAAACCTGAACTTTCCTACATGAGAAAATGCTGACACCGTCTGTGTTTCTGTGACCTCTGATGTGGATGAAGGATCAGAAGTGTCCAGCTGTCGAGACGGTTTTATTTAAACTGCCCAGTCACAATAACAGCATACGACACCTTCTGTCCTCAGACCTTCAGTTCAGATTAAAAACATCCTGAGCAGAGCGGATCCCTACAAAATAAAACATACACATTAAGGCAGCAATAATTAATAATACTAGGAACGTACAGATACTTTTACTCTGAGTACTTCAAGTAAATCTGTTAATGGTGCTGCATGTTTGAGTTGTTTGTTCCTGTTTTTACTCCCTTTTTGAGTAAAAGTGACAAAACATAAAGTGAATCAAAATGGGTGGTGATGGTGGGTGGCGGTCGGGGGCTCCTGGAGGTTCGCCCCCCCTTCTGATTGGTTTCCACAGAGCCTGATGCGTTCTCATGGAGGCAAAGTCTGACTGCAGCCAGACAGCTGCACTCTGCCAGCTCACTGAGGCTGATTGCACAATTTATCCCAAAGTTTCATCCACAGGAGAGGACTGTGTGTGTGTGTGTGTGTGTGTGTGTGTGCGCGCGCCTCATAACAAAAACACAGAGGGTTCATTCACTGGTGTCTCCTGGATCCAATTTAAGAGAAGCAGAGAGGGGTCGTTCCTCCAGCTATTGTCTTTCTGGTGCTGGATTGCCCAACATCCAGCCGGGATACGAGTCGGCTCCTCGGAGCTTTGAACGTGCGTACACGATCCATCTGAACGTCGTCAGAGAGTAAAGTTCTCCCATGACAACAGCAACCATGAAAGCTAATGAGCTTTTCAGCCTCGCTAGCTACACGATGCAGTCACGCGTAGTCCGTCCTCCACTTGGGTCCAGACTGAAAAACCTCCAGAGCGATTTGTACTGTCAGGTTGAAACAGGCAGTCGTGGTGCCCGGAGGATCAGCCTGACTGTGACACTTTGACCTTTCATCTGGCGCCATCATCAGGAGCTAAAAGTCTTTCACTTTGATTAGCTGTTGATGTTTGTTGAATCTTACAGACCAACTCATCAAGGCCCCTTTCAAGACCCGTGCAGACCCCACCCAGGCCCCTCTCCGGGGCCCCTGACCCGTAAGTAGGCCAGCCCTAATGAACTGCACTACCTTCATTTATTGATGGTGTTTTAACTGTGTGGTGGTGGGAGGAGAGGCAAGAGGAAGATGGAGTCTTCTGCTTTGTGTTCCTGCTTCTGCTCAGCAGAACTTCGCAGGCTAACGCTTGACTTCTTGGCTCACAGAAAACCGTCAGCCTCGTGTTTTCGGTTGCGGTGGTACGTAACTGCAGTTCTCACTCATCGCTGTGAGCCTCAGGTTTCTGTTTGTGCATCTCGGGCCTCGTCTTTCAGTCTCCGTCTCTCGGATGCTCGCTCGGTTTACACAGTGGAGCGGTTCTGCAGAACCCGCATCCAGGTCTGTGTGAGCTGAGCAGCTCCGCTGTTGGAGCTCACAGACGCGAGTTTTCAGTGGTCAGTGCTTCAAAGCCAGCAGCTGTGGCTGTGGACACACAAGCCAAACGGCCTCATTAACGTCACCAGAATTTACTCTCTGAGGTTCGACTGCAGCCGGTCGGTGCTGAGGCTCTGAGCTGCCAGCTATTGTTCTGAGTCTCTGCGGCGTGCGAGTTTCTCGTGTTGTGAAATCGCCATGTTGGAAGTAAGTGATTTCACATTAAAGATGATGTTCAGTCCCAGTGAAATCTGTGGTTTTACTCAGGCTAACGCTGCGTTTCATTTCCTGTCGCTGTAACTTCCAGGAGAGTCAGAGAGTGACGACAGAAGTCAGCGACATAACGTGAAGAAAACTTTATGTTATTCGTGAATATTTCAGCATCCCACGCTGCTTGTCTTTTTTCTTTTTACTGAGAGCCTCCTAGTGGCAGAAACTACATATTGTGCGTTTAAAGTCTTATAATAAATCCTTTTTTCAAATAACAATGTGAGTACGAATAATGAATGAAAGAACATCGCATACTGACACAAAACTGCCACAAAGTCTTTGCACTTTTAGGCACAAAACCCACGTGGTCATCAGGTTTAGGAAAAGTCGTGTGCATCTCATCCAGATGTGGGAGGTGCCCTCGTGTGATTGGACCAGAAGTGCTGGGTTTTAACTCCAAGGAAAAAAATGGTGGCGTTTTGTGCCCTGGGAATGAGCCCGAGCTCGCTGTGACTCTGATTAGAGTGTTTTCGTTCACCCATAAAGAAACCAATGAGCGAAGCAAAACAAGATGGCTTTCGACTGGTCAGCGGACATCCAAATGAAACTCAAAGCAAGTTTACCTTCACGTAAGCTTTGGTGAGTCCATTGAAATTTTCGTGCCAAATTTTGCAGAGTTGAATGCTGCCATCCCCTTACAGACAGGCCTGAGTATGTTGGCCCTCTGGCACACACAGCTAGCAGGAAATGCTTGTTACCTAAAGACTGAGCTGGAAGTGATTACTGCAGGATCCAGCCTGAAGTGCCTGACCCGTGAACACCTCCATGAACATATGTCTGCTGGAGGCTATTAGGTGCAGGAGATGGAGGAAGGAAGGATCCCTGAGCAGCACAGAGGAGATGAAAGTGAAGAGTTACAGTTAATGACAGAGGAGATCAGAAACTGGAGGCCCCGTGTGGATCACTTAGCAGTCGATTGGAGCTAATAAGGCTGTGCTGTCCGGTCAGGCTCCTGGTTTCCCAGCACGTTGTGACGGCGCTAGTCCACGATACAGACAGTTCCTCATCACACGGCACAGAGGAGTAAGTTACTGTTTGTTCCACGGTTACTGATGAGTCGTTTCATCAAATGGAAAAGAGAAGAGCAACCAAAGAAAAGCAGCATTTAAAGGATAATTCAGCTTCGCTCCTGTTATCCTCCCTTTCAGTCGTGATAAAGTTGTCCTCACTCAGGTCATATCTGAGATCTGAGAGCAGAACCAGTCAGCTTTTAAACCAGACCAAAAACTTAAAATTCAAACCCAAAGTGTCTGCTGTGAACCTCCCTCACAGTTTACAGGCCTTGGGCTCCGACCCACCGTACCCACAGGAGCTCACACAGTTTTCCTGTACAAACACGGATCATTACTCACTTTTACCTCTGGATAATAATTTGTAAGTAGACGCTTTGTTTTAAGGGATCACAAGCCAAAAAGGTTGGAAACTACTGTTTACCAGCAGGCTGCGTTTGGGATAACTGGTTTCCTCCAGCGCCAACTCAGAAAAACAAAAGACTCAGTGATGAACTTGTGCTTGTTGTGTTTGCTGATATTTTGGCCCCTACAGTAAGTCCTTCCTGTTTGTCTGTTTGCGTTTCTTTAATTTCTTCTGGCTGGATGTAACCCTCAGATTAGGCGAGTAGCAGAGGTGGAAATCAGACTGTGACTGTGCAGATCGTTGGTGAAGCTTTTTGCCAAAGCTACAGATCTCCTTCAGGAGTTGGTTAAAGCAGAAACAGAAGTGATTATTGCTCCTACAGTCCTCAGGTGGACACGGACACCAAATGAAAGACAAATCTGTTCTGTAACTGTTGGGTGTGTGAACAAGCAAAGTGTTTGCTAAAGCGATCACCATCTTGCTGATGTTACTGATAGCTTTAATTTTTCACAAACTGAACTGAACTGAGACAGTGTCTGTATTTAATTAGACGTGCTGACATGGTCAGTTTGGACGCAGTGAACACGGCCTCCTCCATCCTGCCTACAGGCCTTCACAGTCCAGCCTCCTTCAGTCAACCGAACGGCCTTCCAGACGTCTGTGTAAACACATCTGGTGTGTTTTTGTTGGTGTTATCACCATCCAGCATGTTCAGTCCGCTGTGACTGCATGAGACGAGATCAACCTTCTCATACTTTTGGAGAAAGAGTGTTTAAATTTGAATTTAGGTCCCACTGTAGCATGCAAAATGTGTGCAGAACAATTCTCTTTTGTCTGTACTGTAATACTGGAGGATTTGTGGTCAAAAACAACTATATTTTTCCTGGAAATCATCTTTATATTGGCCGAGTCAGCGTTGGTTACTCAAGCTCAGATGAGTTTCTCAGTGTTTTCCTCCTGTCATTAAAAGCCGTCAGCGTATTGTGAGCTGTTAACGAATCGGCCAGCCTGCCTCTGAATACACCAAACGGAGACGACACCTAATCAGCCTCAGAAGTCATGCGTGTGTGTTTGTGTGTGACCAGACGCAGTCAGCAGCTGCTCAGAAGAAAGAGTTTATTCACAGAGTTCGGTAGTCCTGACAGACCCCTGAGGACCTGGCAACAGAAACGGCCAACAAACCGGCGCTCTCGCCAGGTCCTGGGTCATTTATTTAGACTGGCACATGAAGGATTCTGGTCTCTGTTTGGGGTGGTGGGAGTCTGTGGGAACGGCAGAACAGATCAGATCTGAATGGTTGAGTACAGTGTTTGGAGGACGGACAGGAATCTGCTTAAAGGACAATTCTGGTGTAGTACAACTGGCCAGTTTGGGTTCTGATAACATTTACCACCTCAGCACACACCTGAGTTACACACACCTTTCTACACACACACACACAGTTGTTTATTAGCTCTTATCCCAGACGTGCGGCAAGATAACATGACTCAGACAAAGCCAGATGGGTGGAGAGATATGAGCAGCTTCACAGTTAGCAGCTTAGGTTGGAGCAGACAAACGAAGCACCTGACACGTGTTTGGCCTGGAGACACTGTGGACCACCACAGGACTGAACTGTCTCTTCCTGTTTGAATTGTGCCCTGAAGTCAAGAAGTCAAGAAAGCATGACGACTGATGACGCTTCTTTACCGACCGCATGACAAACATCACACGTGTGACTCATGGCACAGTTCCAACATTATTCATTATAGAACATTATTCGTCTCTTGTCATTAAATGCTGTACAGGTTTTGTCCAAAACAAGATCCCACAGGGGATGCAGGAAGGACGAGGGGCTCGCTGCAGCTGGTGATGTTGTTTTATCTGTGATTGGGCAGTGGCTGTTTGGGGAGGGGCTTCCTACGCTTTCCCACAGTCACATGCTGTCATGCACTCAGAGAGGCCACCTGGGAGAGCTGCACAGGTTCACACACACACACACACACACACGTACCTGTTTTAAATCCCTGCAGAAAAACAGCTGATTGGGCCTCGGTGTGTGTGTTTCCTTAGCAGAACGAGCTCCAATGCCCGAGCAGCCTCTTAAAGCAATTATTCTTGGAAAGAGCGTCTGTTTGCAGAAGTCAGATCACAGTCTTGCAGTAATCCCTTCATTTCCCTCTCGACAACATGAGGCTCACAGCTTGTTGCTTTAGCCTCTCTGACGAGGAAACCTTAAGCTTACTGTCATTTAACTGTTAAACACTGATGTATCAGTCCCAGGTGCTTTTGGGGCCGATCATCGATCACTGATTGCTGGAAGCAGAATCGTCTGATGCTGATCGCCGATCGAAATGCTGTTTCTCTACTTTATTATCATCTCTAGTTGATATTAGTAACATAATAAAAACACCAAGGGGACAACTGATGGTTTTTCTTTTGCTCTTCTCACATAAACAATCTTAAAATAAAATTAAATTATTTTTTTCTATACAGCCAACATCTCCAAAGCTCTGCAGCTCACACCAAAGCTGTCTGGATGGATAAACAGCTCTTCAGGTAAACTGGGGTGATTTTGGGGTGAACTGGCCCTTTAATGCACTATAATCCAATAATATATTATTCTCAACAGGACTGATCTGCATATTGAGCTACTTTACTTATTGGATGTTAATACTTTTGTACTTTTGTAAACTTTCGAATGCAGTACTTTTGCTTGAAACTGTGTATTTCTACTCTGTGGTATTACTATTTTCACCGACATCACATCGGTATTGAAATCCTGTGTCTGGTATCATCTGGTATCGGGTCGATATCGCTACACTTTGATTTGATCGGCTGTGTCGCTTGGTGATGACGTAATCCAACGCGCCCGCTGCGGCTCCGGGACGCTAAACCCCAAAAGGTGAGATTAGCTGACTAAAACGAAGCTTTTAATGAACAGGTGAAGCGGCGGCGGCCGCGGGAGCTGACAGGTTGCTGTCGGAGGCGTAAACGAGTCTTCACCCGCTTCTCGAAACGCGTTGGAGCTTCAGTCTCAGCTGAAACAGCCGGCTGACGTTAGCTAACAGCGCTGTCATTAGCGGGGGAAACTGACCAAACTCCAGTAAACATCTGGAGATTCAAATACGAGGCACGTTAAATGAAAAATAGTTCATTAAATTTCTTTTGCTCGACTACTCGACTAAGCGTTGCGGCTCTAATGGTGTTCAGGTGTTTCATTGCTGGACCGGCTGAGTGACGGGTCAGTGCAGCCGGACTGTCAGCCTGTACGGGCATTAGCCCTTTAAATGAGCTCCACTTGCAGATTGAGAACGCAGACTGCGGTGCGGAGGCGGCCACGCAGACGGCGTCGGGGCTCAGGTTTGGAGCTGGAGCAGGTGTTGGGAGGATGTTGTTAAAGCTCGAGCTGCTGCCGTGCTCTGCTCCAACATGTGTGTGACGGTCGTTAGAGTCCAGCTGACTGAGGTGTGGGTTTCTCCGCTGGGCTCCGCCGGGCCTGTACTTACAGCTAATGAGAGGCTGTACATTAGTGCATTACAGTGCTCCCAGAGCCCTGATGAAGGCTTACATGAAGCCGCACTCATCATTTTCACTTTGGTCATTACACGAGCAAACGGCACCGCGGGAAACCCGTGTTTAACGAGGCATGAGGCCTGAGCATGTTTCAGTGACGTGAACGGATGATGGATGTCTAATCTGTTTTCTCTGTTTCCAGGCTGGTTTTTTCAGAGGAGGGGGGGTCAAAAGTTTTTCAGATAACATGAGATGTGGTCTGGATGCAAGATGGTGGCTTTATTTGTATTGACCTGCTTCTCATGGCCGATACTGACAAGAGCACTGATGAGTTCCCTCTGGTTTTCTAAATGAAGTCAGGAAGCTGTGGTTTATGCACACGTGAGGGTAAAAAAAAAAGGATAACACGAAGTGAGCAGAGACGATTTAATATTCCAGAGCTCTGATGAGACTTTTCCTCGAGTACGACGAGGAAAAAAATGAAATATTCAGTTGTTTTCAGTATTAATGTGATCACTTTGTGCCAAGGGGTTTAATAATGTGCTTCCCCGTCCTGCTCGCCGTCAGCAGCTCTCAAACAGCGAGCAGCAGACAGGCCTTGTGTGTTTTCTCTCGTGGCCAAGCTGTATGTGGTCTGTGATGGTTTGCAGATCCATTTCCCCTTCAGACCTCCAGTCTGTCTCCCATTAGTTTTATTAAACAATCCCTCGGCCCCCCTGCAGATGCTGCCGCTCACATGAATTTGCAGCGTGTTGAAGCTGCTGTTGAAGCAGATCCACAGTCAGGAGGCGTTTTTGTTCCCTCCCGTTAGCTTCTGTTCTGCAGGACGGTCGCTGAGCGAAGGCAAAGTGTTGGCGTCAAATGGCGTCAGAGCAGCTGAGGGAGTTATGACAGATCAGTGCCAGTCAGCAGCCCGTGTAAACCTGCTCGCTGTGAACACTCAGAAAACACAAGTTCATCCTCACTTTTTATTTTACAGATGTGCAGCAGTCTGACGTCTGACCTGTTTCCAGTCTGTTTTCAGGCCTTATTAAAGGATTCAGAGGATCAGATCTGCGCGCTCGTTTTCTGGTTTATTGTCCTTTTGTATCTGCTCGATCAGGGAATAAAAGACTCCCGCCAGTTTTATGAGTGTTCTGTGTAATGAAGCCTGCAGCGCTCAAAGTTTCTTTCTTTTCTGTTTTGAGATTTTAAACATGAGAGTGAAACCGTGTGTGCATGAAGACAGGAACACGCAGGCACGTCCTTCCTGTCCGACATCACGTCCTCAGACGTCTCATTGGTGCAGCGTTTATGATGTTGGCCAGGCAGGGGACAAACCGCGTTCAGCTGATTAATGGAATTGAATTGAACAATCTTTGACTTGATTAGAAACTGGATCACTGCTGAGCTGAACATGTGAGTCACAGTACTAAATACCTGAAGACGTAGATGTGGATCAGCGAGTCAGCCTGGTGTCGACTCCACGGTTTCCATGTGCGCTCAGCACGAAGTGGCTGAACGAACCAGCTGATGAAAAGTGCATGTTTATGTCCTCTCATTTTGTGCTGTTTGTTGTGTGCAGGGATGCACGTGTCAGTGCGTCGAGTCCACATCCCGTCGGAGCCTGACTCCTCCTACTTCCTGCGGGTGGACTGGAGTGGGCGGGGCTTAGGGGCAGGATTCCAGCTGCTGCTGACTGATGGACAGGATGCTTGGAGAGGAGACGGTAAAAATCTCACCCGGCGTGACCTCACAACCTGTCGTGTCACATTTAATATGTCGGACGTGATTTACTCTCACCTGATGCCTGGACAGCCTCACCTGTTTGACCACACACACACACACACACACCTTTCTCTGGTCACCTGGCAGCAGTTTAGAGCTTACCGTCGTTGACCTTGTCAGCAGCTCGGACACTCAGAGGAAGATTTATGAGCTTCTCTCAGGTCAGGATTCCACAAGCTGCAGGAAGCACAACTGCACAGGTTTACTTTCCTCAGAACTCGAGTGTCATATTAGACAACCCAGACTCTTGAAAAATGTATTTACAAAAAACAACACTAAAGTTTATCAGTTTGAACATGGGCTGTGTTGAGTTCGTGCTGTGCTGCTCGGCCTCCAGGCTGCCGCCGTGCGTTTGACTCTTATGCGTCTTTTGCTTCACTTCCCGATCCGATGGGGTTTGGTTGTGGCCGTGCAGTGAGCGAGGCGGCCGTGCGTGGCGAGGCCGAGGACCTGGAGATGCAGACCGAGCGCTACGTTCAGGACCTGCAGCAGGCGCTGACCGACACGGAAAGCTCCACCGCTTACAGCTTCAGCCTGACGCCGTCTCCACCCGCCCGCAGCTCCTCCGTCACGCTGGAGTACGAGAAGGTTCAGAAGGACATCTCGGTGAGTGCGGCCGCTGCGTCGGGACAGATGTGTGTGTGTGTGTGTGTGTTTGTTTAAACTTCCCTCTCTGCCGGCAGACAAGTCGGGAGGTTAATGTCATAAAGTGCTGCCGTGTTTTGACTTTATCAGTAAAATGTGAGTCGGTTGTTGATGTTTCACATGACGTCAGCGTTGCCTCCTAATCTGTGTTTAAAAGCTTGTTCTGATCTCGGCGCTGAGCCAAGGAAGTGATGGATATAGTGTGAAAGGTTTCGTGAGTGGTGCAGACCTGCAGGTAACTCAAAAACAAGCAGAATCACTTTTCATTTCATCCCCTTTGAAGCCCCATCAGTCCCAGCTGGCGTTCAGCTAACGATCACGTGGTTAAAATGTGTCGTCGCAGTGAGACAAACGTTTGAGTGGTTGACCTTTGACCTCGTGAAGTCAGAAAGACGAATGACGTATCTCATTTGAGTATTAACAGTAAAAGTTACAATATTTTGCAGTATTTTGAGGTAACTTTAAACCCTATGAGATCATGTGATCCGTCCTAAATCTTGAGCAGCTTTTCACTACAGATAAGCAGACCTGGAAACCGAATAATCCCTGTCCAGTGTTCAGCCGTGTGAGCGCACTTGTCCCCGATATGGACACAAACGCGTTGCCATGGTGATTACGACAGAATGGGGCAGTCGTGGATCAGCGGTTAGGGTGTCGGACCCGTAACCGGTGGATCGCTGGTTCGATTCCCCGTCCCGGTGTCCATGGCTGAGGTACCCTTGAGCAAGGTACCTAACCCCCACTGCTCCCCGGGCGCTGCACGCGGTCGCCCACTGCCCCGGGTTTGCTGTGTGTGTGTGCACGTCACTTGGGTGGGTTAAATGCAGAGAACAAATTTCGTTGGAGTGAGTTCCCTCCAATGACAAAATATGTCACTTTATTTTTTACTTTAAAAGTGCGTCTGTCGAAGCAGAAAGGAAATGAGTGGACACTTCTGCTTTTAAGAGGCGGAGGTAGAAACGGGCGGTTTACAGAAGTGTGCTGCCTTGTGTCATCAGTTTCTCTTGCCCAACGTAAAAATAAAAAGCAGTAATTCATCATAAAGTTCTGAGTCATAATGACAGGCCGCTCGTTCCCCCTCAGCGCCACAAAACACCAGCAGAGCCCAGAGGTGGGACTCTGACACACACGGACAGGTGTTACCTGAGCTGGTTAGCATACCAGACGTGTGTGTGTGTGTGTGTGTGTGTGTGTTCTGCAGCAGCGTTACACAGAGGAGTGTGTGTGACATCTCTGGGCTTAATGCTGGTGTGTTTTCTCTGTTTGAGTCCGCTCATGTAAAGGCTCGTTCTCACACCAGATTCTGCACAAACCCACAACTGTGCTGCTTTTTACTTCAAAATGATGTAACGTCATAGACTACGATAAAACTTAACGTACTTTAAAAAGACTTCTTCCACCTCAGCACAGAGGAAAGTCTTTTCACGATAAACATGCTGTTGTTTTGATGACTTTAACATCCACCAGCTTAGTGCCAGCCTTCACCCACTCTGGCAGTAAAGCTGGAATAGGTGGAGCTGCACTCGGAGGCCTCTCCCCAAATGAAAGTGTCCCGCAGTTAATTAGTGCGAATCACTGAGTCAGGAACAGCTTTTGAAGCAGCAGCGTCTCTATGACGACATGACAAACCTTTGCCCACATCAACAGTGTTGGAGCCAGCACGGTCCAGCCAAGCCTCTCAGACCAGTCAACAACATCAAGCTCCCAGCAGGAGCTCAAAGCTTCATGTGAGCAGCGAGGCGACAGCCGAACTTCTTGTTTCTGATAAAACCGAAACCCTTAAGAGCTTAAAACTGAGTTCATATGATGAGGCAACAACTGCAAGTGTTTGCCAGAAGAGCTTTGACGAGCGATTTCCACTTTGAGCAGCATGTTAGTCTGAAGTTATTTACCTAACATGTCTAAGAGGAGGTGAAGTAAGAGCTGGCAAACGTCAGACACTTGTAAAGAAGCCGGGACGACACACAGGAGGAGGGAGGATGAGGATGATGAGACGTAAACACTGACTGGATGATTCAGTTGTCCACACAAGTGAGGGCAACGTCCACCAGTTTGGTCCACACTGAAATATCTCAACATCTTGCTGTTTGGATTCGCTCAGATTGTGTCCAGACATTAGTGGTCCCCAGATGATCAGTCCAACCACCTCGGCGACCCTCTGACTGTTTTGTCAGGTCGACATTGTAATTTGTCCGTGACTAGAGATCAGATCAGATCAGAGCTGAGCGTCGCTGCGTGTGAACAAGGCAGCGGCGTGTTGGAGGGGAAAGTCAGTTTCACCAGGTGACGGCGGTCACTAGGTCAGAACCAGGACAGAACACAGGAAATACTGTTTCTGTGTTTTCTGTGATTTTTCTGTTCAGTTCCGGTTGGGTTCTGTCTCGCTGAAGGCCGTCGCAGAGCCGGCGGAGGCGGTCAGGGAGTTACTGATCCACAGTCTGCAGAGGGGAAACGCACTGGAGCTCCACAACCGGAACCTGGAGGAGGAGAACCAGAGACTGAGAGGAGAGCAGCAGCGCATCACTGCAGAGTAAACACACACAAAACACACAACGACCAGAACGGGTTCCCAGTGCCCAGAACCAGAACCAGAACCAGGCAGGAAGGGAGGACCCGGCATGAGTTTTACAAATCCTCTAACAGATTTGGTTTTCGAACCTCGTCGTAGTGGAGCTACGAGTGTTTCCTTACTCTGCTCAAAGACATAAATCAAGTGGTGGAATGTAACTCAGTACATGTACTGCAGTACTGCTTGTTCCTTACGTTGTGTTTTTACTTCATTACATTTTGTCTGACAGGCAGGGCTGCCAGTCACTTTGCACATCATTTTCTTTCAATAATCCTGATCTAACAGTGCAGTAGACTGAAAACTGACATGACGAGTGCGTTTTGTTGATGGTACTTTTGTACTTGATGTGAGTATTTCTCGCAACACAGTGTGACTCAAACCTGAACATCAGTGTTTATTTAGTTACAGATTACAGATTAAACAGATTAAAATGTGGTCAGAGACATCCAGGACTTCAACTTTTGATACCCGGAGCCTCGGATGCAGTTTGGTTGGTGGTTTGTGGAACTCCTGCACCTCAGGCTATGACACAAGCAAGGTTAAAAGTTTTAGTTCCCCCCTAATCCATCACATGGATTTATTACTCAACTCGTGTTACGCGGCGTTGGGAGGAGACGCCCGCCTGCAGCTGATGTCACAGCAGGTTTCGCCCTGCAGAGTCACAGGGTCCCTCAGCTTCACCTCAGTATGAGTTTTAGTGTAAAAGGTGATGCTGACTTCCTGTCTGTGTCTCTCAGCTCCAGGTTCATTGGTTCCCACTGAAGACGCAAATCTTTACGAACACCTCACAAACATGTAGTGTAATGTTGGATGTTCTGTATTTTATCAAAGACAGGAACCGATGTGAAGTGAAAACTCGCCGCTGCTCACCTCCTTTGGAGTCACTCCCTCGATTAGCAGCCGTGACGTCACGTTGCCGTTGTCTGTGTGCTTTTCATGACATCCAGGAGAATCGCAGAAGAAGAAAGTTTGATTTCACATGTTCCTTCTGTGTGTTGAAGTTTGAAGCGTTACGCTGGGGGTAAAGAAGCCCTGGAGGCTGAGCTGTACTCTCGCTTTGTGCTGCTCCTGAATGAGAAGAAGAAGAAGATTCGCAGCTTACAGGAAGCTGTCGCACACCTACAGGAGACGAGGTGCATACACAAACACAAGACCCCTCCTCCGCAGAAATGTTTCAACTGTACGTTTTCATCACATTTTATTCCATTTATTCTTCCAACAGCTCAGTAATAAAGTTTGGTGTGTGTCTGCTGTTGCTGGTCTTTGCTGTAGGAGTTCTGATGGACAGAAAAAGGAGGATCCAGTAAAATCTGACCCATCAGCAGGTCAGGATGAGGACGAATATGGAGGAAGTACTGATGAAGAGCCAGAGGAAGTGCATTCGACTCCAGCCTCTACATCGGGGTCTCGGGGTGAGTTCTGTCGGCGAGGCCTCACGCTCGCCTGACCTCCAGTAACCTCGTGTTGTTACCTTGAGGTGTTTTAAGCTCTTGACAGCTTTAGAACTGAATCTCATTCAAGCGCCACAGCAGCTCTCTTCGCTGATTGGCTCATCCCTCTGGTTAAAGTGCAGCCAGTCATTAATTCCACTAAAGTATAAAGTTCCCAACTGGCCACAAAATTTCCAGTCGCAGTCCTTTAGAAGAGGAGCTTATCCAGAAGTGCTGGCCAGGTCGTTTCCTCGCTGCGTGATTCCACTCGACTCGGCTCGCTTTTTTGTATCCTCCTGTTGTGGAAGTTGCCTGGTGGCTTTGTTGGTGGAAGGTCCAAGCAAGCTGGCATTTTGAAATCACCAAGCCAACGTTATTTATTCACTTCACCCGCTTTTTAAAAAATGTCAGCCTGCAAAACCACACGAGGTGTGCGGTTGAGCGAGTGAGAGCTGCGGCTGATGGCGAACGCGAGATGAGCAGCAAAGTTGTCAGTTTAGCAGTTTATTGGGTTACAGTTTGTCAGTAAATAAAGTAAATAAACCTGCAACTTCTCAAGCCCAAACAAAAGCTCTCGTGTTTCCAGCTGCTGCAGACTGACGCGGGTGTGTTTCCGTCCGGGAACATCACAATTAATGATAGTTATAGAGCGAGTTCCCAAATCTGGAACTTTAATGATCATCTACACAAAGTGTTTGATTCTGACGTTTGAATGAGTAAGCCAACATTAAATCACGCGAGGCAGAAAGCTGCAGTTGCAGGTGCTGGAAAACATCTCGTGACGGTTTGAAAGCCGCCGAGAGCCGAGCGGAAACAGGACTCGCCTCACAACACCTTCATAATTAGACCCACGAAGGTATGAGAAAAAGCTCTGTCACATTTAGTAAAATATGACTCCATTTATCCAGCTGTTGTCATGGTGTGTGAGTGTGTTTGCACCACCTCATGCCCAGAAACTAACCATGACGTCACTGAGGAGTTATGTAATGCGGAGTCGTGGGCCCCCGTGAACTGACATCCCAAAACACCTTTAAACAGAGCAGCTCGTAAGGCTGACGTGACCCTGCGTCAACCCGTGTCCTCCCACACGGTCTCGGCGTGATGGCTGTAGGTGTGTTAGTCACCTGTCATGGAGCTGTGAGGGGATTTGTAGGGGACTTTTGCTCTCCTCTCGGCTGCTTACGTCCACCACTTTTCCACTTTCTCACACGTGTTGAGTCGTCCAAATCCAGGTTGGGTTTGTCGGATGCGGTGAAAGTGTCCCTGCGCTCTGGGCCTTTCCCCTCCATGTGATGGGGAAAGTCTTGCAGGCTTTGTGTTGTTCCTGTTGCCACGACAGTGACTCAGACGCCACGTGCCGCCTCTCAGGGCCAGCAGATAGAAGGAGAGAAGTTTGAGGAAATCTGTGCTTTCGCTTTGTGTGTTTCTGGCTGCTGCTGCCGAGCGGCAACACAACCAAACTTTGTGTTGTTGATGTCAGATTGTCGCGAGCCCTTTCTGATGAAGTAAGTGTGTGTCTATAAAAACCTTTTAATGGCCCCACCCAGTAAAGAGAAATGGAAAATGAATTTCTTTGCTCTTGTTTGTTCTTTTGTTTTATTTTTAACTCACCACCCTGATGTTACGTTATGAGCCCTGAACAGTTAAGGCCGTATGAAGTCGTAAATGTAACTTTGTGAGGTAAAGATGTGCTCTTTGGCTGCTCCTCAGTGCTCACCAGCTAAACGTGTCTGTGGTTGGATTTTCGGGTTTTCTCTCTGGCTGTAAGGCCAAAACGATGAGCCCGAAAGGCAGCTGCAGAGCTGCAGTCTGCAGAGCTGCAGTCAGTGATGTTCTCTGTGGGTTTCCACACACCTGACACCTGTCCACTCGTCACGCTTTGACTCTGTCCTGCTGCTGTGTGTTCAGTCGGGTCAGTTTAACAGGCAGCTTTTACAGACAGTTTCAGGGTCAGTATATTCAGAGAAAACAGGGAAGAAGGTGTTGAAACCAGGAGCCGAATTAAACCGAGCCAAATCCGTGAGCGGCGATGAATGCGTGAAAAGGAAGCATCAGCCTCCTGCTCCCCGGCTGTTTGGTCTCTGGAGAACCACAACCGTGTGCTTCTCTGTCGGGTCCTGCCGTTCGAGGACGGAGGCAGAGAGGAGGCGATGAAAGAGGAGTCAGGTGGAGGAGGAGAGGAGGCTGCCATCGCTCAACTCTGACACGCCAAGTTTAAAGGGGATTCCACTGGTTTTACACAGAAAGTCAGTTTATCTGCTGCAGTTTTGAAGTACTCTCCTTATGTGTACTTGTGGTGCTTGATGTTGCAGAGAGAAATATTTCACTTCTGACTTCAGTAAATTTGTAAAAGTTGTTGCATGGTTGTGCATTAAACTGCCAAAGCACACAGTGACGCAGAAACTAATTCTTTTACTGAGGGAAACGCCTGAATGCAGGATGTTTGTTTTCTCGTCAGCGGCTGAAAACATGGCGGCTTCCTCCTCGCCTCCTTCAGCAGTCGTGTGTGTTGTGAAGGTTATGCTGTCATTAAATTGTATTTAAAGTACTACTCCCGTGTTCTCCTCAGAGTCCTCGACTGCGAGCCCATTGGCCGACGTCCTGAAGGACATCACAGACGTGGCCCCCTGTCGCAAGCGGCGATTTCGTCAGCTGGGGGCCCCCGGCGCTGCGGCGAAGAGAGCGACCCCGCAGAGCCCCCGGAGGACGAGGTAGAGGAGCTCACTGCGTCACGTCACAGTCGGTGTTTGAAGCAGTTCCTCCTGCTGCTCTGGTTTCCCTTAGTGTCTCTGTTGGAGCAGTTCACTGGCCTCGTCGCTGTAAACTGCTCCTCAGTCAGCCTCACATTTGTTCATTGTGGCAGGGTGTGACACACAAACACACTTTTCATCTGTTCAGATGCACTTCATGGAGGTTAAAGCCGCACCTCCCTCCCTCACAAACACACAGACAGCTTCACAAGACAGATGATCGCCTCCACCTGGAATGACTTTGGGATTGTTTTCATTTTTCTGAGCTGATCCGTCTCTGCTGTCTCATCTTCCCTAAGCCTCCCCCTCCTCCTCCGCCTCCCCCTCCTCCTCCGCCTCCCCCTCCCCCTGCCCCTTCGTCCTCCTCCCATCTCCTTCTCCCCCTCCTCCATCTCTCTCTCGAATGGGAAAGTCAAACATCATAAACGATCCCTGTCAGAGATCTTCTTTATGTCGGGTATTTCCACCCAGTCTGCAGTGACTCTTTGGTTGCCCCCCTTCAGTCGGAGGTCGAATACACACAAGACTGAAGAGGCTTCAAAGCTCAGCTCGTTTGTATGGCAGTCGGCTGTAAAGCCCTGATTTACCCCAAAGCAATCAGTCAAAGTGTGAAGGAATGCGAGGACACGAGCACATAAACATCCGCAGCACACCGCTGGTGTTTCGTTATTGATTAATCAACCGATTACCTTGGCGATTAATCGTTCAGTCTGTAAAGTGGCAAAACACTTTCCCACAGCCCAAAGTGTTGTTTCCAGTTTCTGCTTTTGTCTGCAGTCCACTGCTGTCAGACATGACAAAGCAACAAATGCTGACGTTGAAGAAGCTGGAACCATCAAATGTTTGACTGAAACGATTGATCGATTATCGGAATAGTTGGCTCTTCAGTCCCTTTTGGTCGCCTGGTGGCGGTTCTGGCCTGCTGCTCATTTGACGTCATCCGATTAACCATGTGATCTGACTGTCAGCTGCGGCTGCATTGGTTCAGTCTTCTTCCTGCTTTACCTTCAGAGTAGCATTAAACAAAGTAACGCTGACTTTCTCTCAGTCGGTGTTAACGATGACGTTTTGTCACAATAAACTTTATTTGAGTTGTCACTGGACAAAACCACCAGAAAGGAAGATCGAGAACATCATGTGAGTGTTAAACTTTCACATTAAACATTACATTGTTGTATATTCAGTTGCGTTGTGTTCTTACTTCATCAACCGAGTCAGTTCAGACTCAGAGAGCGAGGAAGGAGCTCAGCCAATGTGACTAATGTGAATAAAACTTTAATACAAATAACAGCACATTCTGGTCGTCATGACTGCCGACGGTAATGACCAGCTGGACTTCCTCATTTTCTTCCAGCTCTGGTGGTCTTAACTTTGTGAGCTGTTTTGTAAAATTAGTCAAATATTTACTAAAATGCCGGCGTGATGTTGTCGTAAGCGTCGTGCGCAGCAGTCGTCGGCACTGAATGAAGATCCTCCTCGCATTCGGCGTGAGCAGGTAACCCAGAGGTCCGATGTCGCTGCTTCCTGGGCGCTGAGTGGGTGGACGCCTGCTGGTGGGAGGCGGACATACGTGATGCTGCAGGGCTCATCGAGGACAGAGGACTAGACCAGCAGCAGTGTGACCTTGTTCCAGTTTGTCCAGCTGCACACCTTCAGGGCGTTGTCACGTTTACGGTGTTCCTCTGAGAGGGAATATCAGATTCAGCTCCCTCGCGGTTTATTGGTGATAAAAGAGCAGAGTCGTCCCGCAGGTTTATGATTTCTGCTGCTGGTCTTTTCTATCTGTTTTATCTCTTGAAGCACACGAAGGCCTGGCTTTAGGCGGAGCAGCTGGTGGTGAGCCGCCTCGGGAGAGAAGACCTGTGGACTTTATGTGAACACACAGTCCCACTAATGAGTGTGTGGAAAACATCAGGAGGCTCGGCCGCACTGTGGAGAGGACGAGTGCAGGACTGCTGTCCACAGCAGGTTTCTCCGGGAGAAATCTCATTCTGAAACCTCACGAGGGATGAGTTGTTGCCGTCGATGGTGGAAACGTGAGTCAGGGTTGGGGAGAGGCTGAATATTTGAAGTTTCAGAGCCAGCGAGGTGTTCCCCTTTAACAGCTCCTGTTAGAGCCCATCAGAGTGTGGACGATTTGTTTGAATCATGAGATGTGTGTGTGCTGCAGAGTGAAAGTGAGAAAATTAACCAAGCCTTTAATTTGAATGCTTTTATTCTCGGGTCTGAACCCAGAGCAGCAGGTGGGGGTTTGTCAGGGGGGTCGGCAGAGCCAAAGCCAGTCTGGTCTCACAGAAACAATTATGCAACTTTCTCCCCTCCTCCTCCTCCTCCTCCTCGTCCTCCTCCTCCTCCTCCTCCTCCTCCTCTGTTGTGTCGGTGATCAAACACACATCCAAAGCCTCTCAGTACTGCTGCTCTTGTTCCCAGTTTCTTTTTGGATGTGGCCATTTAGAAAATCTTCTAAAGACGTGTCTCAGTGCGATGATGTTTCAGCAGAGGGTGAATAAACGGGGTCGTCCGAGCGCCAGCTGCCGTCCGCTGCCCACATGCAGATGGCTCGAAGTGGTGCCATTCACCCGCAGCTGCTGCCTGTAGTTTCTAGTTGGTGCCCATTGCTGAGCCTTATTAGCAGCTGCGTCTGGCTGCATGTTTGACAGGCTTTAACGTGGACGGTTCAGCACGTTCGGCGGCGCTTCAGCCAGCTTCACCCTGTCACCTCCGCGGTCGTCCTCGGGAGGAGCAGGAAATGAAGGTGATGCGAACCGAAGATGAGGATGAACTCAATCGTTTGTTGGTTGTCAGGCTGTAGTTAGCTTAGCTTAGCTTAGCGTTAACACTGGAAGCAGGATAAAGACTCCGACACGAGGCCGATGTTCATCTTCTCATTGGAAAGAAAGCTTGTAAGTGTGTTTGCCAAGAAGTTGAACTGCTCCTTTACCAGAACACTTCCTTATAAAATAATTTCTGTTCTCTGTTGTGCAGCTGGTTCTCCTGTTGCTCAGTCTCATTTCTGGCTCATTGTACTTCCAGTTAATGTGTCCTTGAGATGTAAGTGCTCTCAGGACTGTTTTCCCATGAAAAGAAGCTTACAGTGAAACACATTTGCACTCTCTCTTCCTGCAGTGCTTCTGTAAACGATCAAACATCGCTGCCAGCCATCGCAGATAATCACTACAAGACAGCGGACTGCTGGAGCCTCATGCGTTTCGTACTCAGACTTTTCATAGTCTGTTGTTTGAGCTGTGGCCCTCTGACATGATCCAAGTCAGCTGTGACATCTGTAACATTTATATAACTTATGAATGGAGTCTGTGAGTGTTGCTGTCAGAGGAAGTAATGCATTAAAGCAGCATTTCCCAACCAGGAAGATCACTGAGAGGCTCACAAGATGAGTCTGAGAAACTGAGGATAACTTAGTTTTACTTTTTATCATGTTTCTTCTTATTGTTAAAAAAAATCGCTGGCTGATTTTAGCTCTTCAGGCTTTTTCAAGATGATCCTAAAAACAGTCTGAGAAATGAACGTCACTGCTCACAGCTGCAAACGGGCTTTGAGGGCTCACAAGACAAGAAGGTCGTGAGCGGCGTGTGAGTGCACCACGTCACAAAAAGCAGACGGCCTCTTTATTAGGTATACCGACCGTCTCGTTTACTGCAGGAGAACAGCTCGGCCTCATAGTGTAGAACATTTTCTTCGAGGTGTTAATTGAAGCCGGAGTCAGCTGGCAACACACGAGCCAACACGGCAGCATGTGGCCGATCTCAGAGCTCGCACCACCTGGTCGCCAAAGTGAACGTCGACACCGCATGTTTCGCCAAACCAGGGATTATGTTGAAACTTCAGTTTTATGTTGTGGTCTGAAAGCCTGGTCCGGTTTAGGCACTAAAACACTGCTGCATGTTGGGAAGGGTTTGGACGGAGATGTTGCAAACTGAAATTGTGTTTAGCTGTGGTGGAGCAGAAGCCTCAGAGATGGATATCTACAAACCAGGACAACGCTGTCCCAGTGGGAATCCCACGAGAGTTTGCAATTTGGTGCACTGAATCTTTAAATGGCAGAACTTTGGCTGTAATTTGTCTCGTTTAGACAAAACTAATCCTTCTGTGGAGCTCGTTCCAAACTGAGCCTCTGTTTAGTTTCTTAAGCTACAAGCTAGCACATAATTGGTGTGTGCGCTGCAGCTCTGGTATGTCACCAGACCAGCTCCGTGTGGGGGCTCCTGTGTGGCCGATGCCTGAGCTTAACCTCACCTCTCGGGGTTGAAACCGCTCTCGTCAGGTCCCCCCTTCGCCATGTGCTCGAGTCTCCGGTGGTCCTGCGTGGCGGTGAGGAACGGTGAACACGTCTCCTGTTTCCTCTTAACTGGTTCCAGCAGTGTTTGTCATACAGTTGGTGATGATTTAAACAAGCTCGGGGCCTCTCGTCTCTCTTCTCCTTTGTCACACCGGGCTTTTCTTCTCGTTTCCATTCGGCTAATCATCGCTGCAGCAGGGCTGGATTGTCTTCTGTTCTCGTTTCCCAAGTGTCTTTAAGTTCTTCTAAAGTCAACTCGTGACTTGAAGCTCAAGATGCTTCTCAGGCTTGTTGGTGGTCCCCAGGTCAACTTGGATTTACATTTTCTAGTCATTCATGTGTGCAGTAAGGCTGGAAATGAGTGCTGGTTACCTGCCTCCCCCGAGGTTCAGTAGCTGCTTCAGTACACGGCAGAATTTTGCGTTTGCTGAAATGCAGGAGATGCTAAGCTACACGGCGTGAAGTGCCGAAGCTCGGGTTGCGTGACAGAAGTGTATTACGGATAGCCGTTGGTCTCAGACGTCTAAAAAAACACATCGGTGAGATCCGCACATCCAGCAAGCTGATTGGTTGATCTTTAGCTTGTTGGGAGGCAGGTTCAAGATGGAGGAGAGAAAAAGACATGTAAAAAAGTTTCATGTATTCAAATCAAATCTAATTATTCTCTTTCCTGCTAAGGATTAGATGAGCATTGTTTCCATGATGCGTATGCAGCTACAGCCAGCAGCCAGTTAGCTTAGCTTAGCATAAAGACTGGAAGCCGGGGGAAACAGTTAGCCTGACACCGTCCGAAGGAAACTGAAATGTAAAATCAACACACTGCCCTTGAATGCAGGTTTGTGCGTTCAGCAGAACATAACTCACGAAGAAGACGTCCTCCCTTCAGGTGTGGACGTTTGAGCCCCAGCAGCCCCTCAGGGTGAACTGCTGTTGGCCTACGTTTGCTTCCCTCCTCAGTTTCTCTGCTTTCATCTGCTCTTTTCTCTGCTACCCGCTGTGCATCCTTGATCCTTCCTCCGTCCTCCTTAGGTCTGAAATTTTGTTTCCTGAGCCCTAAACATCACACAGTGTTGCATTCAAGTAAGGCAGAATATATGAGCGTCTGCACATCTGAGACTGGAGGACAGCACGATAAAACACACAGGTAGCCAAGTCCAGCATTTGATGTAGACCACTGAAGGTGGGGGGAGCTGCTTCAATCTCACACACACACACACACACACACACACACACTCCTATCTGTCTACACACGGGTATAAAAGCAGCCCATGTGTTTCTAGTCTTGCTCCTTATGGGCTACATGATACACTTCCCGTCTCAACAGGAAAACTCTCCTGTAAACCAGCTTCATTAGCCACTGACCTGCTCCCTCTGTGTGTGTGTGTGTGTGTGTGTGTGTGTGTGTGTGCGCGTGCATGCGTGCTGTACAGGACCGACCCCCCTGCGGGATCCAGTAAGCAGCAGACTCCCCAGCGCTGCACAGATGCTGCAGCAGCGAGTTCAGCGGTGGAGGACGACGACGACCTGTTTGAGGACTTTTGACCTTTTGCCTCTGAACTGAGAGATGAAAACAAAACTGATTTTTATTGATTAAGAGTCGTATTTTTCTACTGAGTTTATGTTTTAAGGGTTATGGGTTTATATTTAAGGAAATAATCCTGTAACAGCATGAAGTGTCTCAGTGAGGTGTAGCTGCAGAACGGCTTCAGTTCTCCTTGTTATCAGGTTCTCCAGGTCTGTGGATCTGTGATGAGGGATCTGAATCATCACCGGTGTTCAGACGTGAAGGATCCCTAAAATATCGTAAACCAGGCTTCTGAAGTAACACTAGAACTACTGAAAACAACTCTAAAACCTTCTCAATGATCACTACATGAAGACTGCACTGAAGAGCCCGAGAAGCTCCTAACTGAGCACTAGAACCTCCTGAGATCTGGTCCCAGTGAACCTGAATCTGCTTCCACTTTGTCCCTCCAGGTCGTTCCTCGATTGGTCTCTTGTCCCTGGTTTTTAGGTAAAATCTTCTTGCTTTTGTAACGAGCTTTGTGTCCTGGTAACGAGTTGTGGTTTGTGTCATTTTAATATTTGTACCAATAAAGCGTGTGGACGTGTTGTTATTGTGTCATGACTGAAGGCAGAAGGGGACGTTAGGAGACGTGATCTTCGTGTCGGCTTGTGTTTGGGACAGTGTCCTCAATATGCTGTGGAGTTGCATTATGGGAAATGTAGGAGGGCGAGTTTGGAGCCGTTCAGGATGAGTCAGGATATCTCAGCTTGTGCTGCACAGATTTTCTTCTCTTCATCTTCATCTTCATCTCGCCAGGCTTCTTGGAGGAGTGAAGACAAATCTCTGGAGTGTCCCTTTAATGTCTCCCACTCAGGCTGTCCCCGGTGTCACGTCCTCCGTGTCCACCTCCCCCGCCCCTCCCCCGTCCCTCCCCCGGCGCTGGGCGGTGTGCGGACATGTGCGCCCCTCCTCTCCTTAATGTGTGGATAATAGCGGGTGTAAAGTGGATTTGAACTTGCAGCCAGCGCTGAGAGGTGGGACAGTCGGACCAGCAGCTGAAGAGGCTCCTTCAGACCCGCCGTTTCGTTTCGGACCTCCGGGAGTTTCTGTTGGAAAAGTGACAAAAAAGCCGAGTGGATTTTTCCTTTTTCGGGATTTACAAGGTAAGATGTTTTACCATCTTTGTGCTCAAAGTTCTTACTTTAAATCCCGTGAGATTCCCTGAACATAATCTCCTGAAAAGCACGTCATGTTTGTGGCGCTTTTTGTGTCTCTGGGTCCTCCTCTGTGCCGGACCGGTTCGGGACCGTTCCCACACTGATAACCCTCAGACTGAGAGACCCACTGATAGAAACCGACACCAGGGACCAATTATGTCCGTTTCCATCCACCGACAGCTTTCAGCCTCTTGATAAGCTTTATCCGCACAGCTGGGCTCTAATGTGGTCCTGGTCCAGCTGTGGTCTCACATCTGTCTCTGGACCAGCTCAGACCTCATCTTCTCTCTTTGCATGGTCAGAAAAAGTGTTTTTGCACGTTATTGAAGGTAAACCTGCCTTTAAGGATGAGGTCGTTTATGGATCTTTTCTAATGTGAAGATTTGCTGCTTTTCTTTGTCTTATTTTGCAAACTTTAGTTCAAGTCTACTTACTGAAATGTAAAAGTTCTCCATTGCTGTTATGTCCTCATAATACTGATTACTGCTGACTCTTTTCACAGAGATCATTTTAAAAGAGAGAGATCACTTTTTGTTCCTTCACTGTTCAGTTTGTTTTTCTCTGTTTTTCTCCTTAAATCTCACCTGGATGTACCTGCAGGATGTGACATCACAAGCACTTTTACTATCCAAGAGGATGAAAAACCTGAATGAAGTACCTGAAAGACTTGTGTGAAAGTATTCTCACTTCTGTTTTTCTCTTTTTCCTGCAGATCGTGTTGAGATGCTTCCACACATCCTCACACACCTGCTCTGCCTGGTGTGTGTGTGTTCTGCCCGTCCTCAGCCTCAGCCAGGTGAGTCCATCAGACAGGAAGTGATCAGAGCGCAGCCTGAATCCAAACTCCATCTTCCCCTTTGTTTCCTCTGTGACGCGCTGCAGCTCCATCGCTGAGCGAGTGGGAAGTCGTTTTTACTGCGGCACAAGTTGGCTCTGAACACACTCACACTCACACACACACACACACACACACAGGAAGCAGCTTTGTAGCAGGAATCAGTGTGTGAAAGCCTCGTTGCTGCTGCCAGTGGCTGAAAATGTCTGAAATCAGCGAGTCCTTCAGGAAATGATTCTGAAAAATGAATCTTCATGTATACTTGATGCTTTGCTGTGGTTTCACACCAGTTCAGGCTGCACATTACCTCCGGTCGACAGAAGCCTGGGTCTAAATCATGAAGACTACGTCTGCTCCTTGTCAGGGCTGCAGCTCTTCAGGTTGCTGCTTCGTGGTTGTCACACTCGCTCATGTTTTCCAGCATCATCACACTCGATGAAGATGGAGAAGAACTCTCCTGCCTCCGGTTCTCTGGCAGGCAGGGTGGTGCTGCCCTGCCACTTCTCCATCATACGAGTTTCTCCCAGCAGCTCCACACACACCACAGCAACTCCTGCACCTGGACCCGTCCTCCCCCACGGTGAGACTCCTCATACCACCCCGAGTCCCGAGGAGGCGCTGAGGATCAAATGGACCAAGCTGGAAGGAGAGGGGGAGAAGGTGGTGCTGGTGGCCCAGCGAGGGGTGGTCAAGGTGGGGCAGGAGTACAAGAGCAGAGTGTCGGTGCCCAGCCACCCGCTGTCGGTCGGGGACGCTTCACTGATGATGGTGCAGCTCAGGGCGAGCGACGCGGGGCTTTACCGCTGTGAGGTCATGCACGGGATGGAGGACTCGCAGGTCACCGTCAGCCTCAGTGTCACCGGTGAGTTAAACAAACACTTTTATTAGCTCACATTAACAGTTCGTATCAAGAGTCTACAAATGTGCTGAGTGACGGAATCCAGATGTGTTGGCAGAGGCGTGACAGCTGTTTACAAAGCAGAGGGTGTCGTCTTATGCTTATGAACATGTGGAGAATAATCAGCAAGTCCATACAAAGTTGTAGCGTCTTTCAGCTCAATGCTTTGTCTCAGTGATAAACACGGTGAACACCACAAGCAGCGGACAGACAACAGTTGCTCATTTCAACATCCAGCAGTCACTGAGCACCACGACAGTTGTTCTTGATTAACGATGAACGTATGAACATGTTCACTCTCTTTAGCTCTGTTTTGGGTCTCCACCAACTCCCATTTGGAATATCTGCTCTTTAGCTGCTAAAAGCTAAATACAAACAAAAATCAAGCCTGCAACCTTCAGGTTTCCCCCCAACCAACAGTCCTAAAGTCCAGAGAAACAAATATTCACAATTTGGAAGCAGGAAGCAAATATTTTTTTGTAAAATTAAAAAAGAAAAAACCCTTTGCTGATGGTTATTATTGTGAATCTCAAAGATTTCTTGAGTTCGGCCGTCGGAGTTCATCCTGTGGAGAATATCTGATCCAAGTGTTGCTCCCAGACATTTACACAGATTCCACATTAATACTCAACAGGAGCCTTTGTTGGGCAGCTTCAGACAAAGACTCTCCCTATGAGTGACACACAACTCTCCATTTCACAGCTCAGTCGTCTATTCACATCCTCCTGCAGCTCTGCCAGGACATCCTCGCAGATGAGAAGTAATCCTCCCATCCAGCTGGAAATAAAGGACCTAATGACACATCAAGTCTGAGGATGACAGCTGAAATAGCCAACCAGCTTGTGTTTCTCTGTAGCATCAAGTAATGATCTGGGCTTTCTGTTGCTGGACTCTTTCACTTTTTGTCTGGAGCGAGTCTTTTGTGCAATAACGCAACTAATGCTTTTCAACCACCAGTCGTCTTCTTTATCAGAGCAGCCAGAGATGTGGCAGCCAATATAAGCAATAGTTCTTCCCAAATGTTGACCTTTTAAATGAGCGGCGCGCTGTGCAGTGCTGCCATCTGTTTTCAGTGGAAAGTAACCAAACCAGTTGAGAAAAGTTAATTAGCATGACTGTGATGCCAGGGATTTCCATAAATACAAAACCTGAATGTAAACAAGAAGTCATCTTAACTGACTCTCACCGGTTTAATCGTCACCTTTTGTTTGTGTTGAGATGCTATAATCCTGTCCATACACGTCTCAGTCCACATCAGATTTTGTGGAGCTTGAGTGGCGCTCGTCACAGCTCTGATGCACTTTGCTGATGATTTCTGTTTTCCCTGCAGGTGTGGTCTTCCACTACAGAGCTAACAGCAGCCGCTACACTCTGGATTATCCCGGAGCTGTGGAGGCGTGTCATTCCGCAGGAGCCGCCATCGCTACGCCCGAACAGCTCACGGCTGCTTTTGAGGATGGCCTCAACCAGTGTGACGCGGGCTGGCTCGCCGACCAGTCAGTCAGGTGTGTGTTTGTTTGCCATCATTTGAGTTCTTATGGCTTGATTCTCCTCAAGCAAGTGAAAAAAAGCTGAAATAGCTGTTTTATCAAATCAACGTCAGGTATTTTTTAAAATCAAGTTTAATTTTTTTGGATTCACCTGCAGCAATCGCCTGCCATATTCTTTATTGACATTCATTTCTAGAAGGCTGATTTTTGTTAGAAACAGATTGAAATATTCTCACTGAAACTGTTCAAAGACAGTAAAGTAGGACTCAAAGTAGGACTGAAACATAGATTTTGCACTCTGTGTGTATATTCTTTTCAGATATCCAATCACAGAGCCCCGTCAAGGCTGTACAGGTGATCTGTTGGGCAGACCCGGAGTGAGAACATACGGCATCCGCAACTCCACGGAGAAATACGACGTGTACTGCTACGTAGATAAATTAAATGGTAAACACACAAGTACAAACCACTACCTTCTGCATTTATCCCATCCTTAGTTGAACACACACATGCAACACCCGGCAAATTACATGCAGTGAAACACACACAGGAGCAGTGGGCAGCATCAAGCGCCCGGGGAGCATATTGGGGGGTTAAGTGTCTTGCTCAAGGGCACATCAGTCGGCTAATGGAGGGGGGGAGCATTTTTCACATTAATCACTCCACACCCAAATCACACCCAAATTTTTCCTGCCCGTCCGGTCGTGGAATCGAACCGGCGACCCTCTGATCACAAGCCGCTTCTTATGCCACATTGTGGGGACACACCGTCCTTATGGGGACAGAAAGTGAGTCCAGGCAGGTATGGACTCATAAACAAGGGTTAAGTTACAGTAGTTTGTTAATCCTCACTTAATCCCCAGGATCACAACATGTATGATTAAATTATTAGATTCTTTCCTGTAACTGTGTACTAAGCGGTTTACTTGTCTGCGTCCTCTGTGTCTCTGTGTCTGAAGGCGAGGTCTTCTATCCTCCTCTCAGCGATAAACTCACCTTTCAGCAGGCGAGGGAGGAGTGCGAGAAGCACGGCGCCGTGTTGGCATCACCTGGTCATCTGTTTGCAGCCTGGAGGGCAGGCCTGAACGGCTGTGACTACAGCTGGCTGTCCGACGGCAGCGTCCGCTACCCCGTCACCGTCCCCAGGCCTCAGTGTGGAGGAGGCCTGCTGGGGGTTCGCACTCTCTACAAGTATGAAAACCAAACCGGCTACCCAGACCCCACTGACACATACGGAGTTTTCTGCTTCAAGGGTGAGACTGAAATACATGCAAACAGCTCTGCCAAGAGTTACTCTCCCAACTTTTGTGGTATTTGTAATATTGGTGTGGAGACATGCCTGGAACAGTTTTCTCCCAGATATTTAAGAATGTTAGCCAAGACGACAAAAAATGAAGCCCACGTTGCTGAGAGTTGTGTTTTCCCAGAAAATACCGATACTGCTGTCAGCATGGCTGAAGTGACAATTTAGTCCTTTTGGCACAATTAGGAAAAAATGGAGAGAGTAGAGATAATTCAAAGCTGAAGACAACTGTCAAACAAGTGAGACACTTTAGAGAAATTCTTTGGAGCCTTGACTTGAGCTTTAGTATAAAATCTTATTCATTTAAGGAAGAATACATGAAGAATTTTGTGAATTTTATTTCTGCAAGTAAAACCTTCAAAGAGAGTTGGTGTAGATATTTTGGCATTTACAGATTCAGTCATTTCCTCCTCTCTCGTCTCGACTTCGGCACAAATTTAGGTCAAACGTGCACCTTTCTGTAAGCTGCAGAAACATTCAAATTACTGACACATCTGTCTCACAATTCCACAAGAAGCTGTGCAATAGCATGCTACATAAACACAGAGGTGCCTTCCAAGCACAAACCACAATCTGCAGCCTTTTTAAAGTAGTAGAGTATATAAAAGTGGCAACGCAGAAGAATGACAGAGAACAAACCCAAACAAGAGAAGAGTAAACTGTCACTGCCCTGTTTATTGTGGGGCACATTACTTTTATGAGGGGAAAACCCCATTCTTGCACTCTAACATAGATAATGCAGGAAGAGGACAGCTCCCTAATGCTTCCTCAGCTGGACCCTGCCCAAACACAGACAGACAGACAGACAGAGGGAGGAGAAAGTGGAAAAGAGGATGAGTGCAGATCCAGTTCTCCCATAAGTAACATCATTACTGAAAAACAGCAGTGTGCAGTAGGTATGCAGCACAGAAACCAATCGTACGGTCCAGGTCTGATTCGTTGCAGATGACAGAAGTTGCAGACAGTCACATGTTTGGCAATGTAAAGGTACTTTCTGAACCTGAAAGCTGTGCAATGTGTTGTACCAAGCAGCAGGAAAGAAGTAATGTGCAGTAAAGTGACAGTATGAGGACGGACCCCAGCCCAGCCAGATGGCTACAGCTTGCCAAACACATGACATCATATCTGGGCAGGGCTGAACATGCAGGGTCTCCTTCTTAGTGCAAAAGACCAGACCAGAGCTAAGCCCCAGAGACTGCAGGAAATAAACACCTTCAGTTTCTGCTGGGGTGGAAGTGCTCAGATCTTTACTTAAAAAAAGTGTTTTTGGTATATTCAAAGAAAATCTCTTAATATCCCAACAGCAGTCAATAAATCAGATACTCTGACAAAGTAAATGATAAAAAAAGCAACTGCTGGGAGGTTAGGATTAGGGTGACTCACCTGCTTTTGTAGGCACAAACACAACTAGAAACTACTGAGGTTTTGTAAAAAATACCTTCAGCTGTAAATTATCCAGACATCTCATTAAAAATACCTGGGTTTTTTGGTTTGGTTTCAAACTCACACTACAGGACTGGGTGCAGACAAGTATTCATTTATATTTTCTGTTGATGATTTTCCAGAGGTTTGGTGAAACTGATGGAACATTTAGATGGAAACTTGGCCTTGGGAATCATAATCAAAAGGGTTGAGAAACACTCGTTTAATCTTTAACAGTATATCTAATCTATAAGCCTATTGATGGTTTTATTCTTTCTTCTGCATCTGCTCTGAAAAGTAGCTAAAGCTGTCAGATAATTTCAGTGGAGTAAAGAGTACAATATATCCCTCTTAAATGTAGTGGACGAGAAGTATGAAGTAGCATGAAATGGAAATACTCAAGTGAAGTACCTCTGAATTTTACTTAATACTTAAGTGGGACTACAGTTGGACTGCTTTCCACTGTTGGGTAGGTGCATGAGGAGGAGCTGAGTATAGTGGGAAGAAAGAGAAAATGAAGAGGGAGAAAGAGAAATGGGTAAAGCCACCCCACCCACCTTTTCCCGGCCGTCCATACGTGCCCCTGACAGCCAGCCGGGTGGGATGGAGGGGAGTCAATTACGTAGCGTTTATTAAAGCATTATGTCAGTGACGTTCAAAGCCTGCTGCTTACTCCCAAGACACAAACTATATGAACTGAGCACTTAGACCTACACAAAAGACAGCATTGTAAGAGCATCTGGGAGTCCTATTTCCTGTCTTTTCCCATATGGTACTTATTCCATCACAGTGTGATATAAATCTTTGCTAGCATCACAGGCTATTATGAAGAGGTCTTTACAACAGAAGTCACACAGTTTGTTCACAATTGTAAATATGTTTAGAGAAGGAAGACAAAGCAAGAGCAAGCAGTTTGCTGTGAGACCATAGACTGAAAGGGAGAAACTGACGAGTGTGTACGTCGTTAGCTACAAACATTTTCTCTGCTTATACAAAACGTCCTGAAAAATAAGGCCTTCATTAGTGACTGTTATTATTCTGACACCACTGGTACGGCGGTCTCAGCTCTGAAACTGCTTTATTTTTCACAGGTGACTTCATGTTTCAAAAATCAATAGCTGCTGCATTTCCTTTTATAGCCTGCAGTTGGACAGCTGCACGGTTAGCATTTTCCAGACAGTACAGTTTTGTTTTTGTAGTGAGTCACGATGCTGATTCATTCTGTAAGCGTTTTTGTCTTGTACATAACTGATGTTAGCTTGACTTGACTGGACACAGACTCTGGGTTTCAGTGATAACAGCTCGTGTGCTTTACTGTGCTGCAGAGAATTTTCCCCAGCATACCACACGTTTTTAGGTTGATTTGCTACCCTTTTTTAGGTGCGTCGTTCACTGTCGCTCGGGCATCAGATATTTCGGACTCAGACTGCTCAACCTGAAACACACATACAGCGGTCATGGATTACGGAGAGAACTCTAATGTTTCTGTCACTCAAGCATTCGTGAAGCTTGTTCAAATAAAAACCGATCAGAAGGAAAAGAACTTGTGAGTCAGTTGGAATCACATATTTGGAGTAACTGTTGCTGCCAGCTTTAGTTTTCCCCTCTGTAAATTTTTATGTTATAGCAATCAGTTTAAATTTTGTAAACCTGTGACCAGTTTTTTCTATCAGGATGGCTTTAAATACTACAATATCCACAAACCTTAGCCATCATTACTATAGGTAGAGCTGCGAGGGTAAATCTTCATGAAGAGATCTCATGTATTTGGTCATTCTTGTATTAACAAGATTTCTGTTTGGCAGCAAATCTCAGTTGCTGAACTCTCAACTGAGGCTTTAAACCCCTTCTGTCCTCCTTCTCTCTCTCTTACAGCTAAACTACCGGAGCCAACTTCCACGAGTCCACCGATAACCCCAGCTGAGTATAAACCTGACAGCCCCACATACTCTCCCCGCACTTCAACACCCAGACCACTCTTAGACCCTGAAAGTGCTGAAATTAAAGCCAGAACACCAGATCCTGTCAAATATTCACCCACAGAGAGACCACACACAGCCTCACCAGACCAACATGGAGCCCCCCACCAAGAAACACACCAAACCACAGCCTCTGTGACCCCCACTCCAATCTCAGACGACTACGATGTTCAAGATTTTAATGACTCACACAAGGTAGAATCCATACCAGTCAGAGGAGACTTTTTGCCCCCCATGGAGCTCCCTCCTTTACCCACCATCCGCCCACAGCCTGCACACCTTGACATCTCCCATGGGGGAGAAGAGGGAGGTCAGGCAGGGTCAGGCCAAGGTGACCACAGCGGCAGTGGGGAGGGAGGCAGCAGCGATGACGGCTCTGAGGCAGGAACAGTGGTGACCCCAGCACAGGTGTGGGTGGAGGCCACATCGAGACCAAGCTGGCTTCTAGAGACCACCACAGGGTCAGAGCAGGAAGTGAAAATGACTTCAAGACCATCAGACCTTCCAGAAATTGTCGAAGCCCATGTAACCCCTGGGCCGGGGCTTGGAGTGCAAACCACGTTGAGACCATCACAGCTCCAAGAGATCACTCCAGAGGTGGTCACTTCAGACATCCACACCCCAGAACCAGACTTCCCAGCCAGAACCGGAGAAGAGGTGCAACAGCCTGCAGTTGTTTTTAAAGAGGATGCCACAACTGGAGCAACGCTGACGTTTGATCTCGACCAATCACCAGCTGTTTCTGTAGATGGGGACTCATCAGCCAAACCACCTTTCCATCTCATCATCGTCAATGTGCACGACCAAAATCAATCAGGTGAGTTCAGGTGTGGACGCGCAATATGACTGTATATCTGGTGAGGATTCTGGAAGTTGGTGTTCTTGCCGGATTTGCGGGGTACTTCTGAGTATTTCAGTAAAGCATCAAGATTTGAAATGAAGCTTGAAACCAACCAAGGTGTTTATTATCAGGGGTTAAATTGGGCCTGAGCCTTCACTTAAAAAGTGAATCTCTGAAGGCTATTTATGCAGCTTCTGTTCTCTTTACTGTCTGTCTGAGTTTTACAGAGACAGAACTTTATGGTGCATTCAGGTGCACCTCGTAAACTCTGTAATCTGCCACGCTTTATACAGTAAAGAACATGCGTACTGACCACAAGAACTTTGTGGTACATTCAAGCATCCAAGCATTCCACCATTTCTTCATTAAAAAGTATGAAGAATGCTAGATCTTTGTTATACATTTTGTTTTGTACTTACATCATCAAAAACGTTTCCAGGAGTTTTGAAATCCAGAGTAATCTGTGATTTTAGTCAAGCTAACAGCGCGCCTCATGTGCTGTCGCTGTAACGTCCAGGAGAGTCAGAAGAAGGAAGTAAGCTGTGACTTAGCGTAACGTGACTAAAACTTTGACGCGTGCATTGTCTGTGAACATGGCTGTCTGAGTCACGTCACGATTTTCGTTAGCAACAGTGAAGTTGTGTTCATGTTCCCACGCTGCTTACGTCTCTCGTTTTACTCAGAGCCCCCTAGTGGCAGAAACTACAAACTGTGCGTTTAAAGACAGACATCCTGATTACTTAAAGAGAAAAGTCTTCTGTCTGACATCTCTGACTGAAGTACAACTCATATTCCCATTCTTGTTTGCTGTAATGTATTTTCCCCTGCACCTTTCGCAAGCCTTTTGTGCTTTGGGACCCAACAGTCTCACATTTCTCGTGAAACTGTTCGGCCTTTCAGCGAGGGCATTTGTCTTCCAGAATGACCTCATGTTTGTTACGTCGTGCTGTCAGGGACTTCACAGCGATCTGCCGAGCCCGAAGTTGTGTTGTTTGTTGTCTGTGTAGGAAACTACTAATGGCTTGTTACCTTTGTATCTGCACGCCGACCAGTTCTCACACACACACACACACACACTGTTTGCAGAACCAGATGTGGAAACTTATGAAGTCAGTCGTCTCTGCTTGGCCAAATTTGTAGCTAAACATACTGCAAACACATCACAGTGTCTCCAGTGGGAGAGCAGCAGAGCCTCATGAATAGTCAAATATGTCTCAGCAAATGACTTTTTTCCTTCACATTTCTTTCTTTTTCCCACACACACAGAGACACACTGGTGGTCCGATGGAGTGATCAACCTCTGGTCTCTTAGCAGGCTTGTCTAACTAGCTGTGTGTTGAACATTCAGGGAGAAAGAGCTGGCAACGAACCACAAATTGTTGACTTATACCATCCTCTCCAGGGAACTGCCTGAATTGCCGTAACTAACAGCATCTCCAACAATCTCTACGATCTCTTTGTTTCGCAACACAGTCTGTATTAGTTGTTTCCACCATGGTTGGATTACTGAACAGCCTTACCAGGCTCAGGCCCAGGAGCCTGGGGTCTCAGGGGGCCACAAATCTCATACGTCTGATTAAAGTGACGTGTTGGAAAGTTGGAAAGTACTTTAGGGGTGTTTTTTTGGCTCTCCGTGTTTTATTAGTAAGTATCTTCTGGTGTTCTGTCTGATTTAATGTGTGTTTTGTATATGTGTTTGTATATTTTTGTTGATGTGATTCACCTCACATGCTGTATAGTAGTGACAGTGTTCCTTAACACCAGGCTGTAGAGAGTTTTCACTGCTCTGTGATGTTGTGGTGTGCTTACACACCCTGGTGTGCGTTTCTACATCACTGCAACAAGAGGAGAACTTAAACCACTGGAGGACAGCAAAAGCACAATTGAAATTGAGCTACAACTACCAAGACCAATTAACTTCCTAAGCTAACTGTTAAGTACACTTCCTGAAATCTGTAATTATTCTATGTACACGAAAAATAATCAATGAATCCGCACTGTGAATTGGATTGGCTCACGACATAGATCGGGCCAGTAGTTTTTTCTGTAATCCTGCTGACAAACCAACAGAGCAGACTGAAAGCACGACCTCCTTGGTGGAGGTAATGAGGTAAAGAGTGAGAACGAGGCACGGGGGAGGCCTTGTGCCGGGGTTCGCCGTGGGCCCCGAAGCCATTAAATGTGAGTGGGAGGGTTGGTTCAGAGGCCACTCACACACCCCCGTGCGCTCACTCAAATTACAGTGCGCTTATGTTTGCTAGCCCCCCAGCCAAGTGGTGCCATCTTCCAGGAGTTGTGTTTATTATTGAAACGTTGGAAAAAAGCGTATTGTGTTGCAGAGGTAATATATCATCACATAAAGCAGGCTCCGGTTTGTGGGAGGCCCACCGACTCACTGTTTCCACGTCTCAGGGAAATTAGTGTTTTAATGAAAACTCCTTCCTGTTTCATGCAGTATCAGGTTCTGAGTCACACAGAGGCTTTTTTGACTTTGGGTAAATATGTTGCAGCTAACGCACGTTAATTAGATTTGTCCAGCATGTGTCTCAGGTCCTGGTTTGCATCGGGTTTTTGCACACTTTCAATCCAGTTCCCATCAATATAGTTTCCATGTGCACCATAAAGTCTTAATGAAGAGACACAGGATGCCTTGTTAGAGAGCAGCCGCTGGCACTGACTGACCTTAATCATAAGCTGACTGTTAACCACTCAGATGGACTCTTTGGCTTGTTTTAATAAGCATCAGAACCGGGCCGCTCTGAGATACTGAAGCACAACAACTGAGTCCAGGTTGACTTTTGAGCTTGGCATCTTATTTGTGTGTTTCTTGTCTCTAGTCGACCGTATCCTGGACATCTTGAACCAGCCGTTGAACGGCATCGCTGGCTCCCATTCCCACTTCCCCCAGATCACCGACCTCTCACAGGGGACCGGTGAAGCGGGGCAGGGCAGCGGCGACGTCGATGCTCTCCAACCTTCTCCTGTTGACCTGCCTCCGACTGTGAGCTTTGTCAATGGAAAACACCAGGTAACGGATAATTCCAGTTGAAAGTGGGTCTTATTTCTATAGTTTCATCCATCATGTCTGAAATATCAGACATCTCTCTTAAATTCAGTTCTAAATGTTAATAAAATACTCCTCGCTGTCTGTGTTTAGTGATAATCCGTTAGTGAACATCAAGAGGAATATTTAGAGTAGTTTTTTGCATTTTACCAGGGTTATTGCAACAAAGGCTGTCAACAGATATTTCTTTTCATAGCTTTTATTGATTAAATTAACGCTGAGAGGATGATGTCCCAGCTTACATTATTGGAATTACAAATTAAGAGCCGAGACGTATTAAACCAAAATTTTCCTTTAAAGACTTCGAGTGATTCGCTTTTCTTCACTCAAATCCCTACTTTTCTGATCCATTCAGGTGACATTTGAGCCAGAGCTTCCAGAGGAAGCCAGAGGAGATCAGTTTGAGACGGCCACTCCCATTCAGGTCGGTGAGGTGGAAGAAGAGGAGGGGGAGGAGGACAGCGTGACTCCCTTTGACTACGGAGCCATTGAAATCCACACTGAGGAGACACCTTCAGAGGAGACCAGTGATGCAGTCACTCACCCTTCAAATACATACACAGATGTGGTTGTGGAGGCCGACACTGTCCCTGATGTCTTAACTGACGCAGATGAAGTCAGAACTCAAGAACCAGGTGATCAGACAGCAACAAGA
This sequence comes from Scatophagus argus, assembly GCF_020382885.2. Classification (NCBI taxonomy): domain Eukaryota; kingdom Metazoa; phylum Chordata; class Actinopteri; family Scatophagidae; genus Scatophagus; species Scatophagus argus. The sequence goes on from NC_058512.1 coordinate 927,923, forward strand.
ACCACCACCATGACCCCATATACTCCCCCTGTCTCATCAAAAGCACCCACCACGCCTTCAGGCCCAGCCCTCCCCAGTGTCTCCCAGCCCGTCACTGCTGGGGTCTCCGCCTTCGAGGACATGGAAGGCTCTGCGAGCCGTAGCGCTGACGACGAGGTTGTTGCTATGCAGGAGGGCTCTGCAGACGATGCTCTGCCTACGCCAGCTGCAGACAGCCTGTCTGGAGTGATGACCGATGAGACTGAAATCGGAGGGACGGAGCTTCCTACCGTTATCCCAGACACACAGACACAGGAAACCACCGCACAGACCCGGACGGAGGACTTGGAAGGGTCTGCCTCTGGAGAAGACGAGGCTTCGGGACAAGACGTTTACCCACCGGAGACACCCGGGTTCACCAGTACGCCACCACCAGTTTATTCTACTCTTCACACCCAGCAGCCTCAACCTGCAGCAGATAGCGAAGTCACAGAATTGCCTGTCGTTTTACCAGCTGCTGTCACAGAGTCAGACTCAGGTGCAGAGCAGCTGTCCGGAGAGGGGGAGCTCTCTGGGGAACAGGGTGGTCTGGTTGATCTTCCTCGAGAGGTCACTGTTACGCTTTTACCAGATGTGGCAGCTGTGACTTTTGGAGACCAAACCACACTGACCCCAGACACTGAAGCCCTAACCTCAGAACCCAGCACACCAATATACTCCACACTCCCTTCCCTTTATGCCACAGGTGATAAGAAACATCCCGCTGTTACCACGGAGACGGCACTCACAACCCCTGAAGACCACACCACACAGCCCCCTGAGCCCTACAGACTGCAGACTGAGCAGTCCACCACAGCCTCCATACAGGAGAGACATCAGCCGATACTTTCCACCACTTCGCCCTTGTACACTTTCGACCACAGCCCCCACTCCGTCCCCCAATGGGCTCTCTCCCCTGACCCTGCTGCCGCCACGTTATCAGAGGACCACTTCGACAAAGAGATGATCCCTTCTCTGGTGGAGTCACAGCCTCAGAGACCAGGAGAGGTCCTGGCCACAGAGCAACCAGAGGGCGGCACTGACTCAGCTTATCCTGTGGAGGCCAGCACTGTGAACATCAGAGGTATGAGAAAGTGTACATGAGCCACTTTTTTAGTGGTTTGTTCATACAGTTGTGTAAACATCACAGCGGTTTATTTTATTGGCTTGCCTCCCCTCAGCTGAAAGTGTGCCAGCGAGTGAAATCACCAGCTTGTGGAGTTTGATCCGCCTGCAGTCGACCTTTCGCTGAGCGCCCTGTGCTTAATGCTGCTCGGCCTATAAAGCTTAGCACAGCACTTCTTCACTTTGCAGTTATTACTGGGGCAGATTTACCATAAAAATACTGCAATTCCATTTAAAATTAATGAGTCATAAATGTCAGATGCAAATAAACAGATACAATAAACTGAGCTGCTGTGGCTAATTACAAGCTTTGATTGGACAGTCTCTGCTCAGGGCTGAAGATAATGAAGCTGCTTATTGAGCACCACTGGGCCGCAGTACAGTAAAGCACGGCTGCTGACACTTACTGATGTGATTTTAATGAATTTCCTTTTGCGTTGTCTATTTGGCATAGATCTCCTGCCGTGCTCAACCAGTTTGTGTCAAAATGGAGGCTCCTGCTACAACAAAGGGGCACAAAATGTCTGCCTGTGCGCACCTGGATACACTGGACAGCACTGTGAAACAGGTACGCAGAGCGACGCACTAACCGCTTCCACCCCACGCTGGCAGGTGAATGATGTGGAATAATTCAGGCTTGTGTTGTGTGTGTGCAGATGTGGATGAGTGCCAGTCTAACCCGTGTCTGAACGGGGCCACCTGTCTGGATGGAGTCAACTCCTTCACCTGCCTCTGCCTGCCCAGCTACAACGGAGAGCTCTGCGAACAAGGTCAGCCCTCATGTCCTGCTTCTGAGCTGCACCAATCAGACGGGCTGAAAACAAAGCAGCACTTCAGCTGGAGGTCAAACTGAACGTCCATGATCACTGATGTCACACATGAAGTCAGACACACACTCTCACACACGCATACACACACTCACACACACTCACACACACTCACACACACACACACTCACACACAGGACTGTGACATGACGGTGTCTGGTGCTCAGCTGTCTTCCAGCTCTGGGTGTTGGCTCTTCAGCAGATTAGTTCCAGCAGCTTCTCGTCCAATATTTCTGCCGTTAGTCAGCATCTACTCCTGCATACAAACGGGCTCCAAGGATTAATATTTTCCATGAAAATTTACTGGCTTTCAGGGAGTTTGAGATGTCTCTCCCAGTTCTTTGAGCAGTTAGATATTGTAACATTTAAAAATGAACTGATGAAGGCCACACAGCACTGAACTGAGAGCTGGTCTGGCAGGAGCACTCAGCTGCTGACTGCACCTGAAACAAGGTGTGAAGCACTGTGGTAGTGACAACAACAGCAAAACAGACAGGCGGGACATTTGTCCTTTATAAAATAAAGCTTAGCAAAGCAAATCCTTTAGAGTCAAATAGAGAAACGTTCTCATTTCAAAGCCGATCCACCTTTATCTTACAGTTTTCACTTCTGTTGGTAGAAGCTGGAGTGAACAGGAAGTGGGAATCCCCACCCCCAGATTCCCCTCTGCAGGATGTGTGCAGTGTGTACATGGTAACGTAGAAACCTGGATGTGAGCCGCTGACTGGGGCTGTGGGTACAGCAGACAGAGAACCACAGACAGACACAGCTGTCCCCCCGTAGCTTTCTGCCAGTGGAAAGATGGAGGAAAAAACAGATAATCGCTCTCTTATTTTGCCAGAAAGTTTTTGCAGCTGTGTGGCATTCAGTCTGTAATAAATACAGCTAAATACTGCCTCAGACTTACTCAGGCTCTCCTTCATCTTCTGGCTGGCTTTCTGCACTCCACTGCTGCTGCGCTTGCCAGACAGAGTCGTCAATTAAAGCTCTGCATTTATTAGTGGGTGTGGAGACCTCACCTGAGCCTCCAGGTGGCTGCACGCTGGGCTTGTTAAGATGAGGCGGGCTGACGATAGCAAACACCCCGAAGCCTCCACGGCAACTTTCCATCACAACTTCACTGGCACACGTTATTCTGAAGCCACTGATACAAACTATCCATTGTTTACTGAGCCTGACGAAGCAGAGAGCTGATTGTGTGGCTTTAAGGTCAGTGTGTGTCAGCCTGAATGTGTGTGTTGTTCAGCGGCTCTGTGTGTGTGTTCGTGTGCCTTCGACCTGCAGACAGCTGGAGGCTTGTGAGGGTTAATGAAGTCCAACTGTGTGTTACTGAGCTCATTCAGCGAGGGGCCTTTACTCCCCAGCTGGACCTCGACTCTCCCTCTCTGCTCCGAACAACAGAGTCTGATGAAGACATAAACAAATCAAAGTTGTTGTGCGGCTACAGTCGGTTCATTGTTACAACACGGTCCAAACCAACTGACTGTGGGCGGCTTTATGTATATAATCAAGTCCAAAGTACGCAGGACTATGATCCCGACTCTGAACATACAGACTGAATTGTTCCATAAAGCAGCGCGTGTGACAGTCAGCTCCTTTAACACGTTATCGTTCGTCTCTTTGCAGACACTGAGGTTTGTGGGTTTGGTTGGCAGAAGTTTCAGTCTCACTGCTACAAGTACTTCACACACCGTCGCACCTGGGACGCCGCAGAGAGGGAGTGTCGGCTGCACGGCGCCCACCTGGCCAGCATCCTGTCACATGAGGAGCAACTGTTTGTCAACCGTAAGTCTGTGGCATCCCTCGATTGTGATGGCGTCGGCTGAAGTCTCACTCATCAGTTGTGGCTGGAGTCAGAGCATCTGGGCTCCAGGGCCACGCTCGAAGAAAAGAAAAGTTCCAGTTTTGAGACTGTGTTTGTGTCCTCCGTTGATAAAAGCCAAGCAGAAGGTTTACAGTGTGTGTGTCCTTGCCTGCTGTTTCATAGGTCGGTGGGCTTTAATGAAACAGCGTGTTTGGACAAAGGCCAGTCTCTAATCTAATCCAATGATGAGTGTTAGCGAGATCAAATGAAGTCGTCTAAACAGAGAGTTTCCACAGACATTCGAGGCTCGCGGTGTTTGAGCTTCGTGTCGACCGTCTCTCGGTTTATGGGGAAACTGCTGAGTGAGATGACATGGACTCGCGCCAGCCTCAACGTTTCTTCTGTTTGTTATTCAGAGCTCCTCCTGCCGCCACACATGTTCAAAGCACTCGCTCATCTCATTACGTCTCTGCAGGTCTGGGCAGTGACTACCAGTGGCTCGGCCTCAACGACAAGATGTTTGAGAGAGACTTCAGGTGGACGGATGGGAAGCCGATGGTAAGACATTTTTAAAAAGCTGAGCATCTAAATGAGAAAGCCTTGTGGACTCTACGGAAGGCAAAGATCCACTTTGGTCCAGACTGATTCATGTTCCCCTCAGGTGAATTCTAACAAGTTTATGACCAGATGAACTGCTGACACTCACATCAGCCTCATCTCCTGTTTTGGTGGTGCTCTGCTGGGTTCTGCTCCCTGTGGGTGTGATGTGTTGAAGCCACTGCTCAGCCTTTCCACTGAAGACAGTTTGACATGTTTTTCATTAAAGGAGGGAGATTACAGCACACACTAACCTCGCTCTTCTTCTGCAGCGGAATTTAAGTAGAAACATAACACACATCACTTCCTGTGTGCTGGTCACGCCGTGTTTCTTAGTCCTGATGACACTCTCAAACACGTTCTCCTGGGAACCATCAGCTGTTGGTGCACGTGAGCCGTGAAAACCCGATGAAATGTGATACGGCTGCTGTAGTGTGTTATCATTCACAACAGAAACGCCCTCACTGGGCGGGACCGGCTGGGACGGCTGGACGGGCTGGAACGGCTGGACCGGTTGGACGGCTGGACCGGTTGGACGGCTGGACCGGCTGGACCGGCTGGAACGGCTGGACTGGTTGGACGGCTGGACCGGTCGGACGGCTGGACCGGCTCTCCTGCGTCGGGCTCAGCGGCTGTTCAGCAGATGCATGTCGTGTAGCAGCTGAGGGAAGCTTTAGGTTTAGTAGGCCTGTGGTGTCCCAGTAGCACCACAGTCTGCCCCACCTGTGAATTACATGGTGATGGACGGAGCTCCTCGTGACGACAGATGCTGCTTTCGTACATACTACACACACACACGTTTGAGCAGTATGAATAGCGGCAGGATAGCTGTGGAAATCAGTTGAATTTCTCAACATTACACCACATGTCCCATGTGGTTTCAGTTCTGCTTCCATGTTTGCTGAGACATTTATAGGGTGTTTCAACAAAAAGTGAAAAAGTGAAAATGTGTGTTCTGACAGCAATATGACCACTGGAGGCCGAACCAGCCGGACAGCTTCTTCCAGTCCGGAGAGGACTGTGTGGTGATGATCTGGCACGAGGGAGGACAGTGGAACGACGTGCCCTGCAACTATCACCTGACTTTCACCTGCAAAAAGGGAACAGGTACGCGCACGGAAACACACGTGCACACGCCACATCTTACTGGTAAAAGTCTGCTGAATGACTCGGCCTGTAAAAAGCATAATCCAAGTCAGAGACGTTTATTGCGCGAGCTCGAATGGTGCGATCAGCAGCTCCAGCGTCAGATATTTCCCTCAGGACGAGGTGGAGCCTAAACAGCTAAAAGAACGAATATGGGATTCGTGAGGTGGACACGAACACGACTCCAGTCAGAGTGTTGTGTTTGTAGCTTGTTCCCCTGCACAGCTTTGAAAACGGTGAAACCTGTTTTGTGCCGTCAGTCTCGTGTGGGCAGCCCCCCGTGGTGAAGGATGCTCGCGTGTTTGGGGCCATGAAGCCTCGCTACGAGATCAACTCCCTGCTCCGCTATCACTGTAAGCAGGGCTTCATCCAGAGACACACCCCCACCATACGCTGCCGGGCCAACGGCCAATGGGACGTCCCCAAAGTCACCTGCACAAGCCGTGAGTCTTCCTCCGTTTGAGGTTCAGGATCACAAACCTCAAAAAGATTTCAACTGTTTTCACTTTTCACTCTTTTCCGTGTGTCTTTGCAGCCGCGACCTACCATAAGTCATTTACTCTCCGGCGCCGCAACAATCAGAGCATCGATCAACAAATCAGGCTCCATAACCACCACATCAATCACGCCAAGAGTCATCAGAAGCCCAATCAAAACCAAGAGCAACAACAAAGCTACGACTTCCTTCAGGGCCTCTGGAAGCCTCGAGGCGAGCAGCTGCAGAGGGAGTGGAGGCATCAGCAGGTCCAAACACACCACGAGGATCAGATCAGACACTGATTAGATGTTTAGTAAATCAGCTTGGCGCTGGCAGTCAAACACAGCAGGCTGCCTGTCGGTCCGGAGACATCGATAGACAGAGAGACACGCCGATCTGTCTACCGATGGCTCACAGCAAGGGATGAGGGACACGTTTCAGCAGCACAAAAACACTCCAGCATCTGAACCGCAGCACTAGAGAGAGTTTACTTTCATTTGTATCGTTAGCTCACTGATCATACAGAGTCTCAAGGCTCTAAACAGGGAGTCTTAATGGCTTCACTGTGTGGGACCACACGACTGGTCTGTGAGTCCTCAATGTGTTCATGACCTCATCGAGGATCTGCCAACCCTGTGCAGTCTCTTTTTAAAGGTACCCTGTGGAGTTCACATTCGCTTTTTCTCACGCTCGCTTTCTCAGAGCTCAACGTTTTGAGACGTTAGGTTGTTCACATCCCTGTTTTGCTGAGGTACCATTAGGACGAGGTGGGGGTCCCGCGACTGACGGGGTAACCGGTGAGTTAAACCACTAGCACGGTTGCTGTTAGACTGTGGGCTTAATTATGCTTTAATGAGTTTGTCAGTCGGGATTGGTGACTGAAATTGACAGTTGTTGTCTTTTGACTTCGGTGTCATGGAGCTGAGCCGTCTATATTATCTCCAACACATTTTTCAAGGACGATGGAGTGATTTTTGGTCCTCGCTCATCACCTCCTTACAGCATCCGGCTGCTCCGGTCGTAGCAAGAACAGCAGTATCATATCACCTGTTAGATCTTCAGTGAAAACATGAATCTGTGGTGCTTCTTACTCGTGGTCATACCCTCCACAGGGTACTTTTAGTTTCAGGAAAGTAAAGCACATACAAACTGAGCAGTGTAGCATCAGTCTCACCACCAAATACATTCCTCACTGGAATACTTTCTGTGTGTCTGTTTGTTGTAATACTCGTTTCAGCCACAAGAGGCTGCAGTGCACCACCACCCCATGTTCTCAGCTGAGCTCTAATCTCTCCATGTGCATTTCTCCATATGGATCTTGTGCTGGAATATTACACAAACAAACATTTAGAAAAACTCACCAGCCAAACTTTTTTCATCTGCTTTCACGTAAACAAACAAAATAGCTCACCAGATGTTTTGGGTTTTTTTCCCTCACTGGCCTCTCGGGACTTCCGTATTAAAAGCATGAATTCATCAATTTAAATTATAATCACAGAACATTTGTCCAGTTTCAATCTGTGCTGTTTGTTATGACTCATTTTTACTGGCTGATTTGTAGATTTTTGTACAAAATGTTTGAAAAGGGAAGCGGGGAGATTAAAAGAGCAGCACACACAGAGCCGAAGAGGAGATTATTATGAATGTGTGGTGTGTGTGTCTGCTGTGGCTATTAACCATAGGGTATATAATATAGATAGTATATGAAGCCATATAAATTTAACTTATTGTATACTTTAAAACTATGAATGGACTGTGATATTAAATAAAGGTCATTGGAACTGAAGTGATTCTGCTGATGATGACTTCCTTGCTGTTTACAGAATCTGGCATGAAAACATCTTATCACACGGTGCGCGCTGCCGTCGTACGTGTTCGCCGCATTTGTCGAGCAACGTTGGCTTGTCCGGCAGTCGATACTTTTTATTGTGCTGTGACTCGAAATCAACCCAACAGATTGGTCACCAAAACACTCCTGATCGTTTCCGACACCGAGTTGGGTTATCCAAGTGTTCTCAGCTGGATTTACTATCGACGTGGCTTTTTCCTGCAGATCTGGAATCTGTGTTTTTAATCCAACGAAAAAGGGAATGTGAAACATGCTCCACAAGATTTTTTATGTGATTCTTATGCATTTGACCATCTTAATGTTCTTCCTGCATTTTCCTTTTTATATATTGTTTGTCAATGGATATGCATTTTTAAAACTGTTTTTTTCCACCCCATGTGGGTTCACTGTATCTGTGGCACAAGAGCTTATGTGTATGTAATCATTGTTTCTTTCTTCATTTGAGTTACTGTAAAATGTCCATCATCCTGGTTTTGATGTCAGCTGTGTGTGCAATAACAGGAACTGTTATAACACAACCTGAGTTGTTTGTGTGGTCTTACTTTATAACACTGAAATGATAAGTCTGGGTGATGTGTCTGACTTCCTGTCTGTGGCTCTCAGGTCTAAGCCCATTGGCTCCTGCTCTGCTTTTGTGATGAATCAAAGGTCTATTGATCCATTGGTGTGATGAACCCACAGAAAGTTCCTCAAAGATCTACTGAGCGATTTAGCTTGTTTAAATATTAAATAGCAAAGTAGACTGTTATTTTAATGTGTGTCATATCCCAGTCACATGAAATGTCAAGCTACTATTGTTGACTATTTCGCGTCAACAAAAATATTTCATTGGTGGCTATTTAGGCCAACACGTATGAATTACTTTAGTGCAAAACATTGCACAATAATATATGTATTTACTGCACCACTTCTGAATAATAATAAGATCACAGTTCGGAATGAACAAGATATAACCCCTTTTATTGTGCTCTCATGGGACTGAAACTGTGGTGTATTAGCGATTTGCTCTGATTTTAACTGCTTGGATTTCTGCAAACCACCAGATGTCACTGTGCTGCCGAGTTTAGTCCTGACGCTTCAACAAAGAAAAAACTAGCCCACAAGCTTCACGAGGCTTCATCTGCTCATGTAGTAAACCACTAGCTGGTGAACATAAAGAGACAAATATTCATCACCAGTTGGTGGAAACCAAAAACAGTAAGAAAGAGTGGATATTAGATGGCATCAGGTGGACACCAACACCACTGCAGTGGAATCATTATATTGCTCCATGACTGCTGATGTGTAAACAGGCTACCGTTAGCAAATACTTCAGTCATATCAGCTTCACAGGATCATAGTAGATTTGTCTGGGACTATTTTCAGAGGAGGTTGAATCTGTATTTGGTACTCCACTGAGTATCTGGGGCAGCACGACCGTGTGTGTGCGGTGATGATGAAGGAACAGGAGGACCTACTCATTGTTGATTTTGGGCTTTTCTTGGTAATTGTTGAAAATAAGAAAAATCCTGAAACTCAGCCATCATCAAGTGAAATGCTTGTTGGTCAGCAGACGGGGCCTGCTCAATTCTGAACAGAAATTTGAACCAAAATATGCACTTTCTGAGAGGGCAGTTGTCAAAGAAAAGGATAAAGCTTCCATTTAGATTTTCAACTTTGTACTATTGTACAAAAATCAATGTGTATGTTTTGCATAAAGTGACACCTGTGTTATCCCACCATTCCCCTTTCAAACAAACAGCCTCCTACGAACCAGCCTGAGAACATGAACCAACATAAACGCTCACGACGTCACCAACGTGCTGTCACTCGAGCTCCTAAAACAGCCCTGTGCTTTGGCAACATCCTGCACCTCACTTACAAGTCAACTGAAAGCAGCACCATGAATGGCCTTGCTGTTTTTGTGAGGAAAATGTTTGTCCAGTGAGCACCCCTCCCTTTGGAAACATGTTGAGAACATTACCACATTACCCAGGAACTGCACCTGGCACCCTCCATGAGCAGCAAAGTAAATTACAGCTCGGCTCCAGCCGACATGAGCTTTGCTGACTTCCCTTTATAAAAATGCTGTTAACTGCTCACAAGTCATCATGATGTATTTCCGATAATCGGTGAAGTCAATGAGCCCTGAGAAAAGAGACGGAGTCAGAGTCGTGGTTTATGTACTGGTTTATTGTCCTTTTGTCTTTGGGTCCCTAAGGTTTTCATGGACTCTGCAATTATTAACAGGGCTCCTGACAGGCAAAGTTGGTCGGATGAACCCAAATTAATTTCTTTGATTGTCTTAAGGAATAGCTTGACACTTTGGGAAATAAATCAACTGTTTTGAAAGCTTAATGATTAACTCCAGCTTGAGAAACAAGTGATTAGCTTTGGTTAGCATAAAGACCAGAGGCAGGAAGAAACAGCTAGCGTGGTTTCAATTTAAGAAATGTGCCTAGTAGCACCTTTTAGGATTTTAGAGAAGCTGTTTCTCCATTTTCAGCCTCGGTGCTAAGCTAATCACCTGCTCGCTGTAGCCTTTTATTTAAGAGAGTGGCGTCAATCTGCATCTCTACATTGTACTAATCAGCGCATTATCATTTCTTCAATCTGTACACAACCGGACATGCTCAGGTGAGGGTTAAAAAATGTCAAACTATTCCTTTTACAAACTGAAACTTTAGGTTGAGCAAGCGATTCTGGAGAATGAGACTCAATAATCTTCTCTTCCTGCATAATCACTCACTCCCTTTTAAATTTGTTTGAGGATCATTTACAATAACTGACCTTGTGTTTACTTCACAGCTGTTTTTAAAATCAACATTTGATTTCCCACATAGTCGTTGGCTAATCATTATAGAAAGTTATTTTTATGAGTGTGTTTGGCAGTTCAGTGATAAGTCTAGTAGACTGTTCAGTGGCGTCAAAGGCGGAGCCAAGTAAAACCTGCACAGGCCCGAGTGGATGACCTAAGCCAGAGTCCAAGTCAGCTGTGACCTTAAACATTGAGCTTACACTTGATCGGTGTGCTCTCTGGTACCCTTACATGGAAGGAGTGCAGGAGTTATTAGCATTTTGAATGTATTGTATTTCTGTCTCATTCAGCAGGCTGGTGCAGGTTGGCTGCAGGCCTGCTGGATCTGATCTGTGCTTTGGAGACAGGTCGGCCGTTGCAGAGCTCAGATAGCAATCAGGGAACCATTTGCTGCCAGGAAAACCAGCTCACTCAGGGCCTGGCGTTGGCCCATTTGTGATCTCAGCACTCCTTACGTTGTGTTCCCTATGCAAACCTTAAGGGGGAGTCAGTTTCTAACTGTTCATCTAAAATTTTCGCCATCTCTTCAGTGTCTTCTGTATGATCCAACGTCACATTTGGAACCTGCCTTAAGTTTAGATTCATGCTCGATTTTAGTGTAGTTTTCGTCATGCCTTTTAAAATCAGAACGTTGGACAAACTGTGGAGGTTGTATGAATGCATACAAAGTCAATGAAAAGATTTGACAAGATGTATTTGTTTTCTACTTGATGTTGTTGAAGTTGTTAAAATGCTTCAACTTAAATGACTCTGCTTCATAAACATATCGAAAATGAGGGAGACTGGAGGGAAATACCCTGAGTTTCTGCTTAGTTTACAGTTCATTCAGTAGCTGAGCTTCAGACAAACTCACACAGACTCTCCTACAGTCAGTCCATGTGTCTGTTGCTGGCTAGCTTACAGCTAGCTAGCTAGCTAGCTAACATCTGTACAGTTGATGAAAGATTGGAAAGGTTTGCATTGGGAGCTGTAGGCTAACACGTTAACGTAGTCACGTATAGAGGGGCTGAGGTCACAGATCACCATAAGAAACTACAGCATGTATCAAAAATAGCAGTTTATCAAGGCGCTACATAGTGTGTGTAGATCAACACAGACAGCTACTTGTAGAAGCTAAGTCATGCTCTGAAGTCTACGATGAAGCCAAACGGAGATACAGCTGCAAAGCTTTTCTTTACTGTCAGCTTGTAGAGCGACTCTGCAGCACAACAATGTTTTCATTCATGCCAGGCATTTTCTGTTGCTGCATAGGATGAGATTTCCTCCTTTAGGCTTCTTCTACATGTTTAGTGCAAAGTTCATATCTTTTTACGACTTTAGCATTTGTGTATTTCTTCCACTGTTGTGTTATGTTTTATGTAAACCAAAGAGACTCGGATAGTTTGACCAAAAGACAAAAAATGATAATGTAAATAATTCTATAGTTTATCAAAAATTGTCATAAACAGAAAGATATTTCTAGATAATAACATTCTACATAGTTAGGAAACAAAACAATGCTAACAGTTGGATGTTCCTTTTTCTTATTCGTTTCAGCACTGATGTTTGGTCCAACACATTTGTATAAAAACATAAAATACTGCACGGTATGATGAAGTACAAAGTACCAATCGTAGCACCTTGTTACATCTGGACAACAAAGGTCAGGTTTGTTGTGCTAGGCTTGTGTTCCTACCTGACGAGTATCACAGGATTTGAGCTTTCTTTCCTTCTTATCGTGTGTTTCCAGCGTCGTGGCTGTGCTGATGTTCTTCCAGGTCTCAAACAAAACCAGATAAGTGCCCAAAGTATTCGTCCAACCACGAGCTGTTTTGCTGCGAAACTCAGCTCAGACGTGTCGTTCGTTGTAAGAAGACATGCCCAGTCCTTTCTTGAATGACAGTATGGCTGTAGCTTAGATCCAACCCCCCACCTCCTTCAAAGGCATTGATTAAATAATATGAACCTTAAATATGTGTAAAGTATCCCTTGCAGAGTATCAGGTCCCACATTACAAAGCAACAACATGACTCTTATCTGACAATAACGTCTTAAGGTTTCCATGAAATAAAGCATCACAGTTTGAATGTGTTTGCTCAATAATCCGAGATCCCCTCCTGTCTCTTTTCACAAGTGTGTTCACTAGTGTATGAATGTGTGTGTGTGTGTGTGTGTTTGCATGCTGTGTTTGCACGTTGTGTGTGTGTGTGTGTGTGTGTTTGTGGCTCAGTTGTGGCCCTTGAAGCAGTACACTCCGTACAGCTTGTGCTTTCTGTCGGGGAAGCCGTTGAACCTCACAGCAGCCTCTGTGGGACTGCAGCGCCGGCGGGGGCGGGAGATGGGATAACGGACGCTGCCATCAGCCAACCAGCCGGCATCGCAGCGGTCGTAGCCCAGCAGCTTCCAGGCGGCGAACATCTGGCCGACCTTTGCGATTTGAGCACCGTCCTTCTGACACGCCCTGACCGCCTCGTCATAGGTTAACTTAGAGGGGTGGATCAGGTAGTAGAACCGACCTGGGAAGAAACAGAGACACAGTCAAATAAGCACAAAGACATCAGGATAGAAAAGCACATTTTTGTTTATTATATTCTACACAGAATATTATAGTACTTGTTAGAAAAAACATCATAGAGCCAACCCAAATTAAAGTAACTGGGCCTTTAACTAGAAGGTTTTTTTCAATTAGTGTCAGGTATTTAAATTCATCCAGGTGTTTTGGCCTCATTTTTGGGGAGCTCTCATGTCATCCATCTATATGAACAGTGAATAACAAATAGCACCAGAACTAATCACTTGTAAGAGAATATTTTCAAGTTGTTTCATTTATACTTTTCATTAGGGCCTGGGACTGAGTGCTTCCTCCACCACTGCTTATCAAACAACGCTGAAGGAGGTCTGAGCCTGCAGCCTGCTGTGCTTTATTGAACTATTGTCTTTGGGGTAGACCCGGTTAAAGGAAGGTAAACACGCAAAGGTCCTTCACCTTTGTAGTGGGACGTGAAGCAGAACACGTCGTAGTGGTTCTTCTCCTTGTCTCTCAGGCCATAGTTGCGAATCCCTGGCACTGTGTTCTTGCCTCCGCAGGGGTCTCTGGGGGTAGTGATGGGATACTGGACCGTGCCGTCACTCAGCCAGCCAGCATTGCACCAGTCCATCTTTCCTCGCCACGCGTCATACAGCTGATCGAAGGACGCCACGATGGCATCCTGGTCCCGACATGCCCGCTCGGCATCATAGAAATTGAGGTTATAGCGACCCAGACGGGGGAAGTAGGGAAAGACAACGCCTACATGGAAAGGCAGGAAACAGATGACCAGCAGTTAGGAGACAAAACTAGCATCTGTCAATTTTGTCTTGGATCGTGTTGGTTTACCTAATGACTTGTCTCGCTGTGTAAGCACAGTCCCTGTCAGGCTGCAGCCAGCACTTCTGGCTTCAGGCAGTCATGGCTGGCAACCCTAGCTGCTCTCAAACATAATGAAGCTGCTCTGACGCTGATGTACACTATGCTTACACCGACTCCTGACTTTGCCCCAAGCAGTCGCTGCCCATGGTGCTAAATTTAGTCTGACTGCAGCCTGTTAGACTCCAATTATTTTTCACACACCTTCTAGGTCGAGGGACACCACCACCGTTCCATCTTCCAGCCCATCAATAACTTCACATTTATATTTCCCATAATCATCCAGGGTGATTTCAGTGATGACCAGAGAGGCGTCCATGGGAGAGGAGCCTTGTAGGTGAACGCGTCCATGGAAACTGCCATAACTCTTTTTGTGATAATCCATGGCAACAAAGACATCCACCTGGACAAAGAAGAGGCATCAGTCCATTGTAAGATGCTACGAAGTGTCCTTTCTACTATTTAGAAAGAAACAGAAAGTGTTTAACTGTTTTTTGAATGATCATATTTGATCATTCCATAACAAACTACAAATTACAGAAAAACTAGCAGAATGTTTCTCTAATTTCATATAAAGTTTAGAAATATCTATAAAAACACATGTACTTTCTAATGTACCTCTTTCAGGTAGTCTGAGGTCAGCTTGGTCCATTTGATCCTCATCTTGCGATTCGGTGCCAGTGATTGGTCCCTTTGGATCTTGCATGGTAAAGTGGCGTTTCCCCCTCGCCTCGACACCACCTTGGATTGTTCTGCCACCACTGAGAGCCGAGGGCCGTTCTCTGCAGCACAGCGACACGGTTAAGAAAAATAACACAATGAATATCAACTACAATTCCTTGTATTGCGTCACTGTATGGCACGTTGATCCCACGTTCTGCATTAAGTTATTTAGCTGGTTATAATTAGTTACATTGTAAGTTTGGTGTTAGCTGTTAAATAGTTGGTTAGCTAGCAGTTAGTTTTTGTAATTGAGCTTTTACTTACTTAGTCATTACGCATAAGTTAGCTATTCATGTTACTGGTGTTAATTAGTTAATTAATTGGTTTTAGGCATTTAGTTTACTATTGTTATTAGTAGTAGTTCATGATTGTTTTAGTTACTAGTTAGCTATTAGTTTGTTCATTCGTTTGTTGTTATTTAGTTTATTTTCAGCTATTTATTGTTTAGTTTTTAGTTAATTGGTTATTATCAGTGTTGGGAAAGTTGCTTCCAAAATGTATTACATGTTACTAATTATTTTATTTTTCTACTACATTACTGTCTGTTGAGTAACGTATCATAGATTCATCGGGGTGATATTGTACGTCTAATGAGGACTCTCTGATTGGTCGGGAGGGGCATGATGGGATTTCAGGTGGACGGCTAACTGACCTGACTTCTTCTTCCCACTAACTCTCTGCACCTCAGCTGTGTTTTCCTTACAGTGTTTTAAATCTTGGCACGTTCAAACAAAGCTTTCATCTGGGGTTACAGATGAGATAGCTCTATCTCGCTGAGCTCACGATCCCCACATAGCAGCCTTATCAGCGAGCCACGGCAGCTCAACAAACTGATAAACTGAGGAAACACTGCAGAGTGAGTGTCACGAACGAAACTCAGGGAAAGACGCCAGAGACGCAGAAGAAGAGGAAGAAAATCTGTGTGACCGCATCACAGAAATAAAGCAAACACACACACAGACACTCACCTGTGACATAGATGGTTCTCGAGTGCTCCAGCTCAGGGTACAGAGTGTCCAAGTCGTTTTCTGCCACGCCGAGTGCGATCAAGGCACAGATCAGCACAGCAATCATCTTCACTCACCAAACTGGAGGTCTGATCACTGCAGAGACACACAGGTCACGTGAGAGCAGGTACAGCACGATGATGACAGGACAGCGTTTCCTTTAGTTATACCACAGAGGAAAAGTTGTTCTGCATGCAGCACAGTTTCTATCTGCAGTGCTGCCCCCCCCTCCTGTAATCACAGAACAGGCTGCATCCTCGTCACTGAGCACATCTGCAGGCGAACACCGAAGCTAAAAATCTCAAGTTGTTGTCCAAATACAAACTGCAAAAAGCCTCAGACTACAGAGGACGTCACACAACAGCAGCACAACAGCAGCACAACACAGCGTGGGTCTGACGTACGCGAGTACCTGCAGGATGTGCTGGGCAGGAAGTATGTCACCCAGCAGAGCGAGGAAGCAGCATGTCAGTCCACAACTTCAGAGGGAGCCTGTGCCACAGTGCAGCGTCACCCCAACCCCCTTCATTCACACACACACACACACACACACACACACACTCTCTCTCTCTGCAGCCCATCCTCTACACACTTCACCATTTTAGTGCAGAGTATTTGTACTTTACATTTTGTGTTATAAATACACATAGAGACTGCCCTCTACAGGTTGAATTTGTGAGTGGCTGATCTGAAGGCAGAAGATGTTTTGAAGATGTTGGAGATGTGGGCTGGTGCAGGCGGTGTCATGGTGAGTAATGAGTTCATCATTTCCTTTCTATATTCATAATATGAAAATAACTGTTGTTTACTACTGATTATTGGAGATTATTGGAGATTATTGGAAAGCAGAATAATTTCCTTGAGAGAAAACATGCATTGAAACCAAATGGGTGTATTCAGAAATAAATAAATATTCAATGCATTTCTATTTTTGGGGGGGATTTTTGGACATTTATCAGACCAAAGAACTCAGTTAATTAACTGAATTAATCTAAAGGATTTTAGCAGCTCTGGACTTCTATACTGTGTGTCTTTTGAGACTTGTGCATGAGTTCACGGTGTGTGTGTGTGTGTGTGTGTGTGTGTGTGAGTGAGGGGGAGGTAGTCATTTGGATTGATCTCTCTTCAAACTCCCCTCCACCCCCTCCACCCTTATCTTCATTCGTTTAGTCCCAAATTGCTGATTCGCTGGCCCCCTCTGCCAGGCGGAGCTCCTGCAGTCAGCAGAAAAACTGCAGCACACACACACACACACTTGTTCCCCCTCCCTGTCAGTACGCACTACAGGACAGGTTGGGGGGGGGGGTGGACATGTCGTTTTTAAAAGAACAAAGACTCTGAGTCAGACTGTCCTCTGTGGGACACGAGGACAGCAGCTGATGTGTGAAATGAGAGCAGAGGAGACAGAGGGAGGTGAAGACAGTGAGACATAATGGAGGTGAAGCAGGCAGGGCAGGAGGTGGAGGAGGCTGGGAGGACTCTGCAGCAGAACTGATGCAGGGCGGCCGGAGCTTCAGGCTCCATTAGCAGAACTGTGATTCATTTACTCAGCTCATGTACTTAAACTACAATTCTGAAGTATCAGTACCTCACCTGAGTAGCCCCATTTCATCACATTCGTATTTTTACTCCACTGCATTCATCTGATTCACGAGTCACGCAGTTTAGCTGTGTATTCTGTAGGTGGTGTACCCTCCACATCACCTGGTGTTAACCGTAAACACATGCAGCTGTTTGTGACAGAGAACTTACACATGGACATCATCAGTGTGTGTGTGTGTGTGTGTGTGTGTGTGTGTGATCTCTGGACCCACACACACACACAGAGCAGTGAGTCAGAGTGTCCTCCTGAGTGACAGCATTCCTCAGCATCCATCTGTGTGCAGGGTAAACAAGGCCAAGTCTTTACAGGCCAGGTGTGTGTGTGTGTGTGTGTGTGTGTGTCACGTATTTGTCCTCAAACAGCAGGTTGACGGCTCCTGTCATAGTCACGTATGAGGACATACCACGCAGTAGCAGCTTGTGTCTGCAGAGGAGCCCAGCAATTACACTTCTGAAGTCATTGTGTCAGTGTTATATTTCAGTGTTAACATATTCACAATCTTCACCTAAGAAAACAAAGCTACAGCGTAATAAAGTACTCCATCAGAGTAAGTATTAACAGTAAAATCTAAGCACTTCTGTAAAAATACTCAAACTCAAATTCAAACATTTGCACACTTCCTGTAACAAACTATTGCCAGCAAGTGGGTCCACTAAGTGTCAGATTATTATACTTAATAAAAATGTCCTCAAACTTAAAATCACGTGACTTTCCAGAACTAACTGAACACTGCAAATAACATCCGTCTTAACAAGCCTTTCACTTTCACTCATGTTCAGCCGCGCAGAAAACAAGACCAGCAGAAGACATCGGTGGACGGGCTGAGCTCAGAGCCCGTTATTGGTTAAGACCGAAGAAGTCTGAAGAAATCTTTTGTCCCGCCGTGGGACTCCTCCCAGTCCCTGAACGTTATGAGTGAGAGCACAAACACATGCATTCACAAATACAGTCCTGTGATGAAGGAACTTTATTTTGAAAGGTCAGCAGTGTGCATGTGTGTGCATGTGTCTACCTGCATGTGCTGGCACATGTGTGACAGACTCATTCTAATCATTAAAATGCCAGGTGTGGACAGGCTGTTAGACTTACATTACATGCAGTTTTCATTTTAAAAACTGCTGTAGGACATTTATACTTTGAAGACAAAGAGGCCACACATTTTGGCAAAGCTTAAATATATTGAGTCATTTTTTGGCAGGAAACAGGAGCATATTATCAATGTTTTCACAAGCACAAGGAGGGTCAACCCAAACAGAAAAGCTTCAACACTGAGGTCAAATAAACTGAACAGACGACTGTGGCCTCATTTATTTTAATAGGTATGATAAGTGCATGATTCTTGGTCGATCTCCAGCAGGTAAATACTTGAGGTGGAAGTGTTTACGTGTGATGAATCCTAAGTGCAGGACCTCCGGTGTTTTGGCAAACCTCGAACATCACACATTCACAATTATGAGGAGAGAACAAATGTCTCGAGTTAAAGCATCACAGAGACAAGCCTCTGGCACTCACTCAAAGTTTCCATCCCTTGTTTGGTTATCCTCTTTTCTTTAGTCTCCACCGTTTCTCTCGGTCTACACAGTAAAGTGTTCCATTAGATGTCCTATGACCTCTGAACTCCAACATGAAAACTAATCTAAACATTTTTACAGTTTTTCAAACATGACGAGGATCTGGATGAGCTTTGTTGAGTCTGAGAAAATAACCGTGAAGCCAGTTTGGAAGGTGTTGCAGGCTGGCATCATCAGGTCAGTGATGCTCGGTCCAACACCATTCACGTTCCCCTCAGGATGAATGGTATTAACTCTGCTGTTCATGATGATGTAGCGCCATCATCAGGTTAAACCTTTAATGTGTACTTTACTTATTTACTCTTTATGAGTAAATGCCTGCAAAACTGAACCTTTTGTTCATAATGCTAACTAGCAAATGTTTGCATGCTAAACATGCACATTAGCATGTTCACTGTGAGCATGTTAGCATTTAGCTGAGGCTCAGAAAGTTGCAAGTGTGGCTGCAGATGCTCTGTCTCGTTTAATGTGACTCTCACAAGTCTTTGTGGAAACGCAGCACTCGTTTCAGTGCACCCTGTAGCCTGGCAGGTGGCAGGTCCGTTGTTTGTCGACCATACCAGCCTGATTTCAGCATGTAGGACCTGCTGACTGGCCAACCACCTTTTTCTTTTCCAGTATATCTGCACGATGTTCCATCATGTTGAAGACACTGTCACGGTTTCTCGGAAATCATCTTGATGTAGTAGGTGTTGGTGATGTGGTGCATTAACCTGCTGGCAGTTCTCCTTTGAAAATCTATCAGCTGTCCCAGTGAAGAAGCACACCTGCTCTGCTGTTCTGTTATCATGTATTCCAAGAAAACACACCTACAACCCACCATGACACCACCTGCACCAGCCCACATCTGCAACATCTTCCAACAGGTTTCTTGTTGTGTTCAGAGCTTTTTCGGCCTTGCCCGAGAAACATTGGCCTAATCAAGAATTCTGAAGCTGTGATCTAGAATCACCTGGTAACATCTGAGAAAACCAGCCACCTCATTAGAATCCAGATTTAATTACTTTTAGACCAGCGACTGCACGAAAGCTGCCTTGTGCTTTGGCCTCAGCTGATCAGCTTGCCAAGTTTGCGTTGTTCTAGAAATAATCCAATCAAAAACAAAACACATCATCTGTAAACTAGAAATCTAATCAGCAGAGCATCTGTTTCTTCTCCACGTCTTCAAAACATCTTCAAAACAGTCGGTCCAAAAGTCACTGACGCCTTCAAACTTAAAGCTGCAGCCACATGAGTCAAGCCTTGAAGGAGGTAACCACTCGGCGTTGCATCTTGTTTACTTGAGCTCAGATTAATAACAAAAAAGGATTCAAGTGCAGTGGATAGAAACCATCAGAGACTTCATAAAAATCTCCAAGCGACCGCAACTCCTCCCCCATACGATCCCATACGAAGTCCACTGTAACTCAGCACCTTTTATCAGCCCACAAGTCAGCTGGCTAATGTACAATACTAAGTAGATCTGTCTGTATAGATTTTTTGATACTTTAGGACTACCAACCCTCAACAGCCCTTTGAGACTAACTGAGGCTCCCCATTGCCATAGGTCATAGGTCAAAAATGTTAAAGATCTGAATTCTTTAGAGTCAGAATACTTTACTGATCCCTGGGGGAAATTGGGGTTTAATTTGATCTGAGGATCAACAACCAAACCAATCAGTTAGTCTTCATCTTTAAAGGGGGACAGGAAAACTAGTCTATTAGTCTCTATTAATCTTTGTGTTTCTTGTTCAAGTTTTCTGATTTGAATGTTATCTCTAAAAGAACAGCAGACGTAATGTAATACCTGCCTCGATTTAACTTCAGTGTGATGCGTCCATCAGTATTCCCTGATTGGACATTTTCAGCTTAAATCAGATGCAGCGACTATCGCTATCAGTTTCTACATTTATCAGTTTTCTGCCAACATTTCTCAGGGTAACAAAGACACGGAGACGAGCTGGTTTGATGTTCGTCTGGTTATCTGCTGATGAAGAGCAGCACTCAGCTGCTTCTTTGTGGCAACACCAGAAATCTAAAATCCTGTCATTTGATTTTACAAACAAATGAAACAAATAAGACACTGACACAAGATTAATCACCAAACATTTCCCAACACATATTTTCCTAAATGACTCGCATCTTCAGCAGTGGAACGTGGAGAGTAAAAACCTGCGAGGGCCTCTCCACAGTGTGTGTTTATGTGACGTCAGGGGCCACAGCAGCTCTCGGGGCCGAGCGGGCGGTCAGATAAGCGAAGCGTATGGATTCCATTACACGCATGTCTTACTGACGTTAACTCTGATTTATGTTAAGAAAGAACATGATGTCAAGCTGTGTATTGTGTTTCTGTCTCAGTTGTGTCAGGGAGGGGAGGTCTCAGTTAAAAAGATTTTGATTTTCCTTTAAAGGGGAAGTCCAACCCAAGTCTCCCTAAGCGAGACTCGTGTTTCTGGTTAAACTAAAATATTTAACTCTTTAACAAAAAGGTCTCGTTTTGGTGAGTATGAATCATTTAAACAGCAGAATATAAAGAGCCCGGGTTTAAAACTGCCGGAATTCACCTTTAAGAAGTAGAATGTTCCAGTGTTTACTTTGGTCATTTATTCCTGTGTTTTTGTATGTTGTCCATTAAATCATTCAGTTGTGTCCAGCTTTGTTCCACAACGCAGGTCGTCCACTAATGAGGTTCAGTCCCCAGCTTTACGAACCCCAGTCGACTGGTCGGTGGCCTTCAGTGATCACTTCCTGTAACTGGTATGTGTGTGTTAGCGGTCTACAGCCACGCCAGCAGCACACTGAGGCTGTGCTTTGAGTTAAATGCTAATGTCAGATTGCTAACACACTGACAGATTGGCAGACCATTTCTTGGTTTAGCTGATAGCGTGTGATGTGAATGTCATCAGTTCTGCAGGTGTTTGGTCCTGAACCAAAGGGCACATTCATAGGATGGATGTGAATTCGACGATCCGACTGCGGCTGGACGGTTTGATGGTGTAAATAGCAGGAGCGACGGCGGGCCCTTTAACGTGCTGCTATCTGAGTGGCCAAACCCTGCTGCTGTTCAGAGCTCTGGAGAACATTGGAGCTCACGCTGACACTCCTGTTCCACCGATAAGACGTCACCCCGAGTGTCACTGCAGAGGTTCAAACAGTCGACACTTTTCTTTTTTGTCAGGCTGCCTGTAAGCGTAAAAACAAGGCTATAAAAAGAAATGAAATTCTGTGTCAATCCTCTGCAGTGAAGCCGCCCTCTCACCAGCATGGAGACCTCCTCCCTGAAACCAAACATGGACCCGAGTGTGCAGGTATTTCCTCCTACTTTGAGCTGCTCTCCGCCTGACGTGAACTGAGGCAGGAAAGACGCCACATTCAGCATCTGAGCAGGAACACCCTGATGTAACAGGTGAGGCGGCCTGCCAAACACCAAACACAACGCTTGTGACAGCTTGTATGTATTTGTATGTGGGTGGGGTAGGAAGTGATGGGTGGGGTATTTACTGTACACACAGCCTGGAGTAGTCACAAATAGCTCAGTTTCCTCGTTGCACAGCACATATGTTTTCCTCAGTGGTTAAAGCGGTGGGTTCAAACCGGTCCGATACCTGGCGGCCGACACGTCACCGTCACACCACCGCGGCTGCCACAAAGAGGCCTCAGTCCAGAGCACAGTGGCTCTGTCGGTCGGCTGGCCCGTTAGCAGCGAGAGCGGGAACGAAGCTTAAAGGCTTGAACATCCAATCAGGAAGCTCCGTGAATTTCTGACAAAACACAGGAAGCTGTTTTGCAACTAAAGCTGTCAGATGTGAAGTAAAAAGAGCTGGTGATATTTCTGTAAAGTGGTCATGTATCTGGCTGCAGTTGTCTTCACCCGAGATGTTCAGCTGCTGTTTCTGAAGATAAACGAGCTTGTTTTGTTCTCAGAGAGGTTACGCGTCTCCATCCTAAAACCTTTGAACTTGTCAGCCCAGCAGCAGCGGCACTCAAACGTTGTACGATATATGACGCTTAAAGGAGCAGATAAACTCCACC
The DNA here is from genome assembly GCF_020382885.2 of Scatophagus argus. NCBI lineage: Eukaryota > Metazoa > Chordata > Actinopteri > Scatophagidae > Scatophagus > Scatophagus argus. The sequence continues at coordinate 950,864 of NC_058512.1, forward strand.
GTCAGCCTTCACCCTCCTCACACCTCTCACCTCTGTCCTCACCCCATCCTTCCCCGCTGTGAGAAGCTAATTTACGACTCCTCTGTCTGCCTGGACCCTGAGCAAAACCATACAGTGACAAGTTAATCTGGCTCTTCATCCCGGCGGGGCTGCGGTTGTAAAGGAGGCGGCTGTAGATGTCTGGAGGTGAGAGGGGTGAAAGCTGGAGGTCAGAGGTCAGCGCTGGTCACAGGCAAATGATATTAAACGGGTAAATACTCTGAGCTCGGGGGTTGTGCCTCATTTCCTCTCCCTTATGGGTTTCTTGCTTTCTAAACAGAGTAAAATTGGGATAAAACAAGTTCAAGATGGATTCACTATCCTTTGAAGGCCACTCGGTTTAACGTGGTTGAGAAAGACCAAAGATAAAGCGGAGGTGATTAGCTTATAGCTTAGCATAAAGAACAGCTAACCTGGTGTGTTTTATTAACACATTTAAAGCTGCAGGCTAACTTTGTTTACTGAAGCTCTCACTTCATATCACGTTCACGAAACGTTCCTGCACCGACTCATAACTGGTCCAGTCCACTCAGCGTGTGTGAAGACAAGATGGCACCGTGTTGGCGAGACAAAGGCTGATCGATCGTCCTGATCAGATACCTGCCGCCTCACGTTCGGACGCGTTTGGACGAGGTGCGTCTTTGCTCGCAGACAAACACGTGTGCAGGTTTTTCTGAGAAGTCTGCTAATGTTTTCAGCTTGAGTAAAGGCTGTTGCTTCAGTTTCACTGAACAGGGGAAAGTTAAGTTCATGTTTGCTGCATAAATATGGCAGCAAAAACATCCTCACACACACGCGTGCACACACACACACACACGCACACACACACACACACACAGTGTTTAGGGAACTTTTGCTTTCAAGCTGCAGCCAGCAGACGACAAACACATTACTCAACATGACAGAAACGTCCATTCATGAGCCAAATAAGGAGACCTCTACTTCATTAACACTCACATATAGAAAGAACACACGCACACACACACACACACACACACACACTTAACCTCATTCAACCTGTTGTGTCCTGATCAGATTGAAGTCGACTGTGCGTGTGTGTGTGTGTGAGAATAAACCTCCACCTTTTCATCTGGGGGGTTGACACTGCGTGTGTGTGTGTGTGTGTGTTGGGTGGGTGAGTGGGTGCAGGGGTAATGGGTGGGGGTCAGGGTGGAGCCGCCCAGTCTAAGCCAGCACACACAGAGGGGTTGTTGCTCACAGACCCTCGATGTTCTCGGCTCTAAATCACTCGCCAAACAATCTGGTCGACCTCAACTATGAAAACTTTGACAAACACGATGAGCGCGACAAGCGGATCACCAAACCTCAGCTCATTGACGCAGTTTCACACTCGACTGGAGGCCAATGAGTCAATCAAAACCAAAATATGTCGAAATAATTTCAGATATTCACTCTGGCAGACTGACTGCATGAGATGCTGTTGCTGGTTTTAATCTGAGGACTTAAAGGAGCAGTTCAACATTTTGGGAGACTTTTGCTGAGAGGAAGACGTTCAGACTCGACACCATGAAGCCACAGCAGAGGGTTAGCTTAGCTTAGCACAAAGACTGGAAGCAGGGGGAAACAGCTAGCCTGCTCTGCCCTCAGCAGGAAGTCACTGGCAGGCTGCACAGCTTGTTGTTTTTGTGATATAAAGAGTAAACGGTAATCAGAGAGCTCCAGAGGTGCTTCTCCTGGTAAAAGGAGGACCTCTATGATATAGAAATAAGTAAAAATCCTGTGTTCAAAGTTTTACTCAAAGTATTGTCACATCGGTCCATAAATACTGCACTGTAGTACTGCTGTAGTACTGGATTATTATGGATAAACTGAGTTAACCAACTGTTTGTTCATTAACTGATCGTGATGCTTTGCATGTAAATAACGTGATAATAAAGCAGCTAAAGCTGTCAGGCTCTTCAGCACACTTCACATCCATTCAGTCTCAGCCCCTCAAGTCCTGCTCACAAAGTGGTCTGCCCAGCTCACATGAGAAAAGATTTGTTTACAACCACCAGGACAGCAGTGGCGCATCAGCTGTTTCTGCTCTGCGTCGGATCAAACTGTGAGCCAAATCACTAAAGTTAACATAACAATGCACCTTTTCAATAAAACCTGATAAAAGAACCGCGTGCTTCCCTCGCTCCAACGAGCAAACGGTGTGACATCTCGTGTGTGTGTTGGTATCAGGAGTAAACCTCGTACTGTACCTGTCAGCGCGCTGCGGTGAAGCCTGAGCTCTCCGGCGGTCCAGATGCGGAATGAAGCGCACGTCAAGGTGGAACCAAACTGGCGCTGTGGATGGCACAGACGCACTCCCGCCTGCTCCTGTGTGTGAGTGAGTGAGTGAGTGAGTGTGTGTGAGTGAGTGAGTGTGTGAGTGAGTGAGTGAGTGTGTGTGTGTGTGATGAGAGGAGTCTGCGCTCTGACGCACGCAGGTGAAATTAAATGCAAAACTGCGGGAAACTCCGGTGAAATCCGCAGGTTTTATGTCCAGGTGTTTTTGTCGGAAATAAGCTTTAACAAACACGCCGAAGCTGAAGTGGGTCTGCGGTGTTCGGGTTTTTGTTTCGAGCCTCAAACAGAGGAGGTGCCCCTCGACTCCTGTTGCTCCTCCTGCCTGCCCACAGTCCGATAAAACGTTGCGTTTAAAGTCCGTCTGTTCCAATAAAATGCTCCTATTTGCCATCAAAGTATGAACAGGTGTGAAACTCAAAGGGTCCACTTTATAACTCACTTTAATCTCAAATCAAAGGATGTAAAATCATCACGTCTGGAGTGAAAGTGAGTTTATTTATTCTGAACTGAAGAAAACTAAGACAGTGACAATGATGTAAGCAGCAGGGCCGTAGACAAATTGAGGTCCAAGCTGCCTCGGCCCCCCACCCCCCCCCACACCCCGCGACCAGATTTATGAACATTATGCATTTTAAGCCTTTCACTTGACGCTGTTTGTGTTTTATGAGTTTTGGATGTGCAGGAAAAGACGAAATCAGGAGGTGGTGTTCGTTGTCTTTGTCATGTGACCTGCTGTCTCAGTTTGGTTGGGTTTTGGATGAGATCATTATGTTACATAGCGTTGACATTTTACATTGTATGGCATGTCCGCAGGGCGGCACGGTGGTGCAGTGGTTAGCACTGTTGCCTCATAGCAAGAGGGTTCCAGGTTCAAATCCCGGTCTGGGCCCTTCTATGTGGAGTTTGCATGTTCTCCCTGTGCCTGCGTGGGTTTTCTCTGGGTTCTCCAAAAACGAATTTTGGAGATACGTTTTTTTCACGGGGCAGCGATGATACATGACCTACGTTAAGACAGGCTGATGCTGACTTTTGATTTCAAAGTCCTGCATTTGTTGGACCCACCCACCACGTCAGCTGACATTTTCTGTGACATTCACGTCTAAGAAGACACGTGAAAATCAAAGCGTGTTGCGACTTCAGACGCTGGCCTGTTCTTCGTCTGCCAGGGGAAGCTCTTCCTGTGTCTACGTCGAGGTAATCAGGACCAGTTCCAGGCTGTTGGGCTGTTCAGACGAGCCTCACGCTGCGGGGAGCGTTTCCCAACACCGAGGATTAATTCACCCCAATCATCACATCCCCCTCCGTCCATCCATCTCCGCTTATCTCCTCCTGCCTCACCGTCTCCTGATAGATGATTTTATATTCACAGCACGCCCAACCTTCTCTCCTCGGTCGCTTCACATGTGTTGTTTCAGGCTCATTACAGTAAGAGAAGGTTTAAGACTGAACGGGCACACGGCCAGACGTAGAACATTTTATTCTCGCAGCTCGTCGGGGTCATCGAGGACATTAACTGAAATACTTCATGAAGAATCGAACATCAGAAATAAAACATGCACATTAATATGGAAGCTGTGATCCTTCTGGTTTCCTCTGGAGAGACTTAGTCAGTATTCAGCCTCGTGTCAATGCTGCTTGTTAAGACAAAATAAGATTTGTTTAAGTCCAGGATGCTGTGAATGTGCAGGACTTGGGGTTCCGGGCTGTAAAGCCAAACGAGCTTCATGCTTCAGTCCTGTTCGCTCTGCTTAAAGTGCACCTTTAATTGCACCGTCGTCGCGGTCAGCGAGCTTTAGAGCAAAAGGTTAAAGTAATAAACAGCTGAAAAGGTCGCCGCTCGGGCTGCGGGCTGAAACGGCTCAGCGAGAGGTTCGTGTCACGGAGTAAATCTTGTCATGAACTTAATGAGTTTTAATGAACTGAGTTCGACCTGCAAGCTGAGCAACAAACCTTTGGTGGCCAAAACTATGTGGACACTCAAACGTTACACCTGGATGGTTTCAGGCTCTTCACCAGGAACTGGCTGCAGAGATCTGGTGTAGCCAGGGACTCAAGTACTACACTAAAGTACAAATTCAAGTACTAATACCTCAGCTGTGTGCAGTGCATGTTGGACAGGAGGTCTTTGTACCCGCTCGGGGTGGAGTTCTGGGTTTAATGACATGAACACACATGCCAAACACTGAGACTTTAACGCGCTGCAGCCCCTCCCCAACATAACTTAAATGACTTGTGGCTCATTCACAATTCATGGAGTGGAGAACAAGAAGTGTTTTTGTATTTATTGTCCACACTTCTTATTTTACTTGCTTGCTGTTGTGTTTACTTATTCTGAGATAAGTCAGCTTCTTAAAGCCTGTGATTTGCATATTTAGTCTGATTTAATTCTTGACGATTGCACACACTATGTTCAAACTCAAAGACAACAACAAACTCCTTTGGAGATAAAACATTTTGACTGTTAAAAGAGAAACTGAAGCAGTTCACTCAGTTTTCATGATCTATGAAAATATCCTGAGATCACAGATCCAGACCTGTTGAACCTTCTCATCCAAAAGTGAGATCCAATCAGCTGAACATGACTTCATGTTTGATGTTCACTGTCAAAGCTCTCAGTGCAGCCTTTAGCAAACTGTGACTCTGCAGGTTTGGCCTTAGAAGAACCTGCTGATGATTTTAATCCAGCTCTGAAGAGCTGAGAAATCCAGACTCGTGACGGATCGTCAGCAGTCAGACTAACTCACTGATGGCAGACCTGGTGCAGACCTGGACGTGGAGTCGAGCTCCTGAACAGACCGACTCTGTCAGAGTAAAACACAGAGGCTGCTGTCTGAGGCTGAAGGTCTGCACCTTCCTCCGCCCTGCCCCCCTCCGGCTCCAACAGCCCAGCCCACACACATATGCTCACATGTGGCCTCCTCAAAGAGCTGCTTCTGTGCTGCCTGCTGGTTCTGGAGAAGGTAAACACTCGCTCGGCTCATTGAGGCCTCTCCTCGTGTTCACCTCGGCAACAAGGGCTGAGTTCAAGGTTAGTCTGTCGGGGGAGAGGAGGCATGAAACGCCGCCTCCGCCTGATGGCTCTGATGGAGTTCAAACACAGGACGGCAGCAGGCAGTTTCACTGACCTCATGTGTACTTTTAATGTCCACGAGTTCGATGGACAGATGAAGCCATGCAGGACTCAGTCGCTCTGCTGGTCCGCTGTGATCCCGACTGAAACATCTCGATGCTCGTCAGATGGACTGGATCTGGATCGTCCTCTGTGAATCCATTACACATTCCTGCACATCACCCAGTTACACTCTGTCACACAGTTTTCCCTAACCATGTTCTGAAAACTAGTTTTTGACTTTTATTCTTTGTATTTTTCTAATTAGAACTCAGTGTGAGATATCTCGAAAACTGTGCGAATGAAATCACTTTTTTCTCAAATTTGTGGGCCATGAAAATGAAGCTTGTTTGTTTAAAATCTGTCACACCCAACTTTTCTTCACAATAAGCTTCAGTGCACTTGAGGGAGATGATGTTCCACAGCTGGGTGTGACTGGTTATCACACTGAGGGTTTAACACACAGATTTTTGCCCCTTTGTTTTTGGATCGTTGATAAGAAAAAGCAGCAGGGAAGAAGAAAACGTCGCAGTCGCACGTTAGGCCATCAGACAACATAACTGAGTTTGTTGTGCAGTTGATGTCACGTCTTGACTGACCGGAGGGACAGGAAGTTCGGGGGATAAAACGAGTCAGAGCGATCTGGGAGGACCGAGTCCTTCCTGTGGTGAGATACCACCTTTCTGTCAGCCTCTATCTCAGCACACACATGTGAAGCAGGAGACTCAGTGGGAGATAAGCAGAGACCCGGCGGCACCGACTTCACGCTGGACTCTGTGGGAAATACTCGATCCTGATGAGAAGGATGCTGTGGGTCAGCAGGGGAGGAAGACCTTTGAAGAGACCAAATTTATGTGGACAAAGTGGGTTGGCAAACAGCTCTGCAAAATGGTTTCAGAAACATCATCTGTCTTAGATAGATAGAAAGATAAGAACTTTATTGATCCCGCAGAAAATTGTTGTGTCAGGGTTGCAATACAAAGAAGCATACATAAGTAGAAAGTAATTTTCCCACACAATATAATAATATATACAAAAATAACAGAGTATATTGTATATACATGAGAAACAGATAGATAACGGCAGATAAGGTGCAGAATGGGAACAGATAAGGTGCGCATACAATCTTAAAGTGTTAACTGTAGTGCAGGTTAAATTGTTTTATCCTATGAGTCCGATAGCCACAGGGAGGAAGGACTTCCTGTGGCGTCCTGTGGAGCACCTCGGTGGTCTCAGTCTATGACTGAAGGTGCTGCAGTAGGATTCCAGTGTGGCCTGCAGGGGGTGGGACTTGTTGTTTAGGATGTTGAGCAGTTTCCTCAGCATCCTCTGCTTCTACTCAGAAGTAAAAACATGCCTGAAGTAAAAATTTCAAGGTGAAAGTTCAGAAATGTTCCAGTGTTGTCAAAGCAAGAATATTTTTTATGAATCTGTACCCTGAGGGTTTGAACAAGAACAGATCCAACATGTGCTGGAAGCATCGGGCAGACCAGCCCGTCTCTCCAAAACTCTGCAGGTCACACCAAAACTATGTGGATGGACAACCAACCCACTGGAAGCATGTGACTGGTTACCTGTCATCACTGTTACCTGTGCAGGCTTCCTCATGTCAGAAAACATCAGAATGTAAAACAAAAGTAATCACGGTCAGTTAAACAGACAAAAGAGAAAACAGACTCTTTGGATAGATCACATAATAACCTGAATGACTGGTTTATGTCTTTCATGTCCTGTATTTGGTATTAAGAGCCTTGAGCAGAGACAACACAGTTAAAACATCCCAAATGGCCATCAGTGTAACAGAGTGGTGTCATTTTAAATCAGACACATCATGAACGTGTCATGTGAAATACTTCCTTGTTCCCTCCCCTTCAGATCTACAGTTTGAAGATGGGTGGAACCAACATGGTGGTGAGGTGCAGGAGCTGACAGGCCTCGTTCACTGCAGAGACACATGTTGTTTAGATCAGAGCTCAGACTGGTTTCACTTTTGATGAAAGTGAAAGTCAGACAGTCGTTGAGCTGAGAGGTGAAATGGCACAGAATTCAGGTCAGCTGGACCACGAAACCTTCTGTTGTTCGATCTGTCTGGATCTACTGAAGGATCCGGTGACGATTCCCTGTGGACACAGCTACTGTATGAACTGTATTAAAACCCACTGGGATGAAGGGGATGAAAGGAGAATCCACAGCTGCCCTCAGTGCAGGCAGACCTTCACACCGAGGCCTGTCCTGATGAAAAACACCATGTTAGCAGTTTTAGTGGAGCAGCTGAAGAAGACTGGACTCCAAGCTGCTCCTGCTGATTCCTGCTATGCTGGACCTGAAGATGTGGCCTGTGATGTCTGCACTGGGAGAAAACTGAAAGCCCTCAAGTCCTGTCTGGTCTGTCTGGTCTCTTACTGTGACAAACACCTCCAGCCTCACTATGATGTGGCTCCTCTAAAGAAACACAAGCTTGTGGAGCCCACTGAGAAGCTCCAGGAGAACATGTGCTCTCGTCATAATGAGGTGATGAAGATGTTCTGCCGTACTGATCAGCAGTGTATCTGTTATCTCTGCCCTGTGGATGAACATAAAGGCCACGACACAGTGTCAGCTGCAGCAGAAAGGACTGAGAGGCAGAGAGAAGTCGAGGTGAGTCTACAAAACATCCAGCAGAGAATCCAGGACAGACAGAAAGACCTGAAGGTGCTTCAACAGGAGGTGGAGGCCATCAGTCGCTCTGCTGATAAAGCAGTGGAGGACAGTGAGAAGATCTTCACTCAGCTGATCCGTCTCATGGAGAAAAGAAGCTCTGATGTGAAGCAGCAGCTCAGATCCCAGCAGCAAACTGAAGTGAGTCGAGTCTTGGAGCTTCAGGAGAAGCTGGAGCAGGAGATCACTGAGCTGAAGAGGAAAGACGCTGAGCTGAAGAAGCTCTCACACACAGAGGATCACACCCAGTTTCTACACAACTACCCCTCACTGTCAGCACTCAGTGAGTCCACACACTCATCCAGCATCAACATCCGTCCTCTGAGACACTTTGAGGATGTGACGGCTGCTGTGTCAGAGCTCAGAGACAGACTACAGGACGTCCTGAGGGACACATGGACAAACATCTCAAAGGCTGAAGTGGATGTTTTACCATCAGGACCAGAACAAAATACCAGAGCTGACTTCTTAAAGTATTCACATGAAATCACACTGGATCCAAACACAGCACACACACTGCTGTTATTATCTGAGGGGAACAGAAAAGTCACAGTAATGAATCAACCTCAGTCTTATCCTCATCACCCAGACAGATTCACTGTCTGGTCTCAGGTCCTGAGCAGAGAGAGTCTGACTGGACGTTGTTACTGGGAGGTGGAGCGGACAGGAGGAGGAGTTTATGTAGCAGTCGCATACAAGAACATCAGCAGAGCAGGGGGGTCGAATGAATGTGGATTTGGATTAAATGACAAATCCTGGTCGTTACGTTGTTACACAAACAATTATGAGTTTTCTTACAACAACATCAAAACTCCTGTCTCAGGTCCTCAGTCCTCCAGAGTAGGAGTGTACCTGGATCACAGAGCAGGTACTCTGTCCTTCTACAGCATCTCTGAAACCATGACTCTCCTCCACAGAGTCCAGACCACATTCACTCAGCCTCTCTATGCTGGACTTAGACTTTACTGGCCTTTTGGAGCCGCTGCTGAGTTCTGTAATACTGAAAATATTAAACTGAAATAGACAGAAGTCACAAAAAGCTGTAGGATTTAGTGACACCTAGTGGTGAATCGACAACTAACCGCAGACCAGCTGGACTCCCCCTCCTTTGGCCACTTCTAGCAGTTTAAGAATTTAAACGCATTTGTTTTGTTTCTGTGTTTGTTGCTAAGAGCAGAGATCACCTGTCTATCTAACACTGTAAAACTAATTAAGGAGATCATTCATTATGTGCTTGTACACAGCTGAGATTCTGGTCTGATTGTGTGGATGAAACGTGAACACATGAAATCACTGACCGATTGAACGGACTTTACGGACGGGACGTGTGAACAGAATGCGTGTTCACTCTATGAATAAACAAACATGTGCCAAGCTTTTTCTTTTTGTCTTCATTCCAGAGAATCATAAAAGCTGATGGAGAAAACAGCTCTTAAATCTCAAAGCCAGACTTGTCTCTGTTTTTTCCCAGTAAGTATCAAAAGTAAAAGTACTCATTCGTAGTACACAGAAACAAAGATTAAACGTGACATTAAAACAAGGCAACAAATTATATACCAGTTGCTTGAACTTTACACGCGTAAACTGGAAATGAATGAATGCTGTGTCAAATGTATTTGGTCGCTGCTATGTCATGGGTCAGTAATTTGACGGACTTCAGGAGAGGAAGAAGAAGACGAAGAAGAAGAAGAAGCCAGACTGACTGTCGGTGACATAAACCAATCAGAGAACACTTCACTGGTGCCTGGTAACCAGCGACCAATAGGACGCTTGTGTGTGAGCGCGGAGAAACTGATTGTATTGTGTGTGTGTTCGTCGCGGTATCTGTGTATTTTGCGACGCTAAAATTTAGTTTCAGGATTTTAACCTCCACCCACAATGAGTCTGTCCCTGAGGTAAACCAGTCTGCGTCACTTACTGCTCCTCACGTCTTCGGCACGGCTCATTTCACTGCCAGCAGACAGCCAGAGCAGGTCCTGTTAGCAGGTCCAGCTAGCGTTAGCATGTCTGCCTTCTAGCAGTTAGCTCGCTGGTTGTGTTGCTTACCAACGTCCGTGTACAACGTCGCGGTGTATCACACAGTTTGGCTCAATGTGAATTAGTAAAACATTATTGTAGCTAAGAGTTAATTAGCGTATTGATTTTTGTAATGTATGAGATAGCGTAACTGTTAGTAATTTAGTACATTATTGATAGTTTTTCTAGTACTTCATGAATTGAATTCGTGATAATTCACGTAGCTTTACCATAACGTGTTTCCTGTGAATTTAACGCCGATTATTACCGTTTAATGTTGTTATAATGTCTCCCATTGAATGACAGCTAAACTTGTGTTGTGCCGAATGTGTCTCATCAGATTGCGTGGCCACTTTTTATTCTGTTCTCTACAGGCAAACCAGTACATTAGAGTTTTATTTTTAGTAAGAGCTGCTTTAAGCATATGTTACAGTATAATGAAGTTTGTGCAGCAGTAACACTGTCACATATGTTGGTGTAATGTTGACGTGGCTTTCCAGGCCTGAACTTGCAGCAGACAAAAACAAACGCAAGAAGAGGAGAGAGCTCACTGAGGACCAGAAACATGAAATCAAAGAAGCTTTTGACCTGTTTGACACTGACAAAGACAAAGAAATCGACTACCATGAGCTGAAGGTGAGCAGTGAAGGACGCTTGTGACAGAAAAGGGGTTGTTTTACAAATATGTTGTTCAGGTGGTCTAATATTATGCTTCAACAGCCAGGCTGTTTGTTGTTAAACAGAATACAGCATCTCATCCTGATTCTGATTGTGTTTGGGTTGTCATGTTTACATGGAACATGTACAGTGTCCAGGGACAACATGTCACTGAACCAGCTGAGGTTGAGTCGGGTGGTTGAGGTGTAGAGACGTCGTGGACGTTCCTTCACACAGATAATCATGTCAGAATCATGAACACAGGGATACAAACAACCTGGTTTCTCTAAGTTCCATGTGAACCCTGTAAACACACTCATTGATTACATTTAGGATTAAGTTGTTCCCTTTAAGTGTACTTTATTTCACAGTTTTCAAATCCTGACAGGTGGCGATGCGGGCACTTGGCTTTGAGGTGAAGAAAGTGGATGTTTTGAAGATTCTCAAAGACTATGACAGAGAGGGAAATGGCAAAATAACATTTGAGGATTTCAGTGAAGTTGGTGAGTTTCCTTCAGAGAGATGTCATGATACATGTGACAGTTAAAGTGGCTGATAGGAGGGGATGAATCTGTCGTTATCCTTCATAAATCCTGAATGTGTTCACATGTTTCTACAGTGACCGATCGCATCCTGGAGCGAGACCCGAAGGAGGAGATCCTGAAGGCCTTCAAGCTGTTTGATGACGACGAATCAGGAAAGATCAGCCTGAGGAACCTGAGGCGAGTCGCTCGAGAACTCGGGGAGAACATCAGCGACGAGGAGCTGCGCAGCATGATCGACGAGTTTGACGCTGACGGAGACGGTGAAAGTAAGTGATCGACCTCACAAACCTCATAAGAAGGAGCCAAAGATATGAAACAAACACTTTGTACTGTACTGAACTGTACTGTCTCGTACAATGAAAACCGATAGAAACATTCACTTATTCAGTGTAATTGAGCATTTTTTACTGCCTGAAGTAGCACCAAATATTTGCTTCTTTATTTGGAAACTGTCTTTTAAAACAACGATTTGTTTCTGCTGTCGTTGGGGTTCTTAAATCTCTCATAATGAATATTCTAACATGACAAAGTTGATTCTCTGTCAGTATTCCGTTGTGTTAAGCCCCCCTTTGTGTTCCAGTAAACCAGGAGGAGTTCGTCTCCATCATGACCGGAGACTCATGATGAAGAGCTTGGAGTCGGTTCGATGGTCCATGTTGAAGTTGAGTGACTGAACATCTGAGCGTGAAGGTGAAGGCGTGAGTCGGCCTCCTGTGGACGGCCTGACTCGAGGTGGTTGGTACTTGATTCATTACATTAGAGCAGCAGGTGGTTGCCTGTCACTCTTTACTGAAGATGAAGCTCTTTTGTTTGTTTGCTGTCGTGGACTTTTACGTGTTTCTGGCTGTCACATGATGAAAACTGCTGGGGGTTCAGCTTTTCTTAGTCCTTCTTGATGTGACTCTTTGATTTTGTACGTGTTCTTATTTAGTAGAAAAAACGAGATACTTCATATTGTAGATGATCATTTTCACTGGTTGTCTTTTCCGTTTACGTAACGTGAACGTTTGAATGTGCTATTTATTTTGAACAAAATAAATCTGTTTGCTGGGAGCTCTTTTTCAAACACTTAATAATTTATGATTTCTAGCATAAACTTCCCTTGTGCCCCCCCTCCACCCAACCCCTGAAACCCCAGCATGCAATAGGGGGTGGTCCATCGAAGACACACACAGGTCAGTATGAACAACTGTCTTTACGTGTCTGAAAGTACATTGAAAAGAGATGAAAAACGTTTTTCACTGCAGGCACATCGTTCAGTAACGTGTTGGGGCTTCACAAACTGACACACACACTGATTTTGTTATTTTGACAATGATGGAAGACGAGTTTTTCCACACGGCGCCACCATGAGGCAGACATTTGAGGGTTTTAGTCTGGACAGCTGTGGGATGATTATTTAGTCTCTCGTGGTATTTGTTTTGCATGTGTCGCTGGTCATTTTGTATCCGTTTTCAGTACTTTGTTGTGTCTTTTTAGTTTTGCACCTCATTTTGAATCCTTCTGCAGTTTCATTTCTCTTTGAGGTACTTTGAGGTTCTGGTCTGGGAGGCCCAGGGCCTGTATCAGTACGCCTGTTTGCCCCCTTGTTTACCTGCCAGGGTCAGGGTGGGATCCACTAGGCATCCCCTTTATTTAGAATGAGCAAATCACCTCCCTCCTAACACCCTTTAACTGTTTGTTGGGGGGGGTGACCTTTTGGATTCAAAGGGGTGTCCATGTCAGCCCTTTGGCTTCACCCCTGTCGTTTATCAAGACTGTATATAATATTTACTGATGTATTTTATGTCCACTTGTCTGCTTTTAAACGCTGCAGCATGTCGTCATCCCGCAGCCTTCCTGCTGTACCTCCGCTGTCCACCAGAGGGAGTCACTCTCTCTTCTTAAAGCCGACGCTCGTGGTGACACTGAGCAGCAGATCAGAGATCAGCCAGTCGTTTTCTGTTCACTTCCATCATGAGAGTCACTTTCACCCAAATCAGAGCAGAGAATCTCTTTGGATTAATTTCAACCAGTCTTTGTAAATCCTTTTCAATTAGCTGAATTGGGTAAAGTAATTATTTCCAAAGTGAATAGCAGCGACCATTTGTATAATTGGTGAATGATGAAACTGCATCCAGTGAAGAGGTGCTCGGGGACACTTTTAACTTGTCTCCCATATGATGATAAATGTGTTGACATAATGAAGCCAAAGCTACAGTCACACACACTGACCACAAAACCGGTTCAGGCGGATCCTCGTCAGCTCCCTGTTATTTGACTCCCCGCAGACCCTCACATGTTGGTTTAGACCAGTGCTTCTCAATTATTTTCTGTTGCGCCCCCCCCCCCCCCCCCCCCACTCTCCGCCGCGACTATAAATAATAGTAATAATAATATGTAATAATATGATGCTAACAGTGCTCGCTGGTTTACTGAAGTAGCATTCACAAAGCGGGATGATTGTTGGCAATATTCGGCACGTTTTGGCTGAAAAATCTCCAGCGGCTTATCAGCATGATTGGGATGTAATGTCTTCAAGTGACGCCTTCATTTATTTGTCTTCATGCTGTCCGCTGCCAGCATGTTTAGACACAGTAAACACACCGGTCTGTCGTCTCCCACTGCTGTCACAGTGAAGCCAAGCGCTACATATGCTTCGTCATATTTCCTCGAGTTACTTTTGTCTCATTATCTTCGTCTCTCTCCGCCTTTCTTCTCATCCCTGTTAAAAATGTCTTCATGTTGTCTCTTAAGGGTTCGTTTACTGCACTTCATATCGCCTGCTCGGTGCAAAGAAACCGCTACACCATAGAGCTAATACTCCCTGCGCACACTCTGACGATGAGAGCGCCACTGCCAACTACTGTAGTGGATGTGCAATTACACTTTATTCTAATACGGCAAAAAAAGCATGTTCCCCAGGGTCACACGCGCCCCACTATTTGAGAAGCACTGGCCTATACCAACAACGTGGACAGAACCCACCAGGAACATGTATTTTGTATACCAACTGCACTGAAGCTTGAATGCATACGATACGACGTAAAAATGGATTGCTGTGTTGGTTGTCTATGTAGGATATGTCTCTAAGCTTTACATAACAAATATGTGAAAGGCCAAACTTACTTATTCATGGAGTCAGGATCCGAAATGAACGCTCACAAAGTGCCAACAGCTGGTATTTTCCGTTTGACGAGGTAGCCTACATGTTTCTAACAAACAATGTAACAGAAAGTCCATCCATCACTCAGCCTGGCTGGAGAGCCCAAAACAGATATATGTTGTCATATGAGTGGCGCGGCCCCTTAAGAGGCAGAGCAGTATATGTGCGTGTGCATGCAGTGAGCGGTCATGCAAGAGGGAGCAAGCGGGAGATACGAGGGACAGTGAAGGCAGCGGGCGGCGAGTATACACATTTAGATTGACAGCAAGCAATGAAGTGGCCAGTTTAGCAGCCAATGTACAGTATAAGTCACCACTGTGATAAAACACAGCCTGCGGCATCTCAAGACCAAGTGGAGCTGCCCCGTGTTGCTTCCCTAACTGCTGGTACAGTGAAGGGGGTTAACCCTGACGTTAGCAACATCCACTTCGGCACAGGAGGTAAACAAGCCCAGGACACAGCCTGAACTGAGTCACTGAGACAGGTTAGCCCTTTAACAGCTTACTATGTTGAACAAATACAACAGTTACTGCACATTTCCAGGCCCCAAAAGGTTTGAACAGCCATCTTATTAGTTGTATTAGTTATTATTTTATTATTCTTATTAGTCATTATAAGTGCTTTTATTTCCACATGTTTAGATCTGTGACAGAGAAGTGATGGTGCAATGTGTAAACCTGGGCCATACAAAAATATCTGGCAACGAGAGATGGCACACTCATAGATATTGAGTCAGATGTCAAAATCAGATCAATGGGACATGGAGGGAGTGACATATAAGGGGCAGATTATCAGAGCTCCAAGCACCTATGTTCACAGCTGCACTCATGTCGACACAGTATTGTCATTTGGTGTGCTGTTGTCTGTGTTTAACTTGTTTTTTAACCTTTTGATGACCTGCTTTTCTTCCCAATGTGATAATATGGTTTAAGTTAATAAAGGATCTGGAGTGTTTCATTCAATGAATGAAAATATAACAAAACTTATAACTGATGGGCAGGTCACAAAATATATCAACCAATAACTGACCAATTAGAACTCAAACAAATGTAAACAATAAAGGCTTAAAGAAAACAAAATCCAAACAAAAATGTACAAATAAATTAGTACAAATAACCCAAAAGTAATAAGACGTAAAAGGAACCAAACCCCCGTCAAAAAGCAGGCCCCCCAGGCACCCGTCACGCATAGGACGTGAAGACAAAAGCAGGAGAGACAAAGCAGCAACGGCCCTAATAAGCTAGCTACAGTAGCACCTAATCAAGACAAACACTATTAGTATTGTTAACTACACCATAAACAATGCGGTGCACGCTACAGTACAAACACACCTTGTTAGCAGCCACAGACACACACACACACACACAGGGCTCCAGGCAGCCACCAGTGTTTACCTGCGACCACACAGCATCAGCCACCTGATAGCATCAACCATACTGCAAAGAGAGAGGACACTTACCACAGCCAACAAATGTAGCAGCACATACAGGGGGCACGGGGCCGCACACAAGCAGTCGCCCATCAACACAACAAACCAACGAGGTGAAGCAGCGTGCATCCACACCTTTCGTGCCAAACAACCTCTGACCCGGATGTAACGTGCCGGTGATGACTGGGCCGCAAGAGAAGACCTGGTGGGAGGAGTACCACATTTATACCTGGCACCTCAGGCCACCAGTGGCACTCATTACAAGCAGCGGCAAATTACATAGAGGATAAACCCCCCCATGCTGCTACAGAATGACTGTCCAGGGTCCACACTCATGCAGTATGGGCCACTAACGGCTTGCTGACACTACAGTATGACATAACTTCATGTGGTCGTCCCACGTGGGCACATAGCGCCACCGCGAATTTGTTCGGTTTCATTTCTGTTTCATACTGCGATTACACTACATGACCTTATAATGGATGTGAACTGAGTCATTTTATGAGTAATTGTTTTTCTTCCTTTGTGTGTGTGTGTGTGTGTGTGTAAAGCGTGTGAAATTTTGTTACTTCCTTGGTGCCATGAAAGCCTCTTAGTCGATCAGGCTCAACAGTTGTATTCATCACAGCGCAATACTTTGGCGCCATCTAGTGTTACAATGAGAGACTGACTGCAAATGCAAATCAGGATGCAAATATGGCGTCAATTATAAGATACTGAGCATAAATGTCAGTGATGCCGGTCATTGAGCAGGTTTATTAAAATGTTTTTGAATTTGAATTTGAATTGAAGCCCGCCGAAATATTTTTACGGGTACAAACCGGTTATAAAATGTTTTAAAAAAGGCAACTCAAATTGAATGCGATGTAAAATATATAATAATATTGAAGTGGGTAGATAATATCCTCAAAATCTAATCCAGTGTTTCTAACACTAAAACTGTCATGTCCTGCTGCTACTTTTTCAGTTCCGTTTATCTAATTATCTAACGCTTAATCATAACAAAAGTTATCTCATGACACATTCCCATTAGAGCAGGTCTAGACCAAACTCACTTGTTCCATATATATATATGAAGTTTATCTCATAATATAATATATATGAATATATCTTATATGAACACTCGCCAGGTGCCAAATGCTGGTATTTTCCGTTTGGTGAGGGAAATGATGTAACAAAAAGTCCTCACCGCGTGTTAGTGTCACAAAGAGTTGCGCTGTTCCTGGCTGCTTCCTTTGGAGGAGTTTAGAAACAGAAACGGGAATTCGTGGTGCTTTCAGCTGCACCTCCTAAACTCTGCGTTGACCGTTGACAGTCACTGGCGCCAATAAGGACGCCACAAATCGATACGCAGACGCTCACGTGGGTTATTTAAAATGGGAAAGTTTCTATTTCCTTTTTATTTTCCTTTATTGGAATGTATACACCGGTTATGTCTATCATAACTTTCTTGTTCTTTTACTAGAACAGTCAAATTAAATAATGTATTTTAAAAAATCGAATTGTTAACAGCAAACTACAATATTCTTGAACAATAGTTTCACTCAGTGCAGTAGTACAGCTTCAGAGGATTTATCTTTCACTTTGCTTCCCAAATCAGCCATTTTCTGTCTCTGATGAACTGTTAAGGTCAGTCTCACGTCATTCTTTGTAAAGGCTGCAGGACCGTAAAAGACCACAAGGAGGAGCAACATCTTGTAACGTTACAACTCAATAGCTGCTCTCACACTGAATACAGAAGGGCGAAATGAACAATACATTTTCATTGTGGCAAACCGAGAAATTTCATCCTCGGGATACACTTCAATAAATAAATGAAAGTAGGATTTGGACTCTCTTATAGCATCTTCCATACATCTTTCACCCCCACTGACTGTGTCTTCCCCAAACAGGCAGAGCAGAACTTAGACTACTTAGATGTGGAAGCAAATTTTCTCTCAGACAACCATTACGGTTAAATCATCTACACTATATGCCTACATGAGTTCCACTCTGAAACCTCTGGGTGACATTCATCGCTTTGCCTAAATTCGTCAGAACACTTGTCGTTGTCGTGTGTGCTGAGCTTGAATGGCAGAAAAGAGCATCACTGCCTGTTTATTACTGGTGAATAGCTTACCATTTCATTAATCATTGTTTCTCACCAGGACATTTGGAAAACTTGTTCTGCAGCCTGGCCTCCATAAATTCCATAAAGCTCAACTCTGCCACTTTCCTTAAACCTTATTAAACAGGACAATGGTTATTTAGCCTGCTCTGTCCTTTTCTAGTGTCGGTAGTCGTGTTAAATTTTGCAAATACGTTAAAGAGCAACCAATATGGGATCATTTCCCTTGGGGAATGTCCTCATGTGCTTTTTATGACAGATTCTTAATTATTTGAATCCTCTTGCAGCAAATGTGTAAATGAACTCGTTCCTTACACATTGAGCCTGCCTGTCCCAGTGATGTACATGTTCACCTGCATACACAAGTGAGATCCAAACAGAAGTGGTCACTCGAGACACATTTTACATTTTACAGACTTGAAACTGTCCACTTGTGATCAGATCACAAAGCTTTTTGACAGGATGAGGGGTGAGCAGACAGTCGAGTAATTTGCAATTAATGCTGCACAAGCGGTTTTGCATCTGTAACTATAAGCCTTTCCAGCGAACGTTTTCACTGTTAAACACGTGCAACAAAGGTTGTTGTTCAGAGAAGAGGGGATCAAAATGAATGAAAGTGTTACGGAATTTCTGCCTGTAGTGAGTCAAGAAAAACAAGACTGGAAAGGGTAGCATACACCAAAATGTTTCATCTCAACAAGTTACTTACAATGGGGCTATAACAGTAGGGTTCACCAGGTCATTGTTTGATCACTATAACAGTACACAACTAAGGCTACAGTAAAAGTAAAAGTGTCAACAAGACAACAAAACATGGAATTTCCCTTTTTTGAACACACAAAAGTCACAGTAATGCTGTGGAGTTGCTTCATGGCAATACATTTTCTACAATACATTTCTTGCTGGTTCAATGGTGGAAAGAAATAAATAAAGAAATAGTTAATAAATAATAATAAAGGAGAGAGAAAAAAAGCAAGAAATACAACATCCATCCATCTTCTACAGGCGGGGTTCACCCTGGACTGCTCGCCAGTCAATCGCAGGGCCGACACACAAAGACAGACAACCACACACTCACCCACACACCTGTAGGTAGTCAATTAACCTGATGTGCATGTTTTCAGGATTGTGGGAGGAAGCTGGAGTACCTGGAGAAAACCCACGCAGGCACAGGGAGAACATGCAAACTCCACGCAGAAGGGCCCAGACCGGGATTCGAACCTGGAACCCTCTGGCTGTGAGTCAACAGTGCAAACCACTGCACCACCGTGCCGCCCCATGAAACACAACACTAAAGAGAAAAATAAAACGATCAGCGGCCCAACGGACCACAACTAAACCCAAAGTAAATGAAGGGCATGTTGGAAGATCATTACAACTGAATGCAGAAGATAGTATTTTATGTACTATATTATTTATTTATTTTTAATTATCATTATTATTATTATCATTTTATGTAAATTCTTTATGCTGTGGGAAGAAACCGGAGCCCCCGGAGTAAACCCGATCATTTCATATTCATATTAATCTCATATTTTAGATATATTTTAATGTACATACATATATAAATACATTTTTGTTACTATATTATAATTTATCTATTAATGATTATTCATTTATTATAATTATTATTATTATAGGTTTGTTTTTTTTTTTTCAATTCTTCATTGTGTGGGAAGAAACCGGAGCCCCCGGAGTAAACCCGACTATTTCATATTCATTTCATATTTTAGATATATTTTAATGTACATACATATATAAATACATTTTTGTTACTATATTATAATTTATCTATTAATGATTATTCATTTATTATAATTATTATTATTATAGGTTTGGTTTTTTTTTTCAATTCTTCATTGTGTGGGAAGAAACCGGAGCCCCCGGAGTAAACCCGACTATTTCATATTCATTTCATATTTTAGATATATTTTAATGTACATACATATATAAATAAATTTTTGTTACTATATTATAATGTATCTATTCATGATTATTCATTTATAATAATAATACTAATTATTATTATTATTATGATTATTATCATTATTAATACTGAAAACGTACAAACATGACTGCGAGTCTGTTTGAGATCGCGTCAAACAAAGTCAGAGTCTGTTCGGATGCGCTGAGAAGACCAGCAGCAATTCTTGATCGAGTCCAGGAAACAACTTGCATTAGTCTTCTTTGGGCTCCGAAAAAAGCTGCTCTAATTCGTCCTGTTAGTCCTGGAAAAAACACGCGAATTCCTTGCTCCGATTGTGGAAATAACAGCAGCAATTCTTCCACTGGTCGTGGAAAAGGCACCGGCAGTTCTTGCTTGGACAGTGGAAAAACCATCTGCAGTCCTTGTAGGTGTCCTGGTAAAAGCAGCCTCATTTGGTGTTCTGGCCGTTTCAGAACTATTGTCCAACCCTCTTTTGATTCTGGATAAAACAGCTGCAATCTTTTCTGTGGGTGTGGAAAAGAAATCAGCAATTCTCGCTTGTTTCCTGGCAAATACATTTCTTGCTGTTTCAATTGTGGAAAGACCGCCGGAAATTCTTCTGTGCTGGAAAAAACTGCTGTCATTGTTGGTCTTTTCCGGTAAATAAAGAAATAAATAAGTGATAAAACTGCAGCGATAAAGAGAAAGTTAAAACGATCAAAAATCCAAGCTGGAAGTGGTGCTTGGGCCTTGGCGAAAACAGATGTAATTCTTTCTACAACCCTGAACCAAAGATCCATGATTCTTGCTCGGGCCGCACGGAAGAAGACTGCAACTTTTGTTGGGAAAAGAACCATTTGTTGTCTTTCTTTGTATTTCTTCATACACGCTAGAATTTCGTCATAGGTCACATAAAAAGCAGCTGCAAATTGGGCTTGTTCCTTCATCCATCTGTCAGCAAGCTCATGTGGTGTCAAGTCCTTTCCAGACTTTCCCTCCCTCCCTCCACAAGAGGCAAAGGGGTACAGATGCACAGACATGTAGAGAGCGAGACGAGGGAGTTTAAGACTTTGGCTGCTGATGTCAGTCTTAGAGGTTGCAGAGGTACTGTCCTGCTCTTGTTTCTCTTGCTTATTTTCATCTGGTAGTTGGTTCGGGCTTCTGTCATCATTCTGCTGTAGCATCTTGAGCTCACTTTGGCTGCTGATGTCAGTCTTAGAGGTTGCAAAGCTGCTGTCCTGCTCTTGTTTCTCTTGCTTATTTTCATCAAGCAGTAGGGTCCGGCTTCTGACATTATTCTGATGCAGCATCCTGAGACCACTGAAGCTTCTGTCCTGGAAGGGAGGGAGTTTAAGACTTTGGCTGCTGATGTCAGTCTTAGAGGTTGCAGAGGTACTGACCTGCTCTTGTTTCTCTTGCTTATTTTCATCTGGTAGTTGGTTCGGGCTTCTGTCATCATTCTGCTGTAGCATCTTGAGCTCACTTTGGCTGCTGATGTCAGTCTTAGAGGTTGCAAAGCTGCTGTCCTGCTCTTGTTTCTCTTGCTTATTTTCATCTGGTAGTTGGTTCGGGCTTCTGTCATCATTCTGCTGTAGCATCTTGAGCTCACTTTGGCTGCTGATGTCAG
This sequence comes from Scatophagus argus, assembly GCF_020382885.2. Classification (NCBI taxonomy): domain Eukaryota; kingdom Metazoa; phylum Chordata; class Actinopteri; family Scatophagidae; genus Scatophagus; species Scatophagus argus. The sequence goes on from NC_058512.1 coordinate 972,460, forward strand.
TCTTAGAGGTTGCAAAGCTGCTGTCCTGCTCTTCTTTCTCTTGCTTATTTTCATCAAGCAGTAGGGTCCGGCTTCTGACATTATTCTGATGCAGCATCCTGAGACCACTGAAGCTTCTGTCCTGGAAGGGAGGGAGTTTAAGACTTTGGCTGCTGATGTCAGTCTTAGAGGTTGCAGAGGTACTGACCTGCTCTTGTTTCTCTTGCTTATTTTCATCTGGTAGTTGGTTCGGGCTTCTGTCATCATTCTGCTGTAGCATCTTGAGCTCACTTTGGCTGCTGATGTCAGTCTTAGAGGTTGCAAAGCTGCTGTCCTGCTCTTGTTTCTCTTGCTTATTTTCATCAAGCAGTAGGGTCCGGCTTCTGACATTATTCTGATGCAGCATCCTGAGACCACTGAAGCTTCTGTCCTGGAAGGGAGGGAGTTTAAGACTTTGGCTGCTGATGTCAGTCTTAGAGGTTGCAAAGCTGCTATCCTGCTCTTGTTTCTCTCGCTTATTTTCATCTGGTAGTTGGTTCGGGCTTCTGTCATCATTCTGCTGTAGCATCTTGAGCTCACTTTGGCTGCTGATGTCAGTCTTAGAGGTTGCAAAGCTGCTATCCTGCTCTTGTTTCTCTCGCTTATTTTCATCTGGTAGTTGGTTCGGGCTTCTGTCATCATTCTGCTGTAGCATCTTGAGCTCACTTTGGCTGCTGATGTCAGTCTTAGAGGTTGCAAAGCTGCTGTCCTGCTCTTGTTTCTCTTGCTTATTTTCATCAAGCAGTAGGGTCCGGCTTCTGACATTATTCTGATGCAGCATCCTGAGACCACTGAAGCTTCTGTCCTGGAAGGGAGGGAGTTTAAGACTTTGGCTGCTGATGTCAGTCTTAGAGGTTGCAGAGGTACTGTCCTGCTCTTGTTTCTCTTGCTTATTTTCATCAAGCAGTAGGGTCCGGCTTCTGACATTATTCTGATGCAGCATCCTGAGACCACTGAAGCTTCTGTCCTGGAAGGGAGGGAGTTTAAGACTTTGGCTGCTGATGTCAGTCTTAGAGGTTGCAGAGGTACTGACCTGCTCTTGTTTCTCTTGCTTATTTTCATCTGGTAGTTGGTTCGGGCTTCTGTCATCATTCTGATGCAGCATCCTGAGACCACTGAAGCTTCTGTCCTGGAAGTATGTCTGGGCTGGTAGAGGTACGATTACAGGTAAATCATGGGGAACAGACTCTGCTGGGTTAGCCCTGGGTAAATTTGTGCCAATGAGGTCCAGTCCAGATCTGATGAGGCGACCAGCTTTTGAAGCAGCCCAAGGGACAGCAACAAACGTCAAAACAAAGATGGGCATGTTGGCAGATCTTTACAGCTGAACGTAAAAGACCGTCTTCTATGTACTATATCCAAGGGTTGTTATCGAGTCTTAAAGGAGCTGAATAGAGAAGACAGTATTTTATGCACTATATCCACGTATTGTTTTTAAGTTAAAGCGAGAAAGGCAGGAGATCAGTTGATCGAAGTGTAGCCGGTGTATTCGTTAACTCGAAATGAAGTAGATGTGAGTTTCGCCGCTTTATATAATTTCACATCAAAGGACTTGGGAACATCAAAGGACATTAGGTGTCCATCAAAGCCACACCCTACGTTCTAGAATGGCGCTTACGTCACCGGTTTTCCTAGCATTCTTTAAAATCAATGGCGGGCAATTTTGCGCTCGTGGTTCTCTGTTTCTGGATCCACGTTACGTTAAACACTTTGACGTTTAACTTAGCGTTTTTCATTCACGCTGCTGCCTATAAAAACACATCTGACAGTACGTTGGCTAGGAGAATATGTTGGACTATGCAGCGTTATAGTCAGAACCTACCACTCATATAATTATTTAAGCTATAGTATGACGTTTCAACTATACATGCAATACCTAATAGCTAGGCTACAGAACACTGTATTTCGTGGCTATAGTTAGCCTATACCAGTGCTTCTCAATTATTTTCTGTTGCGCCCCCCCCCACACACACTCTCCGCCGCGACTATAAATAATAGTAATAATAATATGTAATAATATGTAATAATATGATGCTAACAGTGCTCGCTGGTTTACTGAAGTAGCATTCACAAAGCGGGATGATTGTTGGCAATATTCGGCACGTTTTGGCTGAAAAATCTCCAGCTGCTTATCAGCATGATTGGGATGTAATGTCTTCAAGTGACGCCTTCATTTATTTGTCTTCATGCTGTCCGCTGCCAGCATGTTTAGACACAGTAAACACACCGGTCTGTCGTCTCCCACTGCTGTCACAGTGAAGCCAAGCTACATATGCTTCGTCATATTTCCTCGAGTTACTTTTGTCTCATTATCTTCGTCTCTCTCCGCCTTTCTTCTCATCCCTGTTAAAAATGTCTTCATGTTGTCTCTTAAGGGTTCGTTTACTGCACTTCATATCGCCTGCTCGGTGCAAAGAAACCGCTACACCACAGAGCTAATACTCCCTGCGCACACTCTGACGATGAGAGCGCCACTGCCAACTACTGTAGGGGATGTGCAATTACACTTTATTCTAGTACGGCAAAAAAAGCATGTTCCCCAGGGTCACACGCGCCCCCCCTGGCACCGCCCCCCCCCCCCCCCCCAGGGGGGCCCCACTATTTGAGAAGCACTGGTTTAGGCGAAGGCCCCCCAGAGGAAAACATCGCCTGCTTTACTTCTCATCCGTCTCAGCCTCCGTCTGCTGCTTGCATGATTAAGAGGTCTGTGGTTGGCTAACCCAATTTGCTGTGGTAATAGCTTGAGCCAATCACACAGTGACGGAGCAGAGGACTCGGCGGTTTTCTCCTGTGTGACTGAAGCTTCTGAGGGAGGCGAATGAAAGTGATGCAGTGACAAAAGGCGGAGAAACACACACACACACACACACACACACACACAGCAGGGGTCGTGTTGCCCAGTGTGTGTTCATGCTGAAGGTCAGCACCGATGTTGATTATCAGAAACTTGCATCTGGTCATTTGTGCAGGGACAGACACCATGACTTGCCCTTGCACTGGCACATGCTCAGCTGTCGGTCCCTGGACCAGAGCAACACATGCTCCAGAAATAACCCAACCCAGTTCCTCCCCAGTTACAACCTCAGAGACGCCCCCCTGTGGTTTCCACGGTACGACTCTGCACGCACACACACACACACACACACACACACACACACACACACACACACACACACACACTCTTTTGTATTGCTGCTTGATGAGACTTCTAAAAATACATAAGCGTGGCGGACCCCGCCAGGGTCTGATTGCTCTTCGGTTAATGGTAATAGCATAGGTTAGCTTAGCCTCCAGATTTAGATGGACTGATGGTCCTGATGTTTTACACTTTGAAGAGTTGGTTTGCTAACTTTGATAACTTCAGCAGCCAGGAGAGTCACTGAAGTACACGAACATATCTACATCTCAGTTTTCTCTCCGGTACGTGTAAGTGATAACAGCAGTTATTTTTCAGATTCAGGTTAGTAACACAGAACATGTAAATCACGATCAAGATAAAACTTTATGTCGTGGAAGACGTGCTCACATGTCCTGAAGTTACACAAGATGCAAAGTCCTGCATTTAAAATAGTAAGAAAAGTAAATATATTTTCTATACTATTTCCCCTTACAGAATATTATATATTATAATGTGGTTAATGTGTATTATTATCTTCAGTGGAGATAATTTTGGTTAGCTGATGACTGACCCTGAGGATCAATAAAGATGTATCTTAACCGGTGATACACATCGGTTTACAACAAAAATAATAATAATAAATAATAAAAATAATAAAAATAATAATAAAATACAACAAATAGTTTATTTGTTGTATTTTATATTTAATTTATTGTATTATTAATCTCAGTCTAAAGGTAAATGAAAACATTGAAACCAGCAGTATTTTCCTACAGTATTTAGAGCGTAAACGTGTTTTTCCAGCACTGGTTGAAGAGTCCAGGCTGTGAGGAGTCAGATATGAGATTCGTCCCTCGTCCGCCCCCCTCTAGCTTTTGTACCGTCCCGTACATGTCAGAGAGGTGTCGTTGGAGTACTTGTAGTGATATCTGGAGGAAACGGAGCTCATTTCTGTTTCCTTTTGTCCGCGTGAACAAACCGTCTCTGAAGCGTCTCGCTGGTAACCAGAGTCACCACCTGTCAGTCATTAGGCCAGTTATGCTGACCATGTGACAACACTTACCCTCCGACCCCTCCTGAGATGGGGGGACATGGGGGGTGGAGGAGGGGTGGAGGAGGGGTGGAGGCATTGAACTGACTCGCATCCACCTACAACCATCGACTGCCGGCTGAGAGGAGACGACGGTGACGATGATGAAATTTGTTAGTGTTGAGGATGAGTGTGAGCTGGGGCTGCGACCTTTGACCCTTCTCGTAAGAGTGACCTCCACCTCCACCTCCACCTCCTACGCCGTGAAATGACTGGCATCTTGAGCAGCTCATCAGATTTCACGTGAAAACATTACAAATTCATTACAAATGTGTAGTTTTTTCCTTTCCTTAACTTTTCTTTGTTATTTTGAAAATTTTATTAGAAACAAAGAAAACAAAACAAAGACTCAACGTTTAAATTCACAAAACATCGCGTAGGCAGCTCCTTGTTGATTATTTGTTGAAGTTATTGTTAATGCAAAATGACAAAAAGACTCTTGTGTGTGAGTATTTGCTGCTTTAATTTTGTCTTCTGTGACAGAAAACTGAATATTTGAGATTTGGACCATGACTGACATTTTTCACCATTTTCTGATAGATCAAACAATTAGGACATTAATGACAAAATAATAATTTAATAGTATAGGAGCGTGTAACTCCCATCACAGCTCAAGCAGTTATTAATTGATTGATTTGTCAGGCGACACAAAATTTATCTGCAGCAGATTTGAAAATCGATTAATCGTTTAAGTTGATTCTTAATGAAAAATGCTAAATTTAGATTTAATTTTTTTCTCCCACTGTAAACGGAATATTTCCGGGTCAGTTGTGAACCTTTTCACAGTTTAACAGACTAATTGACCCAGTGTGCGATAACATTACGCTCTTTTTCAAACAAATTGATGCGTAAATGGTGTCGTTGTTTCGTGACTTCCATCATGGCGAAGGTATCCGAGGGGAGCGGGCACGGACACGAGGAGGGAATGCCTCGAGACATGCTGTGGATCGTGGACTATGCCTGGCACTTGGGCGAGGATGGATTAGTTTACACTCGCTCATGGCTTTCACAGTAACTTTATCTGCCCGGCAGCACAGCTTCAGCGGCCGGACTGAAGGCCAGCGACGTCTCTGAGTCAGAAACAACTCGTATCAGAGTCGCTGTGCCAAAACTAACGCAAAATTATTGTTGATTCATCGTTAAAGTCATTTTATTTAATAAGAGGCTTCAGTTTTGGCTCCAAATGAGAATGTTAATAATAAACTTAGCAGAACCAAAACATTTTAAGACGTCGCCTGAAACTTTGGTCACATTTTTCACTGTTTTCTGGCATGTTTTAGATGAAATGATTGGGATAATTGTTGATTAATCTGAGGGGAAGAAAGCATTTAGATCCTTGACTGAAGTACAAATACCACACTCTTACAAGTCCTGCACTGAAAGAGTTCCGACAGTGAAAGTATGTAAATATAATCCGGAAACTGTAAGGTGCTGAAGTACTGTGAAGTACTGTGTAAAACCTCACAGTCCGAGGTCCAGTACCTCAGATTCGTATTTAAGGTACAGTATTTGAGTAAATGTACTGCGCTGAGGAAGTCGGTCAAATGAAGAAGAGGAGGACAAAGAAGGACGTCTGAAGACCTCCAGTCATAATATTTTCTCTGCACACATCTGCTTCTCTTCAGGCTGAGCTTCGTGTTTATGTTTCTCCAACACCTTCATCCGACTCCTCCACCTTCTGCCTGCACACACTGAAGGCATGGATGCACACGGGCAAACACAAGCTCGCAGTTTTACACACTCTCACACACACACACACACACACACACGTCCTGTACACGCAGCGTCATTTCACAACCAGAAGACTTTGAGTAACATGATGCAAAACTACTAACTGAAATATCTGAAAAACAGTCAAGTTTAAAATAAGTCAAAGCAAATTTCTTCTTAACTTTTCGCGTATCATTTAATGCCAACCACATAAAGCTTTTCAGGTGTCATTTTTACACCTGACCGTCACAGAATAAATATCAGCTGACATACGATGGACTCGAACGTGTGAAAACAGTCATGTAACCCCACTTCGCCGTAGTAATCACGACTTCGGTCTGTCAGGAGGAAAGGAGGAAGTGTGGTGACGTTACTATGGAGCCACAGGATTGGCGTAGGGTGGAGGCCGTGGTGGCTGGATGGGTCAACAAAACTAACAAAGAAGAACGCTGTTCGTTTCCTGTCAGCGTTGGCTTCCTTTCCCGGTGACCACGAGCGTCCTCTAACCTCAACAAAGTAGTAATTCCAACGCCAAAACACACAGTCCACCCACCAGGCACAAATGTTGGTCAGTAAGTCTGTGGGACGGCGGCTTGTTCCAGCCTCTAAACCAGAACTACAATGATTTTCCTGACAGCTTAACTCCACCATAATTCAATTTCAGCCCATGTTTTGCCAGCTCCCTGAAGACAGAGCGAAGTACAAACAATCACTGTTGGCCTTTTCCCCACCTTCCCACCTCTTTTCATTTCCTACGCCTTTCCTCCCTTCCTCAAGTCTAAATGGTGCAGACAGGAGTCTAAACATCTCTGGGAGGGGGTAAATGAACAGCATATTTCTTTTTCAGGAGGAGGTGAAGGATGGATGCAAACCAACGGTGGGGAAATTAAAACACGTAAATTTAACACACCAGAACATTTTCCTTCGAGCCCAAACGCCAACATTCTGCCCAGCGTCTCTGTCTCTGTGTGTTGTAGGACAGACATCATGCGTAAAATTTATTTTCAGGTGGAATTATCGTTTACGCTTCAACTGTTTCCTGTCCATCAGCAGGTTGTCACTGACTGAAACTCATTGACCTACAGCAGTACAGTTCCTGGTAGCTGCTTTTAGTGCCATGACAAAATCAACTGGGCACCATCTTTGATTTGGACCCGAGACAAGTGTTCTGGGTTCACTGTGGTCTGCACCAGTTGCTGTTGACAGTCAGGATATAAAATACTGTGTTTACTAGATGTTTAAAGTGCTTTGAATTAAATACTGAATAAAATGAATTCATGTTATGTGAAAGGCTGACTGAGCTTTTTAGACTTGATCTCATCGCTGCCATGTGGTTCGTTGTGAGCCAGCCGAGTAGCTTTTTAATTTTCTCTGGCCTTTGCTGTCAATTCATTCAATGAAGAACTTCCCATTTGTTCCTCTGCAGAAGCCAGCAAGCCACCAGTTAGCAAGCTAGTTGGCTAACAACGCCACACAGTTTATTTGGATGGTGCAACACAGCTAACAGCATATAGCGTCCTCCATTTTGGACTCTTTCATTCAAAGCATGTGTCTGACCGGTTTGTGTGTTAGCAGTTAGCTCGTCATAAACAGCAGTTCATCAACTAGCACAGCGAGGAGTCTGCAAGCTTTTTGAGCCAACATTAACCAATCATTTTGTGACAATGTGCAGCTGAATTTTGCTAGATCGTTGACAGTTAACTAGCTGTAACTTTTGTTTTCCTTTTAAAAGAAGATAGAAAGGTTTTTTGTTGAATGAAATGAGTCCTGAACAAAATGTGAGCAGGCAGCTTACGGGATAGTCCAGAGAAAATAAGGCTCAGAGATATTTTGACAGAATAACAGCATGTTCCTGGCTGATTAGCATGCTAGCAGTTAGCTTGCCATCTGCACTTGTTCACCAACTGGCCCTGGGAGTCCTTGAGCTTTTTGACCCACATATTTGCTGAATTTCACCTGATCTGTGAGAACATCTTGGAGTTGTGACCTGATCCAGAGGGATGTGTGTCAGCTCTTGACCTCCTGTCTGTTTTACTTGTCTCCGGTCTGGAAACCAGCAGGGGTTGGTGGGTGGGTGTTGTTTTGGGGCTTTTCAGTGAGTCAGCCATGTTTCTGCACTGTTTTTTGATGGATTCATAGATCATTGAAGTCAAAGGAGCCTGCTGGTCTCCTTTCCTCCCCCTGACAGGAGTGGACAGCTGAGCGTAATCCTCCGCCAAGCAGATGCTCAGTGTGCTGATATCTGGGACATGCTCGCCGGTTTGATCTCTCTCTCTCTCTCTATGTAATGTGTAGAGCCGCCGGTCTTTGGACCAGTAATCCTGGGCTCTTGCACCAAGGCCCCTGGAGGCCCTGAGTGTCAGCAACACATTTTTCTCTCCTACACACACACATGCACACACACAGGCAGCATCACTGACACCTCAGCGCTAAATATACCACGAGTGACAGCGACAGGTGACCGGACTCCTCCGCGGGCCGGCCAGCTCGGACACAGGAGGTCACAGGGTATGAGTGTACGAGTGTGTGTGTGTGAGTGTGTGTGTGAGTGCGATGGAGGGGGTGGTGTTTCAGCATCAGGGTATGATGAGTGTGGACTACCTCCTCTCAGTGCGGACTGATCTCAGATCTGAACGCAGCCCAGTTCTGGGTCCCTCTCTTCTCTAAGCCAGCTGGTCTGGCTTAATGTCACTTCTTTGTCTTTCTTTTTTAAAAATCCTTTCTTGTTTGATACAAGGGATTGACTGAGCAAACCCACAGCTGGAGCTGCTGGGGAACCTTCCAGGTGAAGACGGAACGAAAAGCACTGGTGAGTGCACCCGAGGAACAGTTGGTGATGGATGGAGGGTGGACATTGGGTTTTGCTAAAAGTGAGAAGGAGGGGAAACTGAGGTGGAAGTTGGAAACTGAATTTTGAATTAAAGCAGGAACAATTTGTTTTTATTTTTACTGTTATGACCACTTGGTGGCGGTGGAAACACAAGAGCGATCTTATAGAGTTGTATGGCCTTAGCGAACAGCCACGCGTTTACGCATCCAGCAGACGTGGAGCAACGTTAGCATTCATTCAGGGTCATTTTTCTGGCCTTTAAAAGAGTTCAGTTCTGGTTTTAGTCAATTTTCTGCTCTTTAGCTGCCAAAAGCTCCACTTTGTTCAGCAGCTGATCTCCGGCCGAGTCGGTTTGCTGTACAGAAATCCATCGGTTATAAATCAGCTGTGAGCCTGTTTACATTACCCACAGCCATCTGATCCATTCCTAATATAAAAACATAAGTTAGTGCAGTTTTAATGGTGAGAAACACGCAGCTTTGTGGCTGTTATCAAATGAATTTAAAATAGTCTTGTGTTTGCTGAACTTGTGCTTTGTGGTGTGATTTTCTGTGTTCACTGGTTGTTTGTGTGGCTCAGTGAAGCTGAATGCTGTGATTTGTGTCTGAAATTCAGAAATTTTGATTTTTTAGAGATCTGATAATGATAAATCACAGTTTGACGATAGGAAAACTTTTCTATTTGCATGTGTTTGTTTGTCTTTAAAGAGATGATTGGTGACATTTATTATTTATTGTTCAGAGTCATCTTGATTTTGCACGTTGTTGCATGCGTTGTTATCACTTTGTCACAGTACATTTCTGTAATGCAGCTGATAAATGTGAGTGTGAGTGGGCTGTTCTGATCATGTTGTTGTTTTTCTGAGGCTTAAATTCAAACAGATCAATAGATCAATGTTGAGATGATATTAGGCCAGTAATGTAGGACAGGATCTCCTCCTCATGTGCTTAACGCAGCAGATGTTTGAGCTAACCAGAAATAATCCTCACCGGTTGATTAAAAACATTCTGTGAAGCCTCAGAAACTTCAGTTGTCTAGATCGATAGATAGATAGATAGATACGTTATTGATCCCGAGGGAAATTCAAGGTTTGGTGCTTTGGCCTCTTTCAGCTCACCTGACTGTTCCAGGCAGACGCACCACTCAGCTGAGCTTCAATCAATTAGTCAAAGAGAAAATTAACTGTCATCTTTCATTATTGTTGATTTATAGCTAAAACCATTTTTAATCAAAAATTCGACAGCTTCACTTTTGCTTCTAAATGTGAATACTCTGAGTTTTGTTTGTCTTCTGCTATGATAAACTTTGGGTTGCTGGTTGGACAAAAACTTTTGAAACTTTTTCACATTTCCTACGACTACCCGGTGCAGTGAAGTGTCCCCTGTGACCGCTGTGCTGTTATATTTGACCTCAGATCAGATGATCGTGACTCCTGCTTTAATATAACAGCAGCATTTTACTGACTGAGTAGATCCCAAAGTGACACCTTCACAATGTTTGTTTTGTCCAAGCATCAACATGATTACCAACACATTCAGATGGTTCAGATCATTCAGAGGAAAAGCAGCAAATCTCCCCATCTGAGGAACACTATATTCAGATGGTCATTTTCTGTCCATTGACTTACTGATCAATCGACTGGTGATTTGGGCTCTACTTGTTTAAACTGTTGGGTAGTTTAATTTATATCAACACATCACATTTTATAAACTCTTATCTTAACTTGTAAAGTAACTTAAGCTATCAGATGAATGTAGTGGAGTAGAAAGAAAAACACGTGAGTGAAGTACAAATACCTCAGGCTTGTACCAAAATGCATTTTTTCGAGTACTTACTTAATTTGTTAATTACCCGTCAGTTCCAACCTTCCTGTAACGTTACTGAACATATGAACATGTGGAGTGATAACTCTGCACTTCCAGCAGTCTCCACGGGGGGGCAGTGCTGAACCTCTACTATAAATGTTCTCAAAGAACCCAACCTGTTGAAATCAGTATTTAAAATCAAAATAATTAACAAGTAGCCATAAGAAAGTGCGACTCCCATCTCTTGACCTTGCAACTGTTCAACCTTCTTTTCAGACTTTCTCATTTTATTTTCTTCTTCTTTTTTCCTCTGTGTGTTTCTGCGCGTGCGTTTGCCTGTGTGGCGCGCGTGTGCCTGTGACGATGCCGCCTCCTGACGTCCAGGTGCTTTCTGACGAGCCCGGGAAGCGCGTGCTCCAGGAGACACACGGATGGACTGAGCCGCTGGACGGAGACACGCAGAGGAAAGTCACGGAAGACATGCGGAGCTGAGCGCGGAGGTAAGACGCGTCAGTCACCTCAGGCTTCGTTTCCAGGACTGCACTGTGGAGTGTGTGAGTGAGTGTGTGATGCGGGGCGTGCGGGCTTGACACGCCATTTGACTGATAAACAAAGGCAAACAAACACCAGCGGGATAATCCGTCCTTTTCCTCAGTTCGCTCTCCTGCTAAAGTGAGAGGAAGCTGAAACCGATCGGCTTCCGTCCCCGTCTGGATGCAGGACTTGTGTTTCGGTGTTTCAGCTCGGTTTGTTCCACGGTCAGGTTGTGGTTCAGAGTCCGGAGCTGCAGCTCGGTTAACGGTTGACGGGCTCGGTGCGGAGCCGCGGACCGGCACAGGCTGGTGTAAACACTCGGGACTTCTCTGTCAGATCGTCAGGAGAAGTTGGGCTGTTGTACTTTTCTGCAGCAACACTTGGTAAGAGAATTTGAACTGAACTCATAAAACTCACGTTACAATATGAGAAAGTTTACAACCGAACTCTTGTCTGTGTGTAAATTTAACCTCCCTGCACCAGCTTTCAGTCTTTTTTGCTTCAGGGCTCCTCACATTAATGCACAGTGTACCGGCCATATTTTCATACAATATGCAGAGAGCTTTGGCCGTTTCTACCCAGGGCCGGATTCACTGATTTGGGGGGCCAGGAACAGGTCTTCTCCTGGGCCCCCTTCAGACTGAAAATATGTCTGTGGGGCAAGGTGGGGACAGTGATTTTACTCCCACTTGGAGTGTGTACAAATTTCCACGTCCAGTCTAATAATAATTGTCTTTTGGACGTTTTTGAATGTTTTCACATTCGCCTCTGATGGTATCTTGGCTAACATTATCTCCGTTAATGCAGATAAAACATGTCATGTCGTGCCAAATTTTGCCACTAGGTGTTGCACTTAACACAGCAGCCGCTCACATTGAGGCCAAAAATGGGAGTGTAGCAGCACCGCAACCATCAGGACACTGGAACGCATTGTGTCTTTATTTATCACGACAACCATTCAGCTGAAAAGATGGCAGCAGCTGCATTTAAAATGCTTGTGGGTAGTAACTTAAGATTAAACAATGAGGCTTCGTGCTAAAGTATTGTAGTGTCTAACAGGACGTTAGACATCATAACATGGACCAACTTGTTACGTAACAAGGAAGGCAGCACCCCGTGGCGCTGAGCTAATCGGCTATCCCAGGGCTCATGCTAACTAGCCACATACTGCTAGGACTCTACACCTGCACACTTGAAATGCCGGTTCAGGAGGCTTGCGTGACATCACACTGATTTAAATGTGCTCATTGGAGCAGACTGTCAAAACTGGAAACTTACCCAACCCGAGTCATGGTGGAGGATTACAGCACATCTCATAAACCTTCAGATTTACAAATTCAATCTAAAACCAGGCTTCCTGAATCAAGTTTTATCATGTTACCAAAACTTTTCAAGCCTTCAAGCTTTCACACAAAACTCATAAAAAAAGTAAAGTAGAAAAGGAAGAAGCAGCTCGTTCGCTCAGAAAATCGCAGAGTCACGTCAAAAATCAAGGATGTTGCTGTAGAGGGGATTTAAATTACAGGCGGACCAACCTTTTCTTTTGGACTAAGACATGTGAAAGTACACTGAGAAGCACTGTGTCCTGTAAAGAGTTTTCAGATGTCAGCGTGATATCATTCACCTATGCTGAGCATGTGGTGTGTTGTCTGAGCCACGGAGTGACTCATCGACTGCTTATAGAGGGACATCCCTAACCAAACCACATATATTAGATCAAGTTACCCGCCTCGATGTTTGAGACCTTAAAAGGGATGTTGAACAGTAATTGAGCCTGTGTTTGTTGTTTAAGAGTTCAGGAGACCCTCTGAACTTTGTTGTCCTGCTTTACACATCCAAACCAAACTTTGCACTTTTACAACTCAGTGCAGGCTTCTGACAACACTCAGGTGTTTGGATCAGCTGTCATACTGTTTCCACGTACTTGATGATTGCCATCTGTGCAGCCACTAGAGTTGACCTTAGCGCCATTAGGATTATCTTTATTGTTGTAGTGAATAATAAATCAGTTTATCTGTCGCTGTTATCGTTGGGAGTTTATTGAGCTTACACGGTAGGCTGTGGAGGAAGTCCACTTCAGTCTAAATGTATTATTCAAATGATCTGAATGTAGTGGTGATGTAGTACTAACAAATGGATGTGACGAGTGTGAAGTGGTGAAAAGCAGCTTCTCGTTGCTTTGTGCTGAGTATTTGTTTTCTAACAGAAGTGATAGCCGCCATCCACATGTTTTATCAACTGATGCTAGCTAGGTAACTGGGCTAACATTAGCTTCACAAATTGGTTTCCAGCTCGTTTCACAACAAGGGTCTGAACCTTGCACTTGTTGGCTATATACCTGTCATGCTAACGGACTGAAGCTAACGTCACGTTAATAGGCTAGCGGGTCTCAGGCAAACAACAACAGTAAGTAATATCACATTCACGTGGTGTCGAAATAATGTGAAATATTAGCCCCTGCCTCACAAAAGTCGGTGAATAATTTCCCAAAATGCTGGACTGTCGGGATAATTATTCTTCCTAACTTTGGTTAGCTTCATGTAGCCAGGAGGAAGCTGGCTTTGCCTCCTTCTTTTCTAATTGAAAACAGACCAAACGTTGAGCTTCCCTAAAGTCCAATGTGGCCATTAACGGCTGTCCATCCACCTTGTGTCTGGCCCCATGCTGGACAGCCTGACACCCCCCCACCCCTGACCCGTCACCCGTCACCCCTCACCCTCCACCGACCACCCACCCTCCCTGGCTGCCCGACACCGAGACATGCAGTGTGTCCTGCCAAGGAATACAAGGGCACTGCCACATGTCGCCCATTAGCCGTCTAGCTGTGTAAATGGTACAGCACATATGCACACAGGCAGTCAAACTCTCCCTCTGAGGTTTCAGCATGCTGGAAAATAGTTGGCACGACAGGGAGAAAGCGATGGAGCAGCTGAGGACAGTGTGAGATGGCTGGTTTCCATCTCCTCTTTTGTTAAGCAGTCGCTCTCAACGTCTGAGAACCAGAAAACGGTTGTATTGTTGTTTGGGGTAAAAAGTTCATTCTTTTATTTTTGGAGTCCTTCTGCTTTACGCTCGGTCTATAAATAGCGGGAAGGTTTGTGTGCGTGGGTGCGTGGGGGGGTGAGCTGGGTGGAGATTTGCTGTCGTCCTGAAAGAGATCAAACTCTGCATTAAATCACAGCTACAGACAGCGGCACACACACACACACACACACACACACACACCTGCGTACTGATTGTTTTATGCAACGTTCCCTCAGCGTCTCAGCTTGGCCTAAAACTCCCTTTTGCGACAACCTGCTGAGTGTGCTCGTCTGTGAGCGCTCTATATTTAAACCGTGTTGATGCTTGCGCTGTTTTCCTGAAGTGAGGCGGGCTCGCAGCGGCGTGACTCAGACACTCGATATTCATGTAATGCTCTCTGGCCGGCGTGTTGCTGCTCGCTGCAGACGGTCCTGATGGTATCACAGCTCATCGCTTTATCAAAGTGTTTGTTTTGTTGAGGCAAAACACATCAATTACGTCGTCCTGACAGAAGCTGTCAGTCCGTATTCATCTGCTCCACAGCATAACAGACAGGGGGTGGAAATTACGCCGAGCACTTTATTACAGTAATGATGGCCGCCATTACTGATCTCAGTTCTGTAAAATGCAAGATTATCAAGTTTGTGGAGCCCAAAGGATTTGTCTTCAAATTGTTTTCTGCGACCAACAGTGGAAAGAAATCAAGATTATTCCATTTACGGTCACGTAAAGCAGAAAAGCAGCACATCCTCCCATCTGTCGAGCAGGAAAGAGAGAATAACTTTTTGTTTTGCTGAATTACTCTGATCAACTGTCAGAATTGTTTGTGATTGGTGAACTTATTAACTAACTAATCCACTCTGTGGTCCAGAGGAAGAGGATGTCTGTTGTCATTGTTGACTAATCTGTCAGTGTTAAAACATTGTGGAAAAAATGTTTCCTGCAGCCCAAAGTGACGTCTTCAAGTTGTGTCTCTTGTCCAACCAGCAGTCCAAAGCCCAAAGACTCTTCAGGTGTGATCAGAAAAGACACAAAAAGCAGCAAATCCTGAAGCTGGAATCAGCATTTGTGTGGAAAATGGTGGAAGTGATTCACTTATCGTTACAATAGTTTGTGGCTAATTTTCTTTTGATCGACTGATTGATTGATTGATTGATTGTTGCGGCTGTATGTGACAGACGGGTGTAAGACGGGTGTGAGTGTCCGTCCATTAGGACCGTCATGGATGGGGTTTGGAGCTGAGACAATCTGACAGAAAATCACTGATTTCAGCTTCTTAAGTGTGAAGATTTTCAGTTTTTTCTTGTGTCGTGTCGGAGTAAAGGGAACATTTTGGGGGTTTTGAACGTTTCTGAACGTACGTCTTAATAGCTTTACTGATGCTGAGGGAGATAAAGCACAGAGCAACATTTTGCAGGGCAGCTTTGAACGGATCGCTGTCGAGGTGGAATTCACACCTGCGTCATCTTCTTACGTCTTCAGGAGGGCCGCCGCCTCCTGAAAGCGAGCACGCCTCCTCTTTCTTCGCCACGCCGCGATGACGCCGGAGAGCTGCCAAGAAAACCTGTCGTGTGTGTTTGTGTCTGTCTCAGCGTGTGTGAACATCCAGTTAACTCGGCGACCCGAGCAGCTTATGCTCCACTTCAGGAGCAAGACACGGGTCACATGGCGCGTGCACACACACACACACACACACACACACACACACATTTCTGTGTGTTTCATGCCCTGAGGCACACAATAGACTAACAAAAGATTTGTTGACTGCTAATAGAGAATATCACATTCCTTCCAAGAGGATTTAGGGCGTCTTTCTGAAAGCTCTCCTCCTCCTCCTCCTCAGTTAGAAAAGTCTCATTCTGACAGGTCTGAGTGAGGAGGCTACAGGAGATCAAATGGAGTGTGAGATTAAAGTGGCTTTTAGAGTGTGTGTGTGTGTGTGTGTGTGTGCTGCTGTTTCCACACAGTCAGTCAGTCATCGTTAGTCACACACACATGATATGTGAGATCAGCGCTGTGGCTCAGAAATCTGCTTGTCCAGAGTCCGATTTTGCTTGCCCCTTTCAGAAATTCTTTCATTTATTAGAAATGATCAAATGACAACAAGTCAAAAGTCAGTTCGGTTGATCTTGTCCTCCGCTCTCACACGTTCACCTGATTTCTCCTGAGCAGGTGCTGCTCCGTCCTCAGCTCGTCCCACCGTCAGTTTAATTTTCACTTTATTGAGCTGCTGTTTTGCTTGCCCAAAGTGTCATTTTGCTTGCCCAGTCAGTCTTAATTGCTGGCGTCTGCGCTGTGAGTTTGAAAGGGGGACCAGTGTGGAAATGCCTTAAAGGAGCTGACCAGACGGCGATCGTTACCACTTTGTTTGGAAGTAAAACTGAAAAGTTGAGGCAGGAAGTTGGTGTGTAGATGGAGCTGCCTGTGACAGATGGATGTCCCGTCCCGTAAAGGTCTTCTGTGCTGCCACGTAGCACCTGTGTGTGAAGCATCCAGCACCGCGAGGTCCTGGTTTGGATGATGTCGAGCTTCAGGTGTTTGTCTTTGTGCGGTGTGACGAGGCTCTCGGTCCTCTGCGCTGTCAGCGTGGCCTCTGGGTGAAGACAACCCTGGGATCTGTTCGCTTAAACCATGACTTCCATTTTTATGAAGAACTGTCCATAATAGCAATATGAAGTACTTCAAAGGCCAGTGTACGCGAGGCTTCGTCGTGTTGTCGGCGTGGACATGTGCCTGTCACGTTCCTCTGAGGTGTTTCCTGCCTGCTCGTCCTGTTTCATCTCCAGACGAGCCGGAAGTTCTCTGGTGAGCGGTTGAAACAAATTCCTGTCTCTCACATGTGGTTTCTCAAAACCTCCAGATGTTTTTGGGTTTTTTTCCCATACAGCGTGAGGTGGAGCCAAACTCATCACTCTTCATTATTTGCATTCTGACAAGCCCGGCGTTTCACTTCCTCCTGAGGGCACCGTAACCCCCTGAGGAAGCCGGGTTTCTGGGTGTGTCGGGGGGGATGCAGCCGCGGCGAATGGACGGGCCCGCCAACAGACAATGTGTTGCCTGTCTGTGCGTGCATGGCGGTTAAACTCTGCCTCATGGCATGACGTGACGCCCACACACGGTCCAGTCTTGGTATTTGAACGTGGTGTTCATACATGTTTCTGTTCTGCCGTCTTTTGTCGTGTTTGTTTCTGTGTGCATGTTGACTCGCCACCACAGAATCCTAAAACCAGTTTATCTTCTTCTCGTCATGCGTGTGCGTGTGTGTGAGCTGCAGTGTGTGGCTGATGCTTTTTTTTTTTTAAATGATTTTAACCCCAGCGATTGCGTTCTGTTCTCTTGCAGGAGCCAGCAGTTTGGGATTGAAAAGTGAAATCTGAAAGTCGATCGAAGGAGCCAAAGAAGAAGACGTTTGTGAGGAAACACAGAAAAAACAGCCAGAATGGGGAGGAAAAAGATTCAGATAGCGCGGATTATGGA
Source organism: Scatophagus argus (assembly GCF_020382885.2). Taxonomy (NCBI): domain Eukaryota; kingdom Metazoa; phylum Chordata; class Actinopteri; family Scatophagidae; genus Scatophagus; species Scatophagus argus. The sequence goes on from NC_058512.1 coordinate 990,066, forward strand.
TGAGCGGAACAGACATGTGAGTACACTGAAGACCTGAACCTGTTTGTGTGACTGAGTCGGAGGCTTTACGTGTCAGAGAAAAGAGAATAAAACCCCGGCACAAACTCAAAATAATACTTCTCTACTTTTCTTCTCCAACTGCTGCATGAATGAATAAATTAATATCCAGCAAAACACTTCACAGGCAGCCTGGGAGCAGAAACAAACAAGTCCCAAATCCACGTCCTGTCAGACGTTTAATGTCTGATAAAATCTAAAATTAATTTGGGGATTGGTGAGAGAGAACACAGAGTGAAGTGATGTGTGTGTGTGTGATGTGTGAGGGAACAGAAAACACTCGTGTTTCTTTATGCATTTCATTCTTCAGTTTAGGCTTCCTTAAACTGGTGATGTGGAGTCATGTGACCCTGACAGGCGGACCTTCAAAGCCCGCGAGCTCCATGCAAAAGATGTGAGAGCTGTGAAGCGAGAGCTTGTTGTCAGTGGGGCTCAAATGCATCGTCTGTCTCTCTCACACACACACACAGAAGTCTGGTCTGGGGGAGCGGTTCCTCGCTTCCTGTTATGACAGGAAATGCAGGCACATATGCTTCCTGACCCTCATAGCAGGGCAGGACAGAACAGACCTCATGACAATCCTTCCCTGGACTGATGGTGGTATACCTGTGTGTGTGTGCGTGTGCGTGCGCCATACAAGTTTCAGCCTCTTTACAGTCAAACTTCTGTGTGAGTTTTATTTTGAAAATTCCACCACACACAGTAAAGAACTGGAATGTGGCAACGCGGCGATTTCACTAAAAGTAGGTCCAACAGGGCGAAAGGAGCGAATCAAAAACAAATCAGATATGTTTTGAACAGAAATTAAAGGTGAACAGTCACATTTTACCCAGACTGTCCGTGGTAAACATCCGTCACAGGCCGACTTCCTGCTCAAACTCTGACCTGCTGTGTTTACCGTCGTGAGCACACAGTTTTCCTGTACGAGGAGGGATCGTTACAAACATCTGATGTGCGCTCGGTTTGGGTTTGACCTCCTCGTTGGAGGTGAAATCTGCTTGTTTACAGCCTGTCTGTGTCCCTTGAACCTGTTTTTAGCTCTGAGCTCGGGTGAGTTGAACGGACTTCTGTCCATTTTCTGGTTTTCCTCCAGTTTCAGGCGGCCGTTGATTTCAATTCTTTTCAGTTAAACTCAATGAGCAGACTCTTGCATGAGTTGTGCAACTCATCAAGGTGAACATCAAGTCTGCATTTAGTTACATTATTTATGTGTGGTGATGTCATCTAAGTGCCGATTGATTTTAGCGGACTGCACTTCATCGCCTCGTTTTGTGCTGAAATGAATGGAGGCAAATGGATGCCTGGAAAGGTCGACAAAACACACCCGACTGATCAGAGTCCAGCAGCTACGTGTGGCTGTGGTACATTAAGCTAACATGCTACCAGTTAGCTAACATGTTGACATGCTAACCATCAAGCACAACACGCAGCTGAGGTCTTCGTAAACCAAAGTGCAGACACGAATAAAGTGTTGACCTCATGTTGGCGCTGAAAGTCAGCGGAGTCAATAGGGATCATCCTCTGGGTGTCAAAGGCCGAACCGTACCGCTACCGAACTTCAGAAAGTGAAGTCAGACGATCACACAAGCCAGCAGGCTTTCACTGAAATCCATCCAGTCGGTGCTGTGAAATGTCAGTCACAGACATTTATATGGTGTGTCTTACCTCTTTTCTCCAGGTGACGTTCACCAAGCGCAAGTTTGGTCTGATGAAGAAGGCGTATGAGCTGAGCGTGTTGTGCGACTGCGAGATCGCCCTCATCATCTTCAACAGCACCAACAAGCTGTTTCAGTACGCCAGCACCGACATGGACAAAGTTCTGCTCAAATACACCGAGTACAACGAGCCCCACGAGAGCCGGACCAACTCCGACATCGTGGATGTGAGCGGTGCACACACACACACACACACACACACACACACACACACACCTTTCACCGATAAGTCAATCAGCTCAGAATTAGCCTGATGATACATTCAGCATGCGGCTTGGACCGAACTGTTGCAGCCTCTCAAATGTGAATATTTACTGTTAGACGGAGAATCTCAGCTTCTTGATTGTCAGATAAAATGAGACATTTAAATTATAATGGACGGCATCTTTGTTTTGAAGTGTTTTATAGACTAAACAAATATGATTGTGAAGTGTACTGTATGTAAACTGAAAAGTGAGTCTGGACTTTTGGTTGTGATGGACAGTTTTCAGACATTCTGTTCAACGACTAATCAGTTTATCAATCAGCAGACTGATCCGTAGCTAAAAAGATGGTCGGAGCAGCGAAATAAGAAGGAAAGGATCATAAATCCTAAAGTGGCACATGTGACACGTTTTCTAACAACTGATTTCTGACTCGTCTTAAAGCAAGAAAACACTCAGAAAACAAAATTTAGCCAAACTAGTCGAGTAATCGCACACATTCCTCGTTGTTGTTCAGGACCACAGCTTCATCTATAGACCTTATTTGTGTTTGTGTACATGAGTGTGACAGCACAGAGCAACACAGTGTGTGTGTGTGTGTGTGTGTGTGTGTGTGTGTGTGTGTGAGCCTGAACCTTGTTCTGCTTATGTAATGGTGTTTGGACAACACAGTAGCAAGTGTATGCCTCTGTGGGCACGCACACACACACACACACACACACACACACATACTGTAGACACATGTACACACACACACACACACACACTTGCTCTGTGGACATTTGCTCAGCACACCGTGTCACCAAGGTCAGACTTAAGCTGTCAAAAGTCAAAGAGCTGGCAGGAGTTTTCAGACCTCATCCTGGATTTATTTAAATATCATAAGGAACATCTTTCATTATTTATCACCGTCAAAACAAACATAAATACTAAATGTAAATATTTGTTGGAGTCAAAAAGTAGTGGAACGTAAACAATAAAAAGACATTTTGTTTTGAGGGTTATAACGAGAGCAGGGCTGCACTCACCAGGCCAGGACCAGGTGCACACACCTGTGAACCCGTGTTGGAGAAACACTGCAGTGTACCTGTGTGTGTGTGTGTGTTCACATGTACGTGCTGTGTGTGTGGCTGTACCTGAGCCGTTCCCTCCACGCGGCCCCGCCACATGGCCCCCGTCACAACCAGGCTTACATGCTCTGTAATCTATCACAATCCAGTTTAGCTCATTACTCTAATCTGTCCAGGCAGCCTCTTCATCTCTGCAGCGTATCACCACAGAGCAAACAAACTGGCTGCTGCTGCCCGCTAAGCCTCCTGCAGCTTCCCTCTCCTGGCTTTTGTTGTGCCTTCAGAGGCAAAGTGTGCTGCTCTGATGCTGTTAATGAATGACAATGTATCATTTTAATAACTTCTAACTCGAGCGCTGTCCTTCCTAACTTAATGTTTCCTGCCTTTGTGTTGTCTTGCATATTAAATCAGTTATTCAGTCTGACTGTGCAGAGCGACACCTTGAAAAGCAGCTCATCGACATCTGCTCTGCCGAGTCAAAGTGCGCTACGCGTAATTGAAAAACTGTAATGTTTGGCATTTTTTGCATGAACAATGAATGAGACGATTGATCGATTATCATCTGTACGCTGACTCGTGTTTCACGGGCGGATCAAAGCGTCCAGCAACATGCAGACTCTTATCTCCACAAGATAAGAGTCTGCTGTTTCCTGTTTTCCCTGTGGTCCACAGGTGTGTCAGGTGCTAATGCTTAGAGACACACTGTGTTGCTGATGTTCGATTTGACTCGTGAAATATTCGGTCGTGTTCCACTGCGGTGCATCACATGAAAACACACACCGATGCTTCAGTGGAAAACAAACAGCTAATGTTACAATACTAAACTGAAAGCTAGCGACGTTAGCCGCAGCGGCGCATTAGCTGTAAAGCTAGCATATGGAATGAAGCCTCGCTCAGAATGGTAGCGGTAATGGTAGCTTTGTGCTAATGGGCTTTATCTGTGTGTTTTGTCTTCATCAGGGTGAGGTGAAGAAAAAGATTTGGTATTTTGTGTTATTTTGAAAAGTTACAGCATTTAAGCGTTCGTTCTTGACCTTGGAAACAGTAAAAAGCATCAAGTTAACCTCTGGTTCATTTGCAGTGTTTTCAGTCACATTTTGCTGTCTTTCAACAAAGCCAAGAGTTTTGGTCCCACACGTACTGTAAATGATTACTTTCTGTCGTCTGACCTCAGTGAGGTTATGACAACTGAGCAAATGACTTAAAGCTCAGTAAAAGTTTGGCACGCTGAGATGATGTGGAGTCAAGATTTTCTTTTATTTGTTGCCAAATTTGTTACCAGGTGTAATAACATGTTCATAAGGAAGAAGGACTGGGACATACATGTGGTTCTTGTGTTGGCTGATAACATTTGATACCTGGCCAACACAGCGCGCTTAATCTTACTGCTGTCTGATTGGATGATGGGAGTCTTTGTGTTGCCTCTCAGGGTAAGACAACAACACATGGCACAACGTGGCACTGAGGCGGCCAAGGTCACGCTCGCTGCCAGACTCCTCTGAGCCAGACTTTAAAGGGACACTTCAGCATTTCATCAGGATGAGGTTGTCTTAGCTTAGCATAAAGACTGGAGAAACAGCTGGGCAAAAACACCTGCCAACATCTCCAAAGCTGACGGATTAACATGAGTGATTTTCCTGTTTGTTAAATGTGTACACTCACAGAAATGTCAGACAGTTTGTGGTTTTAGAGGGCGCTGTAGAGACAATGTGAAGACACTGCTCTGAAGTAGTGGGCGGATGAATACGCTGTTTTATCATCAGGAAATAGTTCTCCCAGACGGTGAGCTTCATCCAGGTGAAGTGTTGCTCGAAGCTTTGTGGTGTAGTGACAACTCGCAGGGCTCAGTCACGACCTGTTTAGCCGCTGAGCTAACTGCTAGCACACTAGCAGGTCGTGTTTCAGGACAAGGTTAACTCTGTGCAACGTGATTGGTTGTACACACAGTTATATTTGTATTTCTGTTTCCTGTGACAGACTAAAGAAAGAAGCTTTAGAGGTGATGTTAGCCTAGCTGTGTTTGAGCAGCTTCTCCCAGCTTCAAGCCTTTATGCTAAGCTAAATGCTTGCTAACAATCATTACAACTTCTTTCCCAGAACGTTGAACTTTTCCTTTAATATTAAGAGTTTAAATGAAAGTTTAGGATTTGGTACAGCTGGTCGATCTGCAGCTAACAGAAATTTTTATTTCTGACTTTCTGCTTTGTGGGTTTAAAATTACAGCAGAAAACCGAAAACAGAGTTTATGTGTTCAGTTGCTCCTCTCGTCCCACCAACAGTCTAAGATGTTCAGTTTCTTGTTGCATAAAACAAAGAAAAGATGGAAATTGGCACAATTGGAGCAGATTAACAGGATGTTGCTGTTATTTTACCAGTCTTAGATGACATTTTGTTCTTGTGATGAATAATCTCTTCATATTTTAGCTAATTGAGTTCAAGTCTCAGGTCATAAAAAAAAGAAAAACGGTGAAAAATGTGCGTTCCAGTTTAGCCGCCGTGTGTGGACTGACTTCACACAGTAGTTTGTATCCAGTTGGGGCTGAGTTGTTGGCGTGTTGGCCTGTTTGATAGTGAACCCACAGTTGGAGGCGCGTGAAGGCTCTGCACCAATCACAGATCTGCCAGACAGGAATTCAGTAGAAGAGAGGCTCCTTTGTTTTGGTCATCTTTTTCCCCCCTCATGTGGCGGGTTGGCATGGTGTGTGTGTGTGTGTGTGTGTGTGTGCAGGCTACATGCTAGATAACTATCAGCTTATTGTATTGTGTTCATTTAGCCTGGAAACCTTGCTGCTATTTATAAATAGGAGTTCTGCATTCCTCACTTTTACTCTGCTAACCTCGTTTTGCTTCGGCCTGTTCTGTGGTGTGTGTTTGTGTTTGACTGTGCTGTTTCAGATTAGAAGCAGATTTTTTCGTCCACACACACACACACAGTGACGCTCACATGTGTTCGCAGAGTAAGTCCAGTTCCTTTGTGTTGGCTGCGATCCCTCCCTGCTAAATGGCTGGAAACCGGTAGTGGTCTAAAAATAGCTCAGTACACAGCTAAGAATAGCCATGACGGGGCTGTGAGTGTGTGTGACTGTGGTTTGCCTGTGGATGAGTGTGTGTGTGTGTGTGTGCGTGTGTGTGAGCCGCTGGAGGAAAGAAAAGAGGAGGAAGAGAAGCAACTTGAGGCTGAGTAACTGAGCTTTAGTTCCCCACAAGCTCCTCGTCGTCTTCTTCTTCTTCTTTTTTCCCCTCCTGACCACAGCGGAGGAGTGATGTGCTTTGAGTTGGTGTTTTAGAGCAACATTTTGTTTCATACACAAATCAGGTTTCCCTCCAGCTAAAGTATTTGTCAGAATCTTAGATAGATAGATAGATACTTTATTGATCCCGAGGGAAATTCAATCAGAATACTTTGTTGATCCCTGGGGGCAAGTGGGCAATAATTCATGTGCATGTATTTTTTATTGGTCTTTTGTTGGACGAAGGTGTCCGGTAAAACCAAAACGTGTTGCTTTGAGTAAATGTCTGTATTGTTTTCTCATTATTTGTAGCGGCTGTCTGAGGCTGTACTTTGAGCTAAATGCTAACATCAGGCTAGCAGGATTAACGTTCGCCGTCTTAGCTTAGCGAGTTCAGACGATGTTGCAGTTTCGCCCTGAATCCGTGGGCAGACTTTCACAGAAATTTGAGTCAGTTCCATAAAAAGCTGAAATGCCCGCCTCAGGGTGGCGCTAGAGGTCAGCAAAGATCAACAAAGTCAGTAGAAGTCATCCCCTGTACGAAACTTCTTCATCAGTCCCTCATGCTGGCACGATGACAGTGATGACGATGATGCAGCAACAGAATATTAGTTTAGTTTAGTTTAGTTTCACACAAAACGCTGATGCACTCAGATGAAGGCGTCTCGAGTCGACCTGTGGATGAAGGTCCTCGTACCTGAGAGAAAATAACCGAGTACGGAGACCACCCACGAATAAGAGACCAAAAGAAAACACAAAATCGAAGGAAAAGACATGCAGTGAGGGTGGAGGTGTGGATGGATGTGTGGGGAGGAGGAGGAGGAGGAGGAGGGAGGCTGGTATGATATTATGTCCCCCCTCAGCTGTCTCCCTCGCCATCTCCTACAGGAAGCTGTTCACACCACCTGCCACCACACATTCCTGGCTGGTGGTAACTGGACTTGAGCTTCTTGAGTTTTCCCATTTGATGCTATTTATTTCAGAAAGATTCTACATTTTATCGCAACACTTTTATCTGAAGGTATGGCTGAACAAGACTCAGTTATTTTCTAAAAGCAAATCAAACCCTAAGCCTTCACATCAGTGGTTCAACCAGCAGATCAAAAGAAAGCTAAGTTTTTTTAATAATTATTTGAGTTGGTAATTGATAATGAAGATACTCATTAGCAGCAGCCACATTAGCAGTCCTGTTGGTTACAGCTTGATTGATGGGAGAGAAAAGAACTTTTGTACAAATCTGTTACATTAAATCTTAGACATGGACGTATTGTCAGTGATCAGTAGTCCTAAGTGGACTCCACTTCATTTTAAGGGATCACATGACAGAGAAAGACTCAGTCAGACGAACTGGTTGGCAGCAGATTGTCCCCTCAGCAGCTAAGACTGGACTCCTCAGGTGGACGCCGAGAGGGGACTCGGACACGCCGGCTTCACGTTCACTTTGCTCCTGCTGAGACCAGCGAGCTGTGGGTTTGGAGGTTACACCAGCTCTTTGTTTATCGGAAGAGGAAGGTGTGGGTGTGCGGCGGTGATGTCGAGCGCAGCGTGTGTGTGTGTTTCAGAGCAGGCCACTGGACTCGGGTTTATGTTTTAATGGGCGAGCCAGATTGACAGATTGCGAGGGAGGGACGGGAGTGACGAGAAGCACTGCGGAGCGCAGGAGCAAAAAATAGCCTTCTACGGCCATCCCTCCAGCAGCCACGCTAGCATTGGTGCTGCCTCCTCCTCCCTCCTCTCACCCCAGACACCCTCCCCCTCCCCCTCCCCCTCCTCCTGTCCAAAGCCAAACAGGTGGACATGACTGGGATGAGTGGGATAGCAGCACTGGGCCTACCACTGAGCTGTGTGTGTGTGTGTGTGTGTGTGTCACAACCCTCCAGTGACAGACTGGACTAATGGGCTGTGAAGTGCTGAAGCAGGACCCTGTGAGCCAAACCACATACTGTACAAAACACACACACACACACACACACACACACACACTGTGTGGTGGTGGAAGATCTCAGAGCTTTTACGAGTAAGTAAAAGTCAGACAGTCAAGAAGTGCTCTGAGTCAAAATGTATATGTAGTGAAGTACAAAGTACAGTATTTCTGTCTAGTTTCTGGTAGCAGAAAATGGAATTACATAAGTATTTAAGAATTTGAAGTACCAACACATCCAGCAAACAGACTGTCAGCTGAGGACCGAGCCGAGGTGTCCGCTGCTGTCTGACTGCTGGATGTGGATATCTGCTCAGACGGCGCCCTCTGGTGTTTGGAGTGGGCACTGCTTGTTCTGTCTTTGTGAGCGAACAGCATCGTGGAGGAAGAACTCAGATATTACTGCTGAAGGTGTGCATATACTTGAAGAAGTTTTTTAGTCAGTGATCCACATGTGTTCTTGTGTGTGTTTTCCTTCAGACGCTGCGTAAGAAAGGCTTAAACGGCTGCGACAGCCCCGACATCGAGGCCGACGACTCTGCTGGCCAGAGCCCAGAGTCAGACGACAAATACCGCAAAATCAACGACGACATCGACCTGATGATCAACAGACAGAGAGTCTGTGTAAGTTCACGCTTTTCGCCGCAGCGGGTTTCGTGTGGCGTCCTTGATGATGCTAACCAGCTCCTGATCTGTCCGACAGGGTCTGCCTCCCGCCAACTACGACATGGGAGTGTCCGTCCCAGGCAGCAACCCCGGCGGGCTGCTGTACTCGCAGTCGGGGTTGGGCTGCGGTCTCAGTAACCACAACCTGCTGCCCATCACGCACTCACACCTGCAGAGAAACAGCATGTCCCCTCAGCGGCCCTCCAGCACTGGAAATGCAGGTGTGTGTGTGTGTGTGTGTGTGTGTGTGTGTGAACTCTACAGTCCTGGTGGAGGCTGACTGTGTGTGCTTCTTGTGTCTGCAGGTCTGCTGGGCTCAGAGCTGCCGAACGTTGTGGTCTCCGCTGTGGGTACGACTGCTTTTTATTTCCGTCCTTGTGACCAAACGCACCAATCAGACACAGAGATGACAGTAAACGCCAACGGTCGGGCTGTGATTTCACTTCCTGTCCGTCGTATTGGACAAACGGTCCCGACCGACCCGGAGTTTACCGAGTCGTCTTGTTCTCAGGCTGAATGAAAAGCTCATTTAAACGTCCGCCTGTGTGTCTCGACAGGAAACGGTAGCTACGGTAACCACTGCACCTCCCCCGGGCTGCTGTCTCCAGGAGTGTCCAAGAGCCTGCAGGAGAAGAGTCCTCCTCCTCCTGCTCCGGGTCCCGGTCCAGCGGCGAGCCTGAGCCGGAAGCCCGACCTCCGCACGCTGATGCCCCCCTCCAACAAGTGCAGCAACATGGCAGCCATGGTGAGTCCCCCCCCCCGTCCTCACTGAGCCGCCGTTGGTTCGTTGTGGGTTTGAGTCGTGTTGCTTCAGCGCCGTCAGATACGACTGAAGTCTTCTTCTGTTTTTCATTATGTCATCAAATCGATCAAAGGTGAAGCTCGGTAAGAGAAAACTAATACTCGCGTACTTCACTGAAGTGAAAGTAAAAGTACCACTGTGTCAAAGTTTTCCTTTGCGACTAAAAGTCCTCATTTAAAACTGCGCTTGTATGTACAACATTTACTTAAAGAAGTTCAGACTAATCAGGCTTCCGTCAGACTGAAACGTTACATTAATCAACTGATGTTTTGTCAGTATTGATTATTAGCCATCAATAGGAACAGTAACCGGTATTTGTTAACAATATCTTTTGCAGCAAAAATCAAAATGTTTGTGAGAAAATTTAAGAATAACCAGTGATGGAATTTATCTAAGATACAATTTACTGAAGTACTACACTTAAGTACAATTCTGGTGTCGTTTGGGGTACTTTGCTTGAGTATTTAATAACTTTAGGTTCAGATTACTCAGTGCTGATAGGCTGTTACTCGTGACGTGTAACCAATCAGATCGCGTTGTGGGCGGGACATTGAGACTTTCAGAGAGGAGGCTGCATAAGATTTTTTAATGATTTTATCAGAAATAAAATTAACAAAATAAAACATGATACCAACGATTGGAAAGTGAATATCTGGCTGGATAATAAATTCTACAATTACACATGAACAACATTTTAATGTTTTAGGTTTGTTGAGGTAATGCTAATGTGTTAGGTGGTTTCATTTACTGTATAACAGCAAGTGCAAAGTACTCAGCAACTAAAGCAGATACACAGAGTCAAGAGAAAACTACAGTATTTCCCTCTGAGACGTAGTGCAGTAGAAAGTAGCATGAAATTAAATCCGAACTCGCTGCTGGCTGCAGAGGAACGTGTGTCAGCCAATCACAGGGCAGGGCTGCAGCAGCTGAGCTGAACAAATCTAACTACATTCACTCATGTACTGCACTGAGGTACTTGTACTTCTACCACACTTGCATGCAGGACTTTTACTTGTATTTTGGCAGTTTACAGATTTCTCCGTTCTTTGCAGAACCAGAGAATAAACCACTCTCAGAGCGCTCAGAGTCTGTCCACTCCTGCCGTGTCCATCGCTGCTCAGACTCTACCTGGACAGGGGATGGGCGGCTATCCGTCCACGCTGTCCTCTTCTTACAGCACAGGTGACTGCGACACACTGCAGCAGCCCAGAGGCTCGCACCTGGTCCTGCCTGTCGTTACTGATGCGAGTGTGTTTTCCCCCCAGAGTTCTCCCTGGGCGCCGACCTGTCCGCCCTGTCAGGGTTTGGAGGTTCTGGTCTCGGCTCGGTGACCAGCTGGCAGCAGCAGCAGATGCAGAATCTGCAGCACTCGGCGCTGGGACACATGGGGTGAGCATCTGGATGTGGACGGGTCTGCTCTCGTGTCCGATCAAGTAGTGCAGTATAAAGTACCTCGAAGCAGCACAACAGTCAGGCACAGAGCAGCGAACTCGTCATTTTGTTTAAGTCCTGTCTCTCTCGTCTTCCAGGAACTTGTGTCAGAACTCGAACCTAAACCTGCCCTCCGCTCATCAGCACCTCCACATCAAGTCCGAGCCGGCCTCCCCTCCCAGAGACCGCAACATCGGCATGATCGGCGCAGGGCTGGTAGGAGGCTTGACCGCAGCCGGATACTCCGCCCCCGCCGCCGGCCGAGGTCCCGGCGAGCCGGGCCGCTCCCCCGCCGACAGCGCGTCCAGCTGCGGCAGCTCGTACGAAGGCAGCGAAGAGCGCGACGATCCCCACGGGGGCGACAGCTTCCTCCTCCGGCCCCTGTCCAGTCAGGAGGAGCACCACAGCCCGTCAGTCAAACGGATGAGGCTATCAGAGGGCTGGGCGACATGATGGGAGGCGGCCTACAACAGAGGAGGGGAGGGGCTGTTAGCAAAGTTACCTTATAGTGTTATTATTATTATTATTATTATCATATTCTTCCTGTACTGAGTGGGTGTGTTATATGTGTAACATGTACATGGGGGGGCTGGGGGGGTCGGATACAGTGATGTCCTGCTGTATTTACCACACGCGCTGTAGCTGGACAGCACAGTATTTATCAGTCAAAGTCCTTCACTGCAGCTGGTCAGTCAAAAGCGACTTCCTCCGACTCACAGCAAAGTCTAACCGAGCACGGCATTAATCACACGTACGCTCAGAGCAGCCAATCAGAGACGAGGATTTGCCCTACGTTACCTGAGCTTTACGCATGATTCAAGTTCTGTTCAGTTCATTTTGATTCGTGTGTGAAGTCACGAGTAGCAACTCGCACACGAAGAACATCAGTCTGATGTATTTACACCCCAGTAAATCTGCAGGCTAAATGCAGTCTGTTTTTCATATTCTGACGACTTGTCACGACTCGTGATGTTTTGTGCAACTCGCATCAGAAGCTGTTTTTATCCTGAAGCCTGCGAGTCGGAGTAAAACCGAAGTCTAAAAAGTTCCTTCAGTTTGGTAAAACGTCCAGGACAAACGTGTACTGAAGCAGCGGGCGAGTGTGTCGGTGTACATGTACTGCGTGTTTTGTGTGTGTGTGTTTGGGGGGGGGGGGGGGGGGGTGTAAGTAAATAACAAATATGTTACATGCACATCGACGTATGTGCACATGTATGCAAACTAACTGAAAGGTAAAGTGAAGAAGAAGAAGTCTGGTACTCTGAACGCTGAAGCTACTGGTGAGTTTAATAACACGTGGATCGTCCGAGCTGAGCCGCGCCGCGCCGCGCCACGCCGCGCCGCGTCGCTCAGGCCGCCGTGTTGCAGGTTCAACATATTTGCGCACATTAAAATGTATAGCACATTTAACTATGATTGTAAGGAAGGTAAAGTGTGGCAAAACAACAAGCGAGCATACAGAGAGAGCGAGAGGAAGTGGGAGGACGAGAAGCGTAGCTCAGGTGAGACGGGAAAGGTGACTGAGGAGGTTTTAAAGGAAGTTAATTGCAACAGGTTGCAGAGCAAAGAAGCTTTGGACAAGTTTCACTTCACGCGAAGCTGCTTATCAGAGTTAGTGAATCATTTTCAGAGCTGTTAGAAAATTTATTTCAGTGACTTCAACAGTATGGAAGCAAAGAAGGCTGAAACGTGAATGTTACTGAACAACTGATAAGAACCACAACTGAGTAAATTCACTTGAATGTGTTTCTGTTCGGTCCAGCCATTATTAAATATGGAAAAGGTGCACAGAGGCATTCACATGCATTTAACACAAAGACGTCAAGAAATGTCTGAGCAGCAGAAAGTTTCAGCTGAATTTGTAGCATTTAAATGTTTTAATTTGATCCGATTTTAGGTTTTTATCTGAAAATGTGTCCAGATTTTTAAATTTAAATTTTAAATTCACACAAAAGGATTTCAAATTAGTGCATTTCAATGTAGTCCCACTACATTTAAGTAGCCACTGAATACTTAAGTAGTAGTCGCACCACTTAAGTATTCAGTATTGGTTCTGTTTATAATTTTAAAAAATTGAAAAGGTCATATATTCAGCCTTCATTTGCTTCCATACGAACATCTGCATTATTTACCCCTGAAGACAAACAGAGCTGCTGTGGTTTGACGTATCAGTGCACACTGAGAGTTGAAACGTTAGCAGAACTGCACTCCTAAAAGCCATACGGGACAGCGATGCTCGACTGCACCAACTGTATACTGTTACGTTTTTCAATTCTTTATTATGTCAGATTGATATTCTGGGATGTCTGCAGCTCTGTTTAATAAGATGATAAAAAAGCAGAAAGATGCACGACATTTTCTATTAAACGTTCAGGGAGATTTTAATTCAGTTGTGAGTTAAATGAACACGATTTACCTTTAAAGTTCAGCTGGTGTCAGACTCAGCGTTAAATCACAGAGACAATCTGTCAAACTGCAGTGCGTAAATACTAACACATACAGCGTTTACAGTGGCGGGAAAAGTACTCATTTACTGAAGTGACGGCGCCAATACGACAAAACACGCCACCAGGTCGCCATGATGGACGACTGAAGAAGCTGTGGACCTTTAAAGCTTAGAGTCTGATCAGTAAGCTGTTAAATAAACTTCCTGACGCAGAAGCATCCCGCGTTTCCGCCTTGGCTTCAGTAAATGGTTCCTCTGCTGTGCTGTGTGTGCGAGCTGCAGCTACAAGGCCATCGTGGACATTTTGAATCATCTGTGATCACCTGACTGGGTCTGACACCCGCCACCATAGGAGTCTGGACAGAGAAGGTGACTGGCTTGAACGGGTTTTTACTTTAGGGGAGCAGAGCGGTGGCTGAGGGTCGTTCACATTTGAATATTTTTGGTTTAAAAACTGTATATTTGGAGCTCAGACCTTCAGCCACACTTGACCCTCTGTGTCTGTTTGTGCCCCGCTGACTAAACCTGAACCCCCCTGTAGCTGTTGTAGCAGATTGGGCAGAGCCCAGAGGTGTTTTCTCCTGCACTCCTTTTCTTTTCTGATGACCGTGTTTGTCTCCGGGTTGGTCGGCCTCCAGCTCAGATCCCCTGCATTGAGCCGGGAGCTGAGGGTCCTCGGGCTCCTCAGGTTCTTCAGGGTCCTCGGGGTCCTCAGGGTCCAGGTGGAGCGTAGACTAACCACAGTGTGAAGTATTCTCCTTATTTGTGTTTTTGGTTTGCTTCTTGACTTAGTAATGCCTGGACTTTGTAACTCAAAGGCCCCGATGAAATTCTTTTATTTGTGTTCGGCGACATCAGCTGAACGTTTTCCCCGTCCTGCACTGAAGCTTCTGATCACCGCCGGTGGAGTCTTTTGAGAGATCGTTAGCGGCATAAGCTGGCCTTTGTCGCCACTTGGAGACAGCGTTTCTCTGAAGGAAAACAAAGTGCACGTCTGCTGTGGCGGTCAGAGATCATCTCCAGCAGCTCCCTCACTCAGAGACGTGCTAGCATTTGTATTTTGCAGAAAAATAAATAAAAATATACAGGCTCTGTTCCAGACGTCTCTGTGTGGTTTGTCCTGTTGGCGTCGTGCTATGTTGTCCATCTGGATTGTGTCTCTTTCCGTCTTTGTCTTTCTCTTCTGTTTGCTATTGTGGCTGTCCAGAAAAAAAACAACAAATTAAACTTTAAACCAAACTTAAAAGTCCACTGATGCACCATGGGAACGTGGTTTAACGCAGGCCAAAGAAGACGAATGTCCAGACCAGATCTCGTGTTTTGTCGTGTTTATTTCAAATCTAATAAAACAAAAGAACAAAGAAAATCATGGCTGCTGGCGCCTCCTTCGCACTGGTGAGAAACCATCGACCTGCCCAGGTGCATGCTGGTCCTCAGCGCGCCCACAGTGTCACCCAGTTAGCACCACGGTTAGCACAACATAAACCACAATATTCACTATGCTAATTTAAATATCCTAAACAAATAACTAATGAAGAATATGATAAAAAAAATCTAATCTTAAATTAATCAAACAAAGTTACTCATAATGAGCTAACTAAATTTACAACTAAAAACAAAGACTAACTTTACAAAAAGCTCCTGCACTCCGGCCCCTAACTGTGCATAATATCACAATCACAATCAGCTATGAAACGGACGTGTGTGTCCTCAGGTTCTTGGTGGTGGATCCTGTCCAAATCCAGCTCCATCACTGGGTTTGCTGTCCCGTCCTCTGTGACTGCTGAGAGGAAATCCTGCCTTCTCTCACAGAGCTGTCAAACTCTTGGCCATTTGTGCAGCTTCTTCCTCTGCAGCCACGTAAAACTGATGTTTCACTGGACTGATCACTTCGAATGGGAAATGCTGTGCGTCGTCTTCTGATGTTCTCCTCAGAGGACGATCTGCCCCAGAGAGATGAGTGATGTTCCTGTGGAGGAAGTGCAGTGTCACCATCTGGCCACCAGAGGAAGCAGAGAGAGTTGATGTGCGTATCTGGGACATGTACCTGGTGAAACATGGCTTTGATGTCTGGCAGTCCAGTCATGTCCCTTTACATGCTGCTCCACAGTCAAAAACAGCTCTCAGCTCGCCTTTTCTTGATGATGAACTCCGTGATGGGGGATGTACCACACCTTTGAGCAATCACATCATTTAAGAGCGCAGCGTGTTCCTCCTCAAACGTGTTATTCCCATCAAATGTTCTTCTCAGGCTTTGGAGGCGCCGTCCTGCAACACGGCGATCGTTTGGCAGGACACGATGCTCCTGTCGGGAAGGTGAGTCGGTACAGTAACGACCTTCAACCACTTCTGCTGCGCTGCGTACAACATTCATGAACTTGACATCTTCTCTGGACAGTTCAGTCTGCTCCTCAGATGATCTCTCATTAAAATCGTGCTTAGAATGTTGAACCAACATGACTAGAAGGTGTTTAATGGCTCCTGACTTTAACTGCAACAACAGAAAAGACAGAATCACCTTCAGCTCCTTCAGCACCTTCAGCTCCTTCAGCTCCTGCAGCACCTTCAGCTCCTGCAGCACCTTCAGCTCCTTCAGCACCTTCAGCACCTTCAGCTCCTTCAGCTCCTGCAGCACCTTCAGCTCCTGCAGCACCTTCAGCTCCTTCAGCACCTTCAGCACCTTCAGCTCCTTCAGCTCCTGCAGCACCTTCAGCTCCTGCAGCACCTTCAGCTCCTTCAGCACCTTCAGCACCTTCAGCTCCTTCAGCTCCTGCAGCACCTTCAGCTCCTGCAGCACCTTCAGCACCTTCAGCTCCTTCAGCAGCGGCCTCAGTATGGCCACAGGTGTGTGACATCACAGCAGAAACACTCGGAGGGCTCGCGGTCTGCTGCGACTGTTCATCCTGCTGCTCCATATGAAGGATTCCTGGTTTGGTGAGACGTGTTGCGATCCAAACGCCTCCTGCAGTCTTGGCTCATGTGCGTACCTTCAGGAAACCAAAACATATTCCTTTTCCTTGATGAAATGAATCTTATCCTGCTGCAGCTTCATCGTGAACTGAGAGCACTTATCCAGTGAGCGACTGCTTTGTGAACAAAACAGACAACTTTGAACTGAGGAGGGCTTGATTTTATTTCCTGTCCATCGCGTCGTGTCTCCTTCCTTCACCGTGGTGACATCAGGAGCACAACTGCTTTGCTGTTCCAAAACTGCTGGTCTTGGAGGATCTGGATTTGGTGGTTGGTGAGTCTTGAACGTTGCCAAAAAGAGGATCTGAGGCAACTTTGACTCGTTTTCCAATAAAGGCAAGAAGATCAACAAGCAAAGCTCTCCGACCAGCAGATCACACACAACATTCCTCCATCTTTCCCTCAGCCTGGAGGTCTGATGATGAAGCTTCTCCTGTCAGAGTCCAGCTCGTTCATTTGTGTCGTTTGCTCTGTTAAATGTGAACATCCTCGCAGAAACAGAATGACTGCAAGCCTCTAACATCCTCACTTTCAACAGGTGTCCAATTAACAGTCTTTTCCATATTTTCATTTTGTGTTCATTCAGAATCTTGAGATAACTCTGTCATGAACTGGCACTTCCACTAAAACTGAAGTGAACGGAACTGAAGTTTGGCCTTGTTGTATCCCAGCTTATTGTGCAGCAATCAAAATCCACAATGAACAAAACGTGCAGATAAAAGTAGCAAAAACATCTTAATTATTGTCTGATCTTGGATTTCTCTCGGGATCAATGAAGATGAACTGGATCTGAATGGTCCAGTTCATCACAGCACACCCTGACGTCGGCTAACTGAAGCCGCTGACAGCTGAGATAAGATAAGATAAGAACGAGATGAAACCCTGACTGTCGGACTCCAACACAGCAGCAGCGTCACGTACCTGCCAGGTGAAGACTGAGCACCTGTGCCGGTCTGAGCCGCAGTCCACGCTGATCTTCAGTCCGTAATCCGAGGAGATCCAGTCTGTGCTGACGAAGCCTCCTTCGTTTTTACTTGTTGTTGTGGCCGTTTGTCCAGAAAAAACAACAAATTAAACGTTAACCCAAACGTAATCAAAAGTCCACTGATGCACCACGGGAACGTGGCGTAACGTCGTGTTTATTTCAAAACTAATAAAACAAAAGAACAAAGAAAATCATGGCTGCTGGCGCCTCCTTCGCACTGGTGAGAAACCATCGACCTGCCCAGGTGCATGCTGGTCCTGAGCGCGCCCACAGTGTCACCCAGTTAGCACCACGGTTAGCACGACATAAACCACAATATTCACTATGCTAATTTAAATATCCTAAACAAATAACTAATGAAGAATATGATTTAAAAAAATCAAATCTTAAATTAATCAAACAAAGTTACTCATAATGAGCTAACTTGTAAAGACTAACGTTACAAAAAGCTCCTGCGTTTGCTTTTTCACATTCAGCAGAACAAAGTGATTCTGAAACATAAAAATGAAAGTTTCTGAAACGTTTTGTTTTTGCAGGTGGAGTTCTGCTCAGTGAACTCAGTGTTAGCTGAACCGCGGCCACCAGGGGGCGCCGCAGGCTGCAGCAACTCCTGCATCACCCGTCAAAGTGAAGGAGAGCTGCTGCGGCACATCAGCCGGTCCACAGCCTGCATTACTAACTTAATGATGCATTCATGATCAATAAATCTGCCAGTTATTTTCTTTACTGATTAATTATTTAGGTCAAGCAAAAAGTTCCAGCATTTTGTTTCATCTGCCCAAAAACAGATTCAGTTTACTTTCTGTGAAAACAGCAGGTCCTCCTACCGGAGAAAAAATACGTTTAACTATTGATTGATTGCCAAAATAGTCATTTTTTCCTAATCAATTTACTGTTGGTCGTTGAATCGGAAGATTGTTTGATGTTAGGCACGTTGAAACTGTGCTTATGCTTATTAATTTGACAGTTTAAGCTAATGGATGATCGATGAGGTGATCGGGTTTGTTGCAGTGAACTCTGTCGCCACCTGCTGGTGAAGGGAAATTTCACTTTAAAGTCATTTAAATCAGTCAAAGACAAAGAAATTTGATTACTATTTTATTCTACATGATTGCATTTCATTTTCTGTCATTATTGTACATATGATGGCGTGTCTCCAATAACTTTAAAGTACCTAATTTAAACCAAACAGAGCAGACTGATTTGTTGTTTATACGTTTTCAAAACGTCCCCCCGCAGTACATTTTCATATTACGACATCTGCAAACTTTTGTCCATAAAAACCGCGCAGGATCTTTTTTATTATTTTTTAATTTTGCTGCTTGTTTTGTGGGTTTTAAAGCACAATCTTGTCTTAAATTGCGTGTCACAGCTGGGACGTGACTGCAGACAGCTCGTGTTTATTTCTGGCCGTCTGGGTAACGTCCACAGATTGTTGGCCGGCCGTCTGCAGATGAACAGGATGCCAAAATAAAGGGCGAAGGTTCCGGCAGTTTTGAGGCAGTCAGATGCAGTGAAACGGAGCGACCGCTCACGCCTGAACACGCGTGTTCGTGCGTGTTTACGTTTTACGCGCATGTGGTTTTGGTTAAATTTAAGCAGTTTCTTTTGGTATGCAAACAGCTGATCCACACTCAGCGCAGTCACCAAACCTGAGCTCGCTTTAGAAGTCGTCAAGGACACCCTGTGAACTGGCCCTCAGCCCACGTGCCTGTGGACCACCGTGTGTGTGTGTGTGTGTGTGATGCATGTGCAAACACTTGACCTACTCTGAGGTTGCACATGAGTTCAGTAAACATGACCTTTGTGTGTGTGTGTGTGTGTGTGTGTGTGTTAGCAACACCACAGTCTTTACTGTTTTGTGGTGATTCTTGAGGAGCTGATGTGTTCATCACTTTAATGCTGCAGCTGCTTTTAATCACATTAAACTTTACACACTGCTGCATAGTTCAGTCTACAGTAATACATCATCATGTCTGTGTTTTGGTTTAACAATCTTCATCTGCAAAGTAGCTGAGCTATGAAGCAAATGTGCCAGAGAAGACGTGTAAAGTAGCAGAAAATGGAAATACTACAGTACTTTCTAACACATGTGTTGTGTGTCTCCCGTCAGTCTTTCATAGCAGCAGTTCAAAAATCCAAGACAAAAAAAAAGAAATGTTTTTCTGTCTGCCTGCCTGCCTGTCTGTCTGTCTGTCTGTCTGTCTGTCTGTCTGTCTGCCTGCCTGCCTGTCTGTCTGTCTGCCTGCCTGTCTGCCTGCCTGTCTGTCTGCCTGCCTGTCTGTCTGCCTGCCTGTCTGTCTGTCTGTCTGTCTGTCTGTCTGTCTGTCTGTCTGTCTGCCTGCCTGTCTGTCTGTCTGTCTGTCTGTCTGTCTGTCTGCCTGTCTGTCTGCCTGCCTGTCTGCCTGCCTGTCTGTCTGCCTGCCTGCCTGTCTGCTGGTGCATGTTCTCTGTCTGTGCCTGTTGGTTGCCATCCAGTTCAAACCAGTTTCTCTTTATCAGCCGGAAAGACACAGCCTCTATAGCAGAAGCCAAAACATCATTCATGTGACCTCCCATCATTTGTGTGTGTGTGTGTGTGTGTGTGTGTGTGTGTGTCTTGGTATGTGAGAGCACTGTGTAATTATGATTCAAGGTAAAACTCAGAGCTAACGGGTGCGCAGAGCCCTTACAGTGTAAACATGATATGTTCTCCTTCAGCTCGACTCTGAACGCGTACGAGATAAGTTGATAAGTCATGAAGTCCTGGCTGTGGAGAGTCCACGACGTATCTCAGTCGAGCTCGCCTGCTTGCTTAAACATGCATGGAGAGGCTGGCGTGCGGTACTCAGATCCTCTGCGATAACTAACACTGATCAGGTTTCATTTTGATGTCAAATGTTTCTAAAAACACCTGAAAGTGTAAAGCACTTCTGAATGAGGCTTGCAGCTGCGATGTTCATCACATCCCACACTACCAGCATACACAACACCGACGATCGTATTCTCGTTGCAGTGCTTTGAACTAAACGCAAGTGCCGTCTTGTTAACACGCTCATAATAACCATGTTAACGTGTTCACGGTTTTTAAGTATAATTGTTACCATGTCCACTATCTTAGCTTGGACTGCTAGCATAACATTTGCTGTTTAGTAGTTCTGGAGACTGACTTTTGTGGACTTTTGTATGACTACTGTAGTTAGCATAGACCAGACCAGAAAAGTCAGTCACTACGTTATGTCTTTTTGCTAAGCTAAGCTAAGCTAATCCTTCTGTGACATGGATTTGGTCCAGAAGGCGGAAACTCTGCTAATTAGCACTAAACAGGAGGACGGCTGAGGCCAGACCGCCTGGCGGTGGTAATAAACACTAAGAAATACCAGAAGTGCTCATGAACACACCACAAGCATGTAATTATTCTATAAAATAAACCTTTTATTTTATCAAAAGTTGATCATGACAGTAGTAAGATCATGACAATAATATATAATGCACAGAAATGGAATAAACAGCAACAGAGTATATGAAAAACTAGTGCAAAAAAATCACAAATACAAAAATATATTGCACTTTGAAGTCTTAGGTGGAAGAAGTCATGTTTGAACAACATTCTCAATTTGATATATTCATCTGTAAACATTTATCGTTTATGCTTTGTCACTCTTTCAGCTTCTTAACATCCAAATCTACAGCGAGAAGCTTTAGCTCAGAAACCAACAGGCGACTTGCGGTACTTTATCTTGGTTGGTCGGAGTTGTGCTTTTTCTCTTGACCCTGTCTGGGTTTAAACCTGGTCATTTAAACCAACACGCACACGCACATGCGCGCACACACTCACACATTCACACACATTCACACATTCACACACTCTCACACACCATTTGAGCTTTGCTTTAAGTGCTTGAGGTGGTTGTTTATGTGACACATTTCTGCAGTTAATCATCGTTTTTCTGTCTCTGTTTTGCTTTGCAGAATGAAACGGTTTCCACCTGAAGTCTGGTCAGTGACAGCGATGGCCACAAGCTCTGCCTAGCTGGAGCTATGCTGGACAAATAGCTTTTGTCCTGTTTAAATGTGCCGTTAAAGAGTACAACATCATGTACGTCTGTGGACAGAATCTACTGGAGCATATAGGCCTGCAGCGACTTGCGTTATATAAAACCCACCAACAGAAAAACAGTAATTACGGTATGTGCAAAATGCCCTGCCAGGCAGGAGGAGGCGTCTTCTCACCACTCTCTTGTTTTCTGCCTCGTCAGAGTCGCACAGTGGTGTCACCGAGAACTTTTTTATTTGCCTCATCCTGAGCACAGGATATGGAGAATCCAGCATGGCTCGAAATCCCTGGTCCATATGTCAATGGTCACCGAATACTCTCTCAGCTGACTGTCCCGAGTCAGGGAGGCCATAGCCTTATTTATGGTGATATATAATCTGGTGAGAAGCTGGCTTGTGAGGGCCTGGAGCTGAAGGTGACGGGGGCTTGTTTGTTCAGAAGCCTTCTGAGCTCACGAGCACTCGTCAGCGAGAGGGACACGTGTCGGGTCTCCTGACGTCCGCGGCGCCGCACACCTGCACGGGGTCGGGGTAAGGGTCGACCTGGGGGGGGACACAGAGACAGAGCTGCATCTTGACCGACTGCTGATGGAGGCCTGATCACAATCAAAGTGCGACGAAAAGGTCAAGCTGGAAAAAGGGTAAAAATTGTTTGGTGTTCTGCCGTGATAGGTTAGAAGCAGGGACGACTTTCAGCTTATCACATCCCGTCTGATGAAAAGAGGAAAAGATTCTCGTGTCTCATGCCAGAAGCAGCTTAGCTTAGCTTAGCACACAGACTGGAAACAGGTCGTCTGGCTCTGCTCAGAAGTGCCTGCTAGCACCTGAAAACCTCACAGATCAACGTGTTATATCATGTCTCTTTATTTGGGCTGCACATTGTATCTGCTCTTATTGTATCCTAACTGCACACACACTCACACACCGTGTAGTCCTGCTCTCTTGGTCTCATGAAGAAGAGACTTCAACATGAGGGAATCTTGTGGGGACATAAATAAGTTTACTCAGTCACACTGTGGGGACTCGCCTTACGAGGACGTGCATTTTGTCTTGGTTTAATGTCAGCGTACAGTCAGGCTGAGATTAAGGTTCAGGTTAAGACTAGTAGTGGTTAGAGTGAGGCCAAGTCTGCAAGAAATAAATATAAGTCTATGTAATGTCCCCAGAAGAGATGGAAACACAATTCTGTGTGTGTGTGTGTGTGTGTGGGTGTGTGTGTGTGTACCTCAGAGTAGAGTGGTGGTGGCAGATATCTGAACTCTGTGATGTATGTTAGCAGAGATCCCTGGTCGCCCGTGTCCCCATCAGATCTATCACAGCCCTGCAGGCAGTCCCGCCTTTCGGACTCTGATATCGCCAGGTCGCTGTAACTCGGCGGCGCTGCAGTAAACAAACGAGTGTAAGAGAACTTTGTGTTCCATGCCAACATGTCAGAGGAGAACATGCATGCATGTGTTTACTGCGTGTACCCTCGAGTCTGTCCTGCAGCCAGCTCAGCGTGCTGCAGTTGCTGCTGATGCTGGAGGTGCGGGTGGTGCAGGAGTGGAGGGGGATGGTCCCAATCACCAAGGGCAACGACAGAGACAAATTCAAGCCGCCGGGAACGTCCACATACACCTGCCGGCGGAACAGAGAAGAAGAAAACTGAATATATAAGCAAATATTTCAGTCTCAACAGGAGCCAGTTCTACCTGTTCACATCAGCGAACTTCAGCTCCTGAGCTCACAGTGTTTTCATACATAAACCACCTGCAGCAGGCAGCGTTCAGCAACCAGCGTTCAGCAACCAACCCCAACGGCGACTTCAAGCCTCCGCCTGAACCACCCAAAACTCCATTAACCAGCGGTAATAATGTTAATGTCACGCTTTCACTGATCATATTTTTTATGTTCCTGTTTATTTCAGTGAAAGTTGAACCAGATTTTTATCAGCCGTTTCAGTGTGGGTTGGAGTGGATGTTATTTAAATATAAACAACTTTAATAACTGCTGCTTTATGTACATGCTGCTGGTAATGTATAAACCTTACAGTGTGATGGTGTATCTGAGGAGTTAGACTTAGCGGCTTTGAGCACGTGCGGAGACCTCCTGGACTCACCACGAGGGCGTACTCCACCCGGATGATGGGACAGTCCAGGATGGACGGGGACACCGGGGGGATCTTGAGCAGTTTGCCCTCCCAGCTCTGGCTCTTCCCCTGCGGCAGAGGGTCCCCTCTCAGGTTGGACACCAGCTGCTGGATCTGCTTGCCCTTTCCCTTGGCGAAGAAGGTCTGGGTCTGGTACAGAGCAGCCTTGGGCACCACGACTCGGGACGAACAGTTCTCCACCTCGGCGAAGATTTGGATCGACTCGCCTTGGAGAGAAGGAAGAAGAGATCAGTCTGTCAGACTGACAGAGAGGTGACATGAGTGAAAAAGTAAAGAAAGAGAAGAAGAACAAGAGCTGGAGTGTGAAGGGGGCTCACCTGGTGTGTAGCCCTTTCGCTCTATCTTGGCACTGAGGGAGATGGGGCCTGAAGCGCAGAACCAGCAGCACAGAGTCTTCTCCTTTGTACCAGCCTGAGGGGCCTGTTCACACACAAACATGTGCCTTCACACCTGGAGCATCCACTCCTGCCTCCTTAGACAAACAGCCCAACGCTTTGGCTAACATTCACCTTCTGAAGCGTGGAAACAGTTAGCCTGGCCCCCTGAAAGCGCGAGTTTGTCTAATTGGCCCAGCTTGTTTTCTCGCCGTCAAAACGGATCAATTGATCTTGTTACCACGAGGAAACAAAAAGCACATTTCTCATCATAACAAGATTTAACAAGATAATTGTGATATTTTGATGTTATGTATACACATTTTACACTGTATGCCTTTTTAATATCTCTTGCTGTCTAGTTAACCTCTGGCACCCAACTTAGTTCAACAAATCAAGTGTTTAAAATTTTTATTGTCTCTTTTGTGAAGTAACTGTACAAGACCTCATCTTCCTTGTGATAAGCCTGGCTGGCTGTTTCCACCTGTTTCCAGTCTTTATGCTAAGCTAAGCTAACCCGCGGGTTGCCGTGCTGGGAGAGCACTTGTACTCCAAAATGTCAAAGTGCCCCTTTAAAACCAAAGCAGCGTGTGCGGTTGGCCTACCAGCAGCAGCGGCGTGTTGATGTCGATGTGCTCAAACACAATGAACTCCTTCTTCACTCTGACGGGCAGCAGCCATGGACGGTGAAGTTCAGCTTTCACCCAGTACCTCACGCTGCCGTGCTTCCCCTCGAAGGAAGTGGCCAGAGCCCTGAGAGGCGAGACGAAGGGCAGCGCAAAACCAGAGAATTAGGAAGTGAGGGTGGCCTGGGTTCATGTGCTGAGGTACAAGTACTCAGAAGGGCAAAAGTACTCAGATCTTTTACTACAGCAATGCTAAAATACTCTGTTACCAGTAAACGTATTATATTATAATTTATATTATATTAATTTATATTATATTAATTTATATTATATTAATTTATATTATATTAATTTATATTATATTATGTACTCAAAGTATCAACAGTAACAGTCTTGTGCTGTAGTAAAATGTTTCCTGGGATGTTTGACTGCAGCTTAGTCCAGTGGTTCCCAACCAGAGGGGTCGGGCCCCTTCAAAGGGCCACCCCTTAAATCTGAGGGGTCCTCACATGATTGAGGGGAGTGTAGAGAGGAATAAAGTTCTGATACACACATTTATATTTAGGACTTTCCCAATCTTTGCTTCTTTTGTGACCTTTTTGGCTCTCAGGTTTCCTGCAGCACAAATTTCAAGCAAATTTCCAGAAAATCAGCTAAAGAAAATAAATAAATAAAGAGTCTTCCAGTCACTACACCCCTGCAGAAGAGCGACGAGCTCGAAGTCAAAAAAGGTTGAGAGCCATTGGTTTGATGTCTAACTCTGAGACACGTTTCCTGTTCTTATTGACACGTTTTCATGTGAAAAGTAAATTCAGTGGACAAAAGGTGCACCATTACTCTGACGTGTAGTGGAAGTACACAGTAACAAGAAACGGATATCCCCTATAAAAGAGTACTGGAGTAACTGCACTCACATGTGGGGCAGGTTGAAGCTGAAGGCGAACTCGTGCAGGCCGGCGTGCAGGACGGTCAGACCTTCCTCTGGACAGTCCTCATCTGAAACGCAACACCACACAAACCCTTCCATTACACGCTCGTCTTTAGCTGGAAACGTTTTGTCGTTTGTCGTCAGACCGGAGCTCCATCCATTAGTCGCTCGACAGGAAAAACAATCAGCGACGGTTTTCACCACCGACGGAGCGTTTAAGTCGTTCAGCCCCTCAAACGTGATGGTTTTCAGCTTTTTGTTTTGCATCACAGGAAGCTGAACATTTTGGGCTTTTGGACAGAGCGTGAAGACGCCATCTTGGACTGTGGACACTGGATGGACTTTTACTGAGAGAAGAATTGGCAGATTATCGATGAGGACAATAACCTTTGCTGAGTGTCTTTCAGACGTGTTGTACAGAAGCTGGTGCTGACTTGTCTTCTGATTCAGCCATGTTCACTTCCTCCTCATTCCTGACTTCAGTCAGGCTTTTGGAGAAGACAAACACGTTTTTATTTGTTCTTACAGGTTTATGTGTTGCTGACTCGGTGACCAAATGTTCAAAGTGAGTGAAAGTGCGCAGCGCTGGAGCTGCTGGGCAAACAAACACGCCCTGTGAGAGAAAGAACACGACCTCCGCTCACTTCCTCATTTCTTCTGTTATTGTTTGGATTTCAGTTCGTCTCTAAATGTCGACCCCGCTGAACCGCAGCTTCCTGCCACCTCAGCACTCGCTCGGCTTCAGCCCGCATCTCTGCTGCCCGTCTGTCTGCCCGTCTGTCTGCCTGTCTGTGTCTTCGTATGTGTTTGAGCTGTCATCAACAGCTTGTGTGTGTGTGTGTGTGTGTGTGTGTGTGCGTGCGCGCGCGTGCGCCTCGTCAAGTCACCGGCACCACAGAGCAAGCAGGAGTAGACCGGTATGAACCAGACTGAGCAGCTTCCTTCAGCTGGAAACTCCAACGCACGCATTACAACTCGGCTCCTCATTGGTGGAGACCGTGACATGAACGGCAGGCCGCGCTCTGATTGGTGCAGCCCCAGCAGGCCCCCGCCCACATTTGTACAGCCATGTGGTGTGTTGCATGAGCGGAGGGGGAGGAAGGGTGTCACACACTCACAGAGAAGCTGTGAACTCCAGGTAGACCCGAGACTCGCACGAAGACATGAATGAAATGAAAGATGGCGGAAGAAAAGCTCACAGTCAGACAGGACTGTGTCGCTCGAACATCAAACACAGGAAGTGACCAAATACGTGCATCCTGTCTGGACACAGACAGCACTGATGGAAGTCGATAAAAACAAACGAAAATCTCCTTTTCCGAGCTGCTCCTGAGCGTCCCGTCGAATCACGTGACTTTTGTCAGGTTTTGCTCAGTTTAATGAAACCGTAAACGTTTCGTCGTCGGTTTGTGAGCTCGGGAATGAACTTCCTGTGAAGCAGATGAGTTTGATAAAACTTTTCTGTCACGTCAGGACTGCTGGGCGTCACCCAGTCACTCAGTCTCGTCAGCAGACTGAGTCTTCTAACGTTTTCAGAAGGAAACACGTGTCGGATCGAACTGTGATCGATTCTGCAGATTTGATTCGCTGACATTAAGACAACTTGTTGGGGTTTAGAACTTCACTGATGGTTGCTTCATCAGTGTGGCTCTTGTGATGTCATGATAGTGAGAAATAAAAACTTTCAGTTTGAGCTGTGCACCTGATGTTGAATAAATTCATCAGCTCGTCGCCTCCTCCTGACCTTTGACCCCCGACATGAACACACGAACAGGATGCGGACGTCAGAAACAAGCTGGTGACCTCCTTCTTCATGATGATGATGATGATGATGACATGATGTGTCCGAAACGACAGTAAACAACAACAATCAGTTCTCCAGGCCTGGTTTGAAAAACTGGAGCAAATGAATTTATTTAATTTAAATAAACTAATGAATACTGTTATATGTCGCTACTACATACACTAACACTTCAACATTCATTCATGTTATCGGCAGTCAGACCCAGATGGACGGACTGAGTGGGTCTCAGATCAGTCTGAGTCCACTTTGAGACGATCCAGGTGATCCAGTCTGAGGTGAGCAGAGACGCAACAGATCGCTGAGCTTCATTTACATCCAACTGTTTGTCCACTCATCTGCATCACGTTTTACATCTCTCTCTCTCTCACACACACACACACACAGAGTCAGTCAGACGGGTCCTCCCCTCGCCTCCTCCCCTCGCCTCCCCCCTCTCCTCCCTCCTCTCTGGCAGTTTCTGAACAGGTTTGAACCGCTTCTAACAAAGGGAGTTGCCTGCGCTCGCCTGCTTCAGGATGTCATCAGTAAAAACGTCCATTTCCCCTCAGTTTGCCTGCATGTCGCACCAAACACCAGAAACGCGTCGTTTGGTTTCGCTTTTCCTCGGTTTGCTCGAAGAGTTTCCCAGGCGGATCGTAACTTTTCTGGTGCTGCAGCAGGCGTCGGGATGCGGACTCGCGCTGACAGCCTGCGGCGACCAGCTGTTGCATCAGCACCACTGATGGGCGGCGGGCTTCGGCTGCAGCCTCGTCCGTCAGCAAAGTTTTCTGCCACATCAAAACACTCACGAGCTGCTGTCAAAAGTTTGCGGAGCTCAGCGCACCGCATCAGCACCAACAGGCGCACACACAGACAGACAGACAGACAGACAGACAGACAGACAGACAGGCGCACACACAGACAGACGGACGGACGGACGGGGGCTCACCTCTCTCCTCTCCGATCAGGGTGTCGTAGTGGTGCAGGTACTCCACCTCCTCCGTGTAGTTCTGAGTGTACGCCGTGTTGGCTCCGGCGTTCCTCGACTCGGTCCAGCGGACCTTGGCGACTCCCCTGGCGGTTATGTCCAGACTCTTGACCCGCACATCCCCGGTGACCTCCACCACCACCCGCCCTGACACCAGCTCCCCCCCGGAGAACACCGGCAGGTTGTTCTCATTCAAACTGTCAAAGTAGATCGCCAGGGCCCTCACTTTGCCCAGAACCATGACGGCAAAGAAAGACAAACCAGGACGAACAGAAACAAGAAGGAGTCTGTGGAGGACAAGCTGTGAGTGCGCTTAGCTCCGGGCTCCCAGCGCAGAGCCGGGTCCGCGGCTCCGATGGGTCATCTGGCTGAGGCACTCAGCTGATGGGCCGCTCCAGCTCCGCTCGGCTCCGCTCGGCTCCCGTCGGTCTCTCTCTGGTCTCTCTGCTGCCGCTACCTCCAGCAGCCCCGCTCTTAAAGCCTCTGCGCGCAAAAATAACCTCACTGAGCATGTGCGCACAGACCGGCCGGCCTGCTCACACACACACACACACACACACACACACACACACACACACACACACACACACACATAACGCACTTAGAGACAAACAGAGACACAGGCGGGACATGTCTCCACTGTCTGAAGGACTTCATACCGGCGCAGTGTAACTGAGTAGTACATTTACTCTTCTGAGGTACTTGAGTATTTTCATATCTTTACAAACACTTTCAGATGATTGAAGCCGTTCAGAGGAGCAGCCACACGTTTCTACAGGATCCAAATCACTGAAAACAACTTTATTAATACTGTTTGAATATAGTGTGAAACCACTTTTGGTTTCAGCTGTACTGAGATGTGAAAATCAGATAAATGTGATGAGATGAAAAGTAAAATAATTCCCTGTGAGGAAACAGGAAGCGGCTTGAAAAGATCAGAATCAGCTTTGTTGGCCAAGTCCGTGTGACCATACAAGGAGTTTGACTCCGGATTGTTCTCTCACCTGTGCACCATACAAAATCACAAAAAAGAAAATAATAATAAAAATAAAGTATTTACAAAAAGAAAAAACAAGATATGTACATGATAAGATAACAGAAGTAGGAAGAAAAGTACGAGTACGTGAAAGTTACGTCATGTACGTCATTAGATTCAGATTATTGCTGCAAAATCAACTTGACTAATAAATTATGATGTGTTACTGCAAATTAATCACACAACAGCTGGAACATGATGAATGGATGAAATGCAATAATATAAATTATTACTCTGAAATTCTATAAATAACTCATCATTGTAATTAATGTTGACTTATGAAAAATATTCAGTCATTTTCCAGCTTCTCAAATGTAAGACTTTTCAGAATGAAAACTCCACCTCAGAAACAGGCAACATTACGGTTAGAAATGAAAACAACATCAAACATCGTGGTATTTTATGTCTTTTATTCCGTTTACATGTTAACAACGTCCCACTTTGACTTTTTATATTTTTGATTATTGTTGTTATCAAACATCGTGGTATTTTATGTCTTTTATTCCTTTTTACATGTTAACAACGTCCCACTTTGACTTTATATATTTTTGATTATTGTTATTATTTCTAGTTTTTAAGGCGGACGGACTACTGAAAGCTTATTCACGTGTGTTTGAAAATGTGTCTCTCTGTAAACGTGTTGAAATCAGCAGATCCTGTGAGAACCAAAAAATCTGTTAATTTAATTCAAATCACAGACATCAGTGACAACATAAAGCGAGTAACTGACTGCTCGCCACGTCCCGCCTCCTTTAGCTACTGACGCTAACGTGGCTGCTGGTGTCAGAGACAACAAGTGGACAAAGACAGTCTGTCACTGAGGAGGTTCAGACTGCAGGTAGCAAGCTAGTTAGCTCAGGATGCTAATGTTAGCAGCTTACGTTAGAGGAGACGAACGTACAGTTTAATCCATAGCCTACGTTAGCTTTAGCTCGTATGTTGTTGGCTGTGATGGCTAAAAAGACAAAAACCTGTCGTACACAGAGCGTCTGATGAAGTTCAAAATGTGAACGAGCTCAAACACCTGACACACCTGAGTGGACAGTCACTGTGTGGGGGAGGAGCTAAGGAGTCCAACAGTAACAAAACACTCCTCCTGACGCAGTATTCATTTAACTGACTAAAACAAAAGTGCAAATACCTCAGCACAAACTCAAGTCCTGCATTCAAACATTACTTCCGTAAAAGTACGTAAAGTATACTTAAAGAACTCAAAGTAAAAGTACTCACAATGCAGTAAACTGTTCCCTCTCAGTGTAAATATTGTCGAGTAAAAAGCCTCTGAGATGTAGTGGAGTATAAAGTAAAATACTGAGAAAACTGGCATCAATCCTCTCATCAAACTCTCTGCAAAGAAAGAAATACTTTCAGATAAAAAGAGAGAAACAAATGATCAGAAGTATAAGGAATGAAAACAGAAACTATGCAAGAGGAGCTGAACTCAAAATTACAAGGAAAGCTTTTACACACAAACCATAAAATGATTATACCATGATAATATAGTATAAAGTGGTTTATATAAGGTGAAATGAAGTACTACAATGTAGTACAGCAATATACCATGGAGTATAAAATACGAGTAAATAAAAATGTGGTGTGTGGAGAATAATTAGTGAAGTTAGGAAGTGATTTAAGTGTACAACGCCCCCTGCTGGCCGAAGCTGAGCAGCACAACATGTAGGCCGAGAGCAGAAAAACAAGACGAACAGTGTTCATGTATCAGAGAAACCTTTTTAAGTAAACCAAGAAACCAACAGGAAATGTCTGAATAGATTTTATTTACTCTCCCTCCTTTGGCCTTTAAACACTGATCAGGCTCAGTTTTCAAGAGCACATTTCCCCTCATGTTGTACAACATTTCCTCATAAAAATGTTGTAAAATAACCTTTGTTGTTCGCTTTCTTTTCCAGCTAACGGTGCTTCTCATTTGCTGTGGCTGTAACTTCCAGGAGAGTGAGAGAGTGAGGAAGGAAGTCGTGAAAGAAAACATAAACATTAAGACATCTGTGAACATTTTGGCTTGAGTCACGTCAGATTTCCATCGCTGCTTGTGATCCCACACACCAGACTTCTGTGGCAAAGCTGCTCAAAATGTGAGCAACAAGTCAAAACTGCATTTCTTCTCAAATCTTAACACACACACACACACACACACACGAGACACACTTTCTTAAACTCCGTGAGAATAACACATTCCTACAGTATCATCATATTGGATGTCCATCAGGAATGAACATCCATGAATCTTTATAAAACAACAGACAAACTGAGTTCTTTGTAATTGCAGAAGTTGCCTTAGAATTATGAAATTTTTAAGATTTTTTCAGTATCAAAGTGATCCGGTGATAGCAGTTTGAGCGTCCACGTGTAGACTGCAAACAGGAAGTGATAAGCACGACTTCGACCTGCTTTAAACGGTGCTGATTTGCCAAAAGTCATCAATACGAGTCAAAAATAACAGCACTCATGACTTTGTGGTATCATTAAACTTCCTGTTTCAGTAACCTCAGAGCGTTTTATCCGCCATACAGAAGTAAGACAAAAAGCATCAGAGTGACAAAACCCATTCATGTTGAAATTAATAATCTGTTGATGCTGATAATATTGATTGATAAACAGAAAAAATATGGAGGCCAAAATACTGTCCTGTCCTGTTTGTTTTGTAAAATAAATGAATAAATCAAACCCAGAGAGCCACTCAGGTCTGTGTAGAAATATATTTTGTCAGACAAATGCTACAGTCATGAAGGTCAGTCCAGCATTTCACTTTGACACAACTGCAGCGGCAAATACCCACAATGCAACTGGAAAACAAAACAGATAATGTGCAAAATGACAGAGGGGATGATTAAAGAGAGTAAACAGGAGGTCTATAACAGCTTCTTCTGTGTTCACCTGCAGCTCAGGTGGGTCTGAACATCACGCAGAAGCCACAGACGCTTTAGATCAACTTCACATTCAGTATCCATAAATGCACTTGCAGTCATGCAAAACTCTTTGACACGCACACATTACAGCTTACACAAACATGCAGGAAATCACATCCAGAAACTTTCCACATTCGGATTACAAAGCACAAAACAGTCAAATGTGACTGTGCAGACTAACGTTTGGAGAGAAAAACAGGAAATCAGAAACTGAAAATAAAGTCGATGAGGTGAAAATCAGACAAAAAAGGTTTCGTCTGTTTGGAACAAACAAACACACACGAGCTCATCAGTACGGAGGATTTAAAACGACTAAATGAAAACAAAGAAACAAAGTCAAATAAAAAACACATTTTGTTTTTCCTTTTCATGGTGTCATAAGAAAGTTAAAAACGTATGTTAAAAAGAAAATCATTCATTTATTAATCTTTAATAACCGATCTGCAGCACAGACCTGCCAAAACTAAATACCGTCATTAGTGCTAAATAGTACTAAATACTTTCAACTACAGAAGTACTCAGATCTAAAAAAAAGTAACAATAATAGTGTGAAAGTACTGTAGTACTACAACTAGTGCATTCCAAATGTTACATGTGTCAAATTATATTGTAGTAATGCGCACTTTGCTGTTACAGACGCTGAAGGTGGGGGATAAAGTCCAAAGTAACTGATCATATATTGATCATATTTTGGTTTGATTATTGATTATTGAGTTTGCAAAGTTAACAAGCTACTGAAGTTATTAAATAAGTTAAAAGCAGGTTTTCTGAATATGAATGAATATTACAGCCTGCGATGCATTTCACTTTACGTCTTCGTCTGATTTTAAATCTTCCGTCGGTCTTCAGTGGGTGGTGGGAGGACGACATCTACACAAACCAGCACAGCGAAACTGTGGAGTAAATGTGGTGCAGGAAGCACTCAGATCCTTTACTTAGAGATACTACAGTTTTGTCTTCAAAATCATACTTCAGTAAAAGTATGTAAGTGCAGTCAGGAAAATGTACTTAAAGTATGAAAAGTATGAAAAGGTGGAGCAAATCGGATTGGAGATGCACTTCATCCACCTTCGCTGCTGCAAATGTTCTCGTCTGTGAGATTAACAAATTAACCCTGATGACATCACTATGACATCATCAGGGTTATTTCAGAAGCGTTTCCACAGGCTGAATGGCACTAAACTGAGCTCAGTGTGTGAAAGTGGTGGAATGTCCCTTTAACCTGAAATAACATCAGCATAAACTGATTCAAATCGCTGAATTTAACACCAAAATCCATCCGGTTCTGTTTTGCACACAAACGAGCAGTCCATAAACGTAGCACGCAGCGTGTGGACGTTGTGTGTAAATACGGTCATACAGTAACAAACATGCAGCTATCAGACGCTGACGGCACATCGAGCTCAAAACTGCACAAACACGTTCAAAGAAATACAAAGATGGAGGTGCAACCATCCCATGCAACAGCGGCACACCTTCACACATGCTCAGTGTAACACGCGTGTGCGTTCACAACACGTGAGGCGAAGGGGAATAAAAAAACAAAGTCTTCTTTACAGGATTTAGAAAATAAATCTTTGCACTGTAACCAAAGGAAAACAACTCATCAGTGACAGCTGGTCAGAATAATCCAAATATACAAGAAATTTAAAAATAACATGTTTACACTGTTTACACGGCGGCTAACTCGGGTTTGTCCTCTTGCGTTTGCTGGGACTTTGTCCAGGATCGACCTTCAGCTCACGATACTGCATCTGTCCGTCACCGCACACACAGGCACACGCACACACACACACACACACACACACAGGCACGCGCACACACACACACACACACACACACACACACAGGCACGTGTCAGGTACGAACAAACACACAAATGTGATGGCTACGAACTGATCTATGAAGGAAACGTCTTCCCTCGTTCCCGCATTAATTAATTCCTTTTGCGTTTGTTCTTCCGCGTCATCGTGTTTCCTTCCTGCCTCACAAAGTCTGGATGAGTCACTCACCACTTGAACGTCGGACGGCACTCGCGAGAGGAAGTCCAGAAGCTCGTTGTTGTCAATCATGTACGGATCACGAAGCTTCTTGGTGAACTTATTCACACCTGCAGGAAAAAGGAAACCGGTTTAGTGCAACCTGTCGGGTTTGCGTACACAGCTGCAGGAGCACAGGAAGCGGGACTCACCCCACGCCAGCACAAGGTACCGAACAGGTACGAGGTAGAGCAGCAGCGTGGCCAGACATAAGGCAGTGATGGCCAGCCAGCTCAGAAAAGGCACTGTCCAGTTAACGGTGCTGCAGAGGACGAAGAGCACAACACCACAGACACTGAAGGGATGCAGCTCGTTATGCTAACAGAATGAGCTGCAGGGGGATCGTCCTTCTCCCATAAAAGAGTCAGTGTTGTAGCTGGGGGCCCCAGGCCTTTATGGAAGCAGGCTAATATTAGAGACCCTGTTTGCTGACTCAGTATGACGCTTCCCTGTCTCCTAATCTAGTCCCATTTCCCTTCTTAAACTTCTGTTTCTGCACACTGTTGACACAAAATGGCATCATTCAATGGCGATACTCACTTCTTTATCCTCTCTCCATGTGACGCCACCTCATCCAGAGCGCTCTGCACGCTGATGAACACGTCCTGGATGGCGTACAGTTTATCTATGAAGCCTTTGTGCTCCGCCTCCTGACAGGAACGATGGAACGGTCAGCGTTTCATGCAGAACAACGTGAACGTACAGCTGTGTTGTGACCACACTACCTTGTCCTCTTTATCCTCTTCTTCGTCTTCCCACTCAAACATGGCCTCCATGGACTGCAGCAGGAAAGGAAGTGATCAACACGGGGCTATTGGAAACACGGATGCTGTCCAAATGTAATGATGGTTTCCTCACCACGTCAGCCGTTTCCCTGCTCGAGCAGAAGAAGAAGTTCCAGACCAGCAGCAGCAGCAGAGCCAGCGGCAGCATGTAGAGCTCGAAGTTCCACACCGCCACCACGAACAGCTGGACACGAAAGTGGAGACAACACGCCGCTTCACACGCACGCTCTCGATCACAGACCGCCGTCCAATAGAGACGTGTCGGCCTGACGAACGACTCGCCGCTCAGAGCAGAAATAAAGCGTGTGTGTGTGTGTGTGTGTGTGAGATCATACCACAAAGGAGATGAGGCTCCTCTGTGTGGACTCCCATTCGAAGCAGCTGTTGATGTACGTCCCGTAGCTGATGAGGACCATGATGCACCTCTTCACACGGTTAAAGTTCTGCTGGAGCAACTGAAAGACACAAAGTACACATGATAATACTGTAAAAGCTTCATGCAGTATATATAGTGCATACAGGACACAGTGTATGTGTGTGTCCACCTGATGATGTCAGTCCAACATTCAGTCTCTTTGTCTGTTTGGTCTCCTGAGGGAAACGTGTTTTCTTGTTCTTGTTTCCTCTTAGCTGCCTTTTTAAAACGTTTTATTCATGTTATTGCTTTAATCCTTTCTCTGTTATAATGTTTATTTGTCATGTCGGCCTGCAGCTGCTCTGAGCTGCTCTAGCATTAGCTAACGCAGCTAATGTGACGGCAGCTGCCTGCTTTGCGTGCTGCACATGAGCAAACCTGCTTGGAGACTTTGGGTTCCTCCTCGATGTATTTCTGCTCTGCTGGGACCACAGTCCTCAAAGCAGCTTTAACCTGAGGACAAAACGAGACAAATTCAGCAGAAAGTCTCAGAGCCTTTATTGAAGCAAAAGGGCAGGAGTATTATCAGTGTCATGTAGTACAAGTACTCACTGTGCAGTAAAATGTCCCTGTGGCTGATATGTGATTCTGTGTGATATTATTACTTTACTCCAACGAGTAGCTCAGACCTGAATGTGGCCTTGCGGACAAACGGCTCGGAGCCTGACTCACAGTGTTGTAGATGACGTCGATCTCCAGGTAGACGACTCCTTTGGTCGGACCCGTCAGCTCCTTGTTCTTCAACGCGTAGCCCTTCTGCTCGCCGTTACGGACCTGACAGGACAGCAAGAACGAGCTCAGAGGTCAGATTTCCACATCTGGACGTGTGTGGCACCTGAAGCTTCTGTACTCACATGTAATAAGGGGATGGCCACCTTCCCCAGGAAGTCAGCACTCCTGTCTCTGTCCTCGTCGAACACGGTCACCTCCAACACTGAGTGAACGTCCTTCACGTTACTGCGGGAAGACAAACACGGCGAGCCACGCTGAGCTTTTAATCAATATTAGATTACAGCCAATCGGAGACCTTCACCACTGCTGCGTCATAAAAACCACATCCATAACTTCTCTGCAGGCCAAGCCGACTCTTCAGTTCGTCAGTTCAGACTTTGGTAAAACCTGATCGTCTTTGCAGCACATTTATTTAAAGACGAACGAGTGATACTAAGACATGTACACAGACCGAACAGATGGGAAGTACTGAGCGTACTGCGACGTGTACAGTGTAAACAGTGAGCTGCTGTCTCCAGAGGACACGATGAGCAGGTTGGACAGTGACAGTAAAGTGAAGTGGACTCACAAGGTGAAGGCTTTGTTCCACTCTGGGTTGAGGTTCTTGTAAACTGTGTGAGTCTGCAGTCTGTCGTTATTCAGCTCCAACACACAGAACGGATCACTTTTTCCTGACAAACGGACAAGGAAACTCACATCACACGTCACACTCGCAGTACAGCAAGTACAAAGTACCGGACAGCAACATGAAGTACTGTGTAGGAGTATAAAGTACAGAGCATTCTGAGACACGTCGTTACCGTTTACGTCGGCAGCCATGAGTCCCTCGGCTCTCATCACCTTCACCTGCACGACGCCGACGTCTTTCAGGTTGGAGAAGGACTTGAACAAACCCTGACGGAGAGGGAAAAGCACAGGAACGCAGAGTAAAAGTCCTGCATGTTCTCGTAGTGGAGTATTTACACAGTGAGGTGTCAGTACTTTCACACATCTAAAGCCTGTGATTACGTCTCCCCCCAGTGGTTATATGCAATCAGCTGTCGTTCGGCGTGTTGCTCACGTATCGTTTGAGTATCTCCCTGCGCTCCTGCGGGTCGTCCAGCGGCGTGACGGACAGGTCGGCGATGGAGACGTGAGCCGAGGCGGTCAGCGTGACCAGCAGCACCACGGAGCCCTGGGACTCCTCCAGCGGCAGCTCCAGGTGATGAGTGTGCTCCTTAGCCAGAGTGGACAGATCCAACTGGCAGCTGGAGAGCAAACACACAACACACACGCAGACGTTTCCTTCAGCGTCTTCATACAGAAAGAAAATAGTTCCTGCACGAAGCTGCTCACAACAAGGTGTGACCGCGTCACGCCTTCTGGAAAGACACACTGCTTCTGAGTTTTTCAAAGTGTCAGCTACTTCCATTGTATTGAAGAGAAGGCAGACATCTCTCCAAAACTCTGCCAAACCACCTGGACGGATAAACAGCACTGCAGGGGACAGGAAAAGGTGTGTGTGTGTGTGTGTGTGTCTCTTGATTTTGAGGTGAACTGTCCCTTTAAGTGCAAAGCCGTCGCTGCATGTCAGAGGACACTTTTTAATTCACCACTTTGATCAGACGGCTGATTTGATCAGACAAAACCTGAGAATGTACAAATATAGAAAACAACAAGCTAAGACTAAATCACGATTTAATAACCAGAAAACGTAAGAAGAACATTTGTGAGTCGCGTCTTCGTCTATATGAAACCAAAGCAAACCGCAGAGACTCCAGTCTGGTTTCACACCTGTCACTTGGTTTCATCTGCAGCCTCTTGGGACAAACCCAAAAAGAAAACCTGCAGACATGAGTGACGCCTGAACAGTGAAGCAGCACGGAGCTTTACAGACTGGAGTCAACTGACCGTCCAATGAAGTCGTCTCTCCTCCCAGTGTCTCGGTCCCACACTGTGATCTCCAGCACGCCGCCGGTCTCCTCGTACAGATGAAGGTCAAACTGTTCCCTCCACTGTGGACTCAGGGTCTTTGGCACGGTCTGCGCACACACACGCACACACACACACAGATGCTCTTAATTTAAAGGAGCACAACCTTCATCACTCTCCTGAGTAAACTCCTGATCAGGATCTGACCAGGCCTCACCTTGCTCCTGTACTTCTGTGGTCCCAGCCTGAACTTGACATACGGGTCGCTCAGTCCGTTGGGGTCCATGGGAATCAGGTTCCGGCCTTCGATGAGGGCGATGCTGACGATCCCCCTCCAGAGCTGGGACTTCCGATGCAGCTCTGAAAGACGCATGGACTGCTGCTGCTGGTCCACACACACAGAAACAAACCCTGAATATGGTGGGACACGTGGAGACAGGCAGGACCCTGGTCTTCACGTGTCCCACCGGTCTAAAACAAGCCTGACATGGTGAACAGCACATGGAGCAAAGAAGGATAAAACAAAAAAAGAGGAAATTGTTGAGCTGACGAGAATTTACACACTGAAATCCTTCGTATTAAACGTTTGCATCCTGTTTTATAAAAGAGAGACTATCGTTAAGTTTCACCCTGACAGACTCGCTCTGCTGAAATGTTAAACCTCAGCCTTGACTGTACTGAGAGGCACATTTCTGCAGGACTTCCTTGGAAAATTTGAATGTGTTTGTTGTGGTTTCTCAGCTTTAAATCAGCTCCTGTGCAGCTGCACTAAACATGTCAGAAACCAAAGCTTTACGAAGTCAGTCGACCAATTAGGTGAGAGCTGATCAGGAGTCTGACTGCACTGATTAATATATGAGACTGGTGTCATTCTGCATTTCTCTTATTGTCAACAAATCTAACGAAAAGTCTAAAACCAACATGGCTGACTTCCTGTCTGTGGCCTACCTCCCACCTCATAAATATACTGCAAAGGTTCAGTGAGCTCCTAAAACAGCTCCTCACTGGAGTTTTATCCAACACACTGCAGGAAACAACGAATTCTCTGGGGACTACTTTCAGCGGTGGATGAATCCACATTCAGTGCTCTGGAGAGTGTGTGACAGAGGAAGAAGACACATCAGCCTTCAGTGGGATACATTCAGTGTTGGTTTTGGTCTCTTCATGAGCTTAGCTAAGAGAAATATAAAACATGAGCGGACTTCAGTTCACTTCAGTAGAACAAATCGATGCTAACCGATAGCATCGTGTTAGCCTGGGTGGACACAGTCTGAAGAACAGGGCCCTGGATGGACAACACAGAAGCAATCAACACTGAAGGAGCAACAGGTTTGATGTGTGATCTGAGCGCTACGCCACGAGACTCTGACCGTAAAATGAGCCAACAAAACAGAGACGGACGGGGACAGGAAGGTGATCAGCACGAAGGCTTTAGGACTGTTAATGGAAAGCTGTGACAGCACACACACGATGACGATGGTTTACCTTAGTGGATCGTTTCCAGGACCTCCTGA
Source organism: Scatophagus argus (assembly GCF_020382885.2). Classification (NCBI taxonomy): domain Eukaryota; kingdom Metazoa; phylum Chordata; class Actinopteri; family Scatophagidae; genus Scatophagus; species Scatophagus argus. The sequence continues at coordinate 1,029,804 of NC_058512.1, forward strand.
GCAGCATAGTCTGAACATACATTAAAATACGTTAAATTAAGTGACTCATGCAGGGCAGAAAAACACTTCAGATCAGGAAGCCACTAGGAGGCGCTGTGAGACGGGGTTATTTCTAATTACAAGCAGCTAAAACAAGTGACGGGGGGCTCTAATTAGACTTTATGAATAAAGCAGCTGAAAGTAGACTGAAACAGTGAAAACTGCTCTGCACAGATGCTGAATACTCATCACCAGGACCTCACGTCACACTCGTTAGCTTTGATCCATCTGAGCTCGTCTTCCTGGATCTGTTTTTCTCTTGTTTCGTTCGTTGGCCTTCACTTCTCTTCTTCGCTGTGTGTCTTCCTCTCTGACTGGAGCTGCAGCTCAGACTAACACTTGGCCTATGATTAATTTATACCCTGAATAAAACACGGACGAGACAGGCTCGGTTCTCATCTCAGTGCTGAGGACACGTTTGAGACCCCGTTCTGACACTCCAGTGCCAACATGAGAGACAAAACGCAGCACCGCAGCAACCAGACAAGAAACTGAGCTATGGGGGCAAACACAGGTCACGATTCTGATCAGGGTTGACATCTGCACATCGCGGAGGTAAAACAGGAAAGCATCAGGGCGAGGCTACAGGAAGTCACTACGAGCTCAATCACCGCTACACTCACTTTATTCACATAGGGCCTCCAGCGATACACCTTAACTCCCCTCTGCTGGAGGAGACACAAACGCAGCACAAAACTCAGCATTACTGACTGAAGTCCTCACAGAGACCTGAGAGTGTGTGTGTGTGCGTGTGTGTGTGTGTGTGTGTGTGTGTGTGTGTGTGTGTGTGTGCGATGTGCACACTCGGCTGTACTTTGTTCAGCTGTGACGAATCAGTTGGTGGGTTAAGGGATCAGTCAGCACGCTGATTCTCGACCTGATCAGCTTGTGAAGTCTGCGTGTGACCCTCCAGCCTGCGTCCATCAGCAGCTTCGGACTGCACTAACTTCTCTTCAGTGTGACCTCATATTTAAATTTGTAGTATTTTATGAAGCTCAGCAGCGAGAGACGTGACCAGCAGCGTACATACCGTTGAGTCCCGTCGCTCCTCTATGGGACTGTCTTTAGGTGTGAGGGTGACGGACAGCTCCAGGGTGCCCAGGTCCTGATCAGGGTGCTGAGGGTCCTTCAGCACCAGAGTCACAGGTATCGTCCTGTCCCGCACAGGAGAGACGGGTGTGAGTCCTGAACCTGCTGCTGCATGAGCACCGCGACTGCGTCACGCTAACGTGCAGGCGAGTGTGTTGATGTGCGTGCTGCATGTTCGCGTCTGCGCTTACGTCTGCACACGGACGACACGTTTTCAGCTTCAAAGTGACTGCAGTAAAATCAACGTACGGTGAACATCCAAACACAAAATGCCAAAACGAGTCACTTTAATTTATGACTGGGATCTGACAGTCTGCAGACATCCAGACCGTTCGTTCTAGATCTCAAAGACGAAAACGTGGGCATCTGGAACTGACAACTCTGACGACTTTTTGCTGAGGAAGATCTGAATCGTGTCTGCGATGAACATCAATCAATGCAGTAAACAACAGCTGTTCAATGTTATAAAGGTTTGCCATCCGGCCACCTAACCGGGTAACAGACCAGACCACTGAACCCCAGACCACAGCGAAGCCTGCAGTACGTGGGCGGCGCTGAGGCCTGAATGTGACGCGTCAGAGGTGGTGCAGCTGAGCTACAGAAGCACAACACACCAGACGGATGGAGATCAACACGAGCAGATGTTCTGTGAGCAGAGGGTCTCCGATCAGAGCTCTGGTGATCAGATGACTCGTGTTAAGTCACAGTCCGGTCACAGACCTCGAACGACTTCACAGTCTGTGAGGAATTCAGTATCCTCACACATGATAATAAACAGACGCATCGAGAGACTGGCTTACCTCTGCTGCTCCAGAGACTCCAGGTAAAGGTGAGCAGAACCCATGAAGTCATCTTGAAGGCCAAAGTCGTAGTCAAACACCTGCACAGGAGCAACAGAAACACCTCCAGTGACTCTGACGAGGTGGTTAAGACTCGCGTGGAGAAGCTTCGTGTCAGACTTTACCTTTACATACAAAGGCTCACTCAGACTATCCAGGATCAGAGTGGTTCTCTCATCCCACACTGGGTTGAGGTTTTTGTGGATGGTTTTGCTTCTGAACACCTCTTTACCACCCAGCTTAAACTTGACGTACGGGTCGCTGCTGCCTGGAAAACAAACACAAGCTGTCACACATCCATAAAAGCAGGAGCAGCGGAGGGAAGGCGGGGACGAGCTGCACCTCCTCGGTCTCGGACGGCCAGGCTGTGTCCTCGCTTCAGCTCCACCTCCAGCTTGTACATCCCTGAGCTGTGGACGGACCTCTCAGGGGGGACTTCCGTGGAGCTCGGTGCTCCCACAGCCTGCCGGGACAAACAGAAGTTTGAATTACAAGCTGCACACCTTGAAATCAGCTTCTGCATCAGCGTCAGACTCTCACAGTGTGCTCACCGACATTCTGAAGCGAAATAAAAGCCGCTCTAAGCTGTGGCTGAAGTGCAGCTTTCACTTCCTGAGCGCATCTGCAACCGCGCTGCCAGCACTGACTGAGGCGACTCAGCTCAGCGCTTCGTCCCAGGGGTGACCACTTACAGGAAATTAGACAAGAGCAGCTTCCTCCCATCTGAAAAGTGATGTTGAGCTGATATTTTTTATCATTTCTGTCTGGCCCTCATTTCCACTGCAGCAGCATCGCCTCACAGCACAACCAAGCAGACACACTGTGGTCCCCGGCTGTGGACACCTCGGAGGACGAATGTTCCCCGTCCTGAACGTCACACGGTGTTTCATCTGGCAGCAAACACGCCAACACCAACAACAACAACACATCCACCATTTGCCACCATTACACCACTCTGTAGCTTCTTCTTCACTTAATGAGCTCCAACCACTAACACACACACAGAAAACACAGACGGGGTGTGCAGATGCAAAACAACCACAGGAAGACAAACACAACTGCCCTCCGCTGAAAGCAGAATCTCACAGCGACTAACCGAGCGCCAACCTGCACGGAGAAACGTGATTTAAGCTGAACACACGCGACTGCTGGCGTTAATCAAACCTTCATCAGAGCACACATCAGGAGAAGCTCTCTGCTGGGGATTCTGCATCCTGCCACACGCTCACACCCACTCACAGATCAATACTGTGATAACACACGAGCGCTGCATTTAAAAAATGTGCAGAAGCTGAGCCAATCAGGAGCAGCGCTCAGCTATCAGTCGCCACATTTCAGCTTTTTATGTTATGATTTATATTGTAATTACTGCCCTGACAAGAGCACAACACAAAAACAGCAGAGGAACACACTGATGAGACAAACAGTCAGAAATCATGTGAGCGGTTTGGCTTCTGGAGGCAGACTTTGACTTTCCCGGCTGGAGGCTGAAGGCGAGAGGCCTCTCATCAGTTCCACACATGGTGAAACACACGCCGGTTTCCTGAAAACCTCTGAGGTGTGCCAAGTTCTGCTCGGGCATTTTGCAAGCTGCGGAAACACTGGGCAGCAACCGAAAACAGGCTCATGAAAACAGAGAGACCATCCAGTGGGCGGAGGCTGTGGGCGGAGGCTGTGCTGTGGGCGGAGGCTGTGGGCGGAGGCTGTGCTGTGGGTGGAGGCGACAAGATGTTCCAGGTCAGCTTACATAACCGAAGACAAAACATCATCTGATGAGGCTGTTCAGGCTAACATTAGCCACCAGGCTGTTAGCATGTGTGTGGCCTCCTCGTCTGACAGGAAGTAACCTGCTGGTGTAAGCCTGCTATTGGCTGAGCATTTTGGTCAGACTCCTTTTCTCCTTCATCCAGGACACAGTGACATACAGCACAAATCTGGAAGTGAATGTCCAACTCAAATGAATTCATAAACTCAAACTCAAACTTATAACATAAAAGTGTGGGGGATTTTTTATTCTTTTGCCTCACAGTCAGTAATTCCAGGTGAGAAGCTGGCTGCTGATTGGCTGCGATCAGAGCCGAGTTCTGCCGTTTCTGAAGTGTGTAAGACATCCGATCAGCACCAATTAATCAACCAAACCGATTAATCAGTTCGCTTCTGAGGGAAAGACAAACAAGCCGGGACGAGCGCTGACAAAAGGTGAAGGCCGCCTCAAAAACTCCACGAGCAGGAACACCTGAGGTCCACTCAGGTGCATCTACGTCTAATCACCTGGGCAGGTATGAATGGGCGCACAGGTGAGTGAGGGCCAGGCTGCTGCTCACAAGCTGCTTACTGAGGATCAGCTGTCAGCTCAGAATAGCATCAGATCACACACAATCCCATCAGCTCTTCTCACGGCCTCCCGATTTAGGAGCGACTGCTTCAACACATTCTGTCCGCCATGTTGGTTTAGGTCTGAACACGCCTCACCTTTAAAATATGCTGATTAACCATCAAAACATCTTCCACACTTTTCCTGTGGCTACAGACCCGAGAAAAGTGACAAACTAGCAGGACATCAAGCAGAGACAAGTGAAGGCTGGAGAGGCCAGCAGGGCAGGCAGTGACGAGCAACACGCGTGTTCTCCGCGTCCGCGAGCGAGCACGACGCCTCACGCGTGTCCAAACATGGAAGCTGCTGCCATCAGGACTGCAAATGAAAGGGTGGTGGTCGGCGCTTCAATACTGCAGTATTTTTACCACTGATACTTCAACAACATAGGATTTGTATGCCCGACTTCTACTTGTATTACACAGTATTTTCACACTGTAGAGTTTGTACTTTTATTTCAGTCAAAGACCGGTGAGACGGTTTCTCATGTGGACTGAAACAGACTGAATTAAAACGTGTGGTGCTACTTCCTGTTTATCACAGCAGCAGATCGTCCGCCTCTCGTAGGGCTGCGCATGTGTTGCTGCTTCAGTGCAGTCATGTGGACTCGCCAGAGAAAATATAGAGTGTATAATAACAAGTCACGTGGAGCCGGACCGAGTCACAGCAAACACACTCAGCCTCCTCTGCGAATGTGTGAATTCAGACACACATTTTTATCATCTGTTAAGCTGTCATGTTGCTATAAACACACTGCGGTCATCAGCTGATCTCAGATCTGCGTGGCCTAAAACACCCATCTGACTGTTAGTCGCAGCCGATGGAGACGACCAGCAGCAGACAAAGACCTGGATGAGGAGCGAAGACCCAGTCAGACCTGTAAACACTGACCGAGTCACACTGGTGTACGTACTGGTGCTGGACTACGCTCACCGACAGCAGCCGTCCACAGGTGGAGGTGAAGGAGGCGGAGTCATCACAAGAGGCGCAGCGGAGAAACCCTCGAATCGCTAAACGGGACTCAGCCACCGGGGCCTCCCTCAGGAAGAGATCCAGGGTTCGAGGAGGACGCGGAGGGAAGCTACAGCCGATGTGAGGTGGTGCAGAAGGTGGCGAGAGGGGACGGGGATTAAGACAGAGAGACTGTGGGAGGGACAGCGAGGAGACTTCCACCGCAAATCCAAGAACAAGCAGCAGTGAGTGTGGAGCAGCAGGACTCAGAGCTGAATGAAAGAAGGAGCCACAAGTGAGGAGGAGGAGGAGGAAGAGGAAGAGGAGGAGCTGTGCTGGTTGGCTTGACAGTAATCCTTCTGCAGTGGACTAAGCCTGACTGACAGGCGGGACTAAAGGACGAGATGATGGGAGGACAGAAGTCTCATCAGGTCACAGCCAGATTCAAGGCCAGTCAAGACTCTGAAAACACACCTTAAAGTTGTTCTGTGGGAGGAAATATAAAGTGTAATATAAGTATAAAGCCACGAGGACAAACTGCGTCCAAAGGGGCAGACATCGTCCAGCTGACAGAACGTAATCAGTATTGTCACATACTACATGATGCAAAGCGATGCTGAGATCCAAGTGCAACGACCAGCAGGTCAGCCATGACCCGACTCCACCCGACACCTTGAACAGCTTCTTCGCACGCTTCGACTCTCCGAGCAGCAGAAGACCTGCACACCTTCCTCAGCCAGAGGTGCAGCAGCAGCCTCTCGTCCTGCAGAGGCTGAAAGAAATCAACCATAACCTGCCTCAACGACTACCGACCTGTCGCTCTGACTCCGGTCATCGTGAAGTGCTTCGAGAGGATCCTATCCTACAGGTCCCACCCACCCGGGCAACGAACTGTTTGTACCGCTTCCCTCAGGGAGGCGGTACAGGAACACCAAAACCAGCACCAGCAGACTCAGGGACAGCTTCTTCTCCAGAGCTGTAAAAGCAATAACCCCCCTACAGTAAAACACTCACATTCCATCCCCCTACAGGACTTCACACACACACCCTCCCCCCTCTAGCCACATACACACACCTTCTCACACACACACACACAATCAAACACAGACTGGCACTGAGTGCACTTTATTTACTTAACTTTGTGTTTTATATTTTTCTTAAGTGTTCATTTTAAATTTATTGGTGCTTATACGTGTGCCTTTAAGCTGAAAATCTTTACAAAATTTTGTTATGCTCGCATAACGACAATAAAGACTCTTGAATCTTGAACTTTGAATAATAATGTAATGCAAAATGCTGACAAAATAAACCACTTTATATGTCTAGCTTTCAGGTCTCTGGGTTGAATAAGAGCAGAAATCAGTAAATATGTCGTGTGAGATGCTAACGCATTCTTACACGAATGTCAAAGTCACACACTGCAAAATGCAAAACTTACATGCATTGACTGAACAAACACCCTGAAACCAGGATTATACCTGTACGAGCTACCTGACAGAGCAAGACAAACGCTGGCTGAGTCGACTGCAAACACACAAAGAACAAGTCAAGTCTCACAGCTATTTGTCTTTCCCCTATGGCACCTGAGCGGCCGGCGGCGTTTGCCCTCAGCCAGCCGCTCCACACAGCATCAGCCTGATACCAGGTCACACTGGGGTCGATACCCTCCCCTGTAACTCTCTGTTTCAGACCGTTCCTGAGTCCCACAGCAGACTTCTGTCCCCTTAAAGCCTGAGACGAAACCCGTGCGGGTCAGCGCAGGTGGAGACGCACGGCCTGATGTCCCAGGGGGAACCAAAGAGGCTCCAGCCAAAGCAGGTTATCTGAGCTCCGGTCTCTCCTGCAGGGAGAGGAAACAGGAAATGCTGGTGCTCTGCTCTACTTGTGGTCACTGCTCGCTGTAACGGTGACTGGCAGAAAGACATTTTATCTCACAACCAGCAGACGCTCGTCAAAGTAAGTTCCTCTAATTTGATTCTTCCCAGACGTGCAGGCCGAGTCCGTCTCAGCTCTCCCTGCACTAAATCACTTTTGGTGAAGGACCTAATCATGTGCTCCAGCTGGGCCTGTCTGAAACCCTGCGTGAAGACACGACTGCATCGCGTCCCCTTCGACACACGTCTACTGGACGTTTTCCAGCTTTCCAGGTGGTGGCATATCCTACAGACCATGAAGTCAGCCGTCTTCTGTCTCGGCTCTGCTGAGCTGTGATTAATCTACCTTCAAAGGTCTTTTTCGCTGTGTCAGATGAACGATGGCTGAATTCCATTTAGCTGCCTCAGTTTCAGGGACTCAGGTTGTGCATGCTGGCTAACGGCTCACTGGCTAATGTTGCTTCAATGTGACCTTTCAGCCCGCCCTGATGATCACAGCTGACATAAACGACTTCACCTTTATTTAATCTTCCTCTTTGTTGTACATAACATTTATTTTGCAGGGGATTAAGGACAGTTTGCAGTGCAGGGAGTGGACCTCAGGCCCTGCGGCTTAAGGACTTGTTAGTTTACGTTTTTGTTGCTTCGTGTGCCTTAGTGAACCCAGACGCCGGACTCATCTCTTCAGCATCACATCAGGCTCATTTGGTTTTCCTGCTGAGATGTGCAGGATGACGTCCCCCCCATCACCTGTGGGTGACTCCTCTGCAGGGCTTCCCACAGGACATGGGACAGCAAATACATGTTTCAGGCCCAGGATGAGTCGTTTGCTAATCTCTCACACATTTCAACATGATGCACATAACTGCCACAAAGCCAACAATCAGTCACCTGCTGAGGTGACATCTTCTCACCTTCTCACCTTGTGTAAACAAACTAGTATTTTAAGTTGTTTTGTGTGTGTGTGTTTCTCGTTTTGTCCAATAACTTAAACTGTTTTCACTATTTCACTTTAACTGAGAAATAATCAGCACATTCATTTGTAACTACAGCAGCTTTTCGTTGCTGCCTCTGGGTTTATGTGACATCGTATTAGAACACTTTTACATTTAATTTTCCTGTAATAAATCCGTCTGTAACGCTGCTAACAAACTCTTCTAACTTACCTAAAAGTGTCCTATGAGCCACTGACTTGTGCTGTTAGCATTTAGGAGAACTGCTACATTAAAAGAGCAGAGGAGCTCACCGGCCGCTCATCGCTGCTGTCCAGCTGTGCGTCTGCCGCTGCGGCGGCTGTTGCCGCTCCGCCGCGTCCTGCTGCTGCCCCGCCGCTTCCGCCCGGCGACTCGGCCAGCCTCTCCAAGCACGCAGACCCGAGAGAGGAGCTCTTGTGGTGGGACTGCACCAAGTGAGCCACCGTGGGCTTATTGGGGCTTGCGGACTGGTGCTTGGAGGACAGCTTCTCCCTGCCGAGAGCGGAGCCGCTGGCGGCCGCTCTGCCGCAGAGCTGAGCCTCCTTCGTGTCTAAATCCACCTGAGAGGAGAAGAGCAGGTCGGGCTGCGAGGAGGAGATCACCCGGTCCAGAACGACGTTTTCCTTTCGTTTCATCTTCTTGAACATCCAGCCGCTTCGCTCCTTCTTTTCCTCGGGATCTCTGGAGCCCAGCTTGGGGCTGAGCAGCGGCTTGGCTTTGGCTTGAAACTGTTTCCACATTGTGTTTTGTTGAGGTGAGCAGCTCTCATAGTCGCCCCCTTCGCCCCGCTCCATTCCCGCCTCTGCCCGGAGCTCAAACGGGTTGTCGCACCGATGGACAGGCGACCGATCTGCGACAAACTTACGCAATCCGTATTGGTCCTATTCAGCTGCCTTATCCCGAGATAAACACACGACAGCACGCACACAAACAAACACTCAACATGTCAGTCCCGCTGCTCGCAGTCGGGGTCGTCCAGCCCCCTTTTCACGGAAATATTTCAAACACCAGGCGGTGACAAGAGGAAGCAGGGCCCGCCTTCACTTTTTAGGAGCCCCGAGGCAGACTTCGGCTTTGGCCACCCCCACAGCCGGCTGTGAAGTGCTGCCACAACGCCCAGACTAAAAACAACTACTTGAAAGATGTTTTCAGCCAGGCTGGCAGTCAGCGAGGCCCAATAGGATGGAGATGTCATTCCGTCCTTGTAGATCTGATAGATTATGATTATATTTTTTAAATTTTGTGTCTCCCTCAGATGTAATTGAGATGCCTTCAATGACTCCACAGCTTTCTAAGGCCATCATTTAACCTCTCTGATACCTGCCTGCCAAACTAACTGGGTGCATCCTCGGTTTGTTTATTGCTATTTAGCTAATGTTAGCATTTTAACACTTTAAACTGAATGAACTGGGGAACATCAAACTTACAAAACATTTTGGTATTATCACTGTGAGCATGTTAGCATGCCGGCATTGGTATTTCACTCAGCTCAAAGCACTGCAGTGCCTAATTACATCCTCTCAGAGTAGCTAGCAGTTAGCTAAGGGCTGTAGACCCTTAGCATTGTTCCAGGGTCTCTCAAAAGACGCAAAAGCCTTCTGAAGATCAGTATCATATTGTGCTGTCAGAACTGGGAAAGTAAGGCCAACAGTAAGATGAAAATGCAGAATAATCCTTTAAAGCAACTTTAACATGCTCATTCTCTAACAAAAGAAAAATCCGAGCAGTAACGTAGTTTAAATGTCAACTAGCAGCTTCAGCGTTGGTTCAGCCGCTAAGGTGGCTAATATCAGAACATCACTGAATACCTGCTGCAGGAACAAGTATTTTGGTAATTTATAATGATGGATCAAAATGTGAAAGAAGTTACTCATATCATATTAATGCTGCTTATGGTCTGCTCAAAGTGTAAACAAGCAACATGTTCATCATACGTTCTCTATTTTGAGTTGATAATATGTCACTATGTGATGAGATCTCACTGTGCTGCCCCCAAGTGGCCAAAAAGTGGTAAAGCCTCCCACAGCTTGTCTGGCTTTTGACTGCAGTGAGTTTGACAGCAGTATTTGAGAATTTGTCTAAATATATTAATTAATGACAAGTTTGTCATCTAAAAAAAAAAACATACTCACAGAACAAGAAAAAGACACTCTTGGATGAACACAGTTTTTATTTTGTTTTTTAACCCTTTGTTACTTGTTTTTACTGAAACACTCCATAACACTGTTTTTGAAAGGTGCAAAACAAAACTTGTCATTATTACTGTTATTATTATAAAGCTAACACGCTGTTGGGATCTTTTTTCAATCGTGACAGTTTCTCTGCAGGTATGTGGGTCTGGACGGGGTTAAATACCGAACCGTGTCCAAATCCCCATGACGTCACCGAGATCACACCTGTAACATATGTAATACGTATCGGCTAGTGAGAAATACTGATACTGATGTAGACACAGACTCAAGAACACATGCTCTGAAAAGTGAAGACTGATTTTACATGACGGTTTGATGCTCGCTGCTGTGATTGTACACTGCAATACTATCTGAAGAATAAAACATGGCTTCACTGGTGACCACGCTGAGGCAAAACTCCTCACGGTCACTCGGGTTCAGAGGCTGATGGTCCGTCACCGTGCTCATCCTGAGCGTTTGGTTTGGAGCCGTCACACTGCGGGATTTTGACCGTTTCTGATTAACGACCAGAGATCCTTCATGTGGGTCACACAGGGGATACAGGAAGTAGTCCAAAGACGTGCAGGACAGGCTGACTGATGACTCTGAATTGCCCGTTTAAGAGTTTTTATCCTTAATTCTTCTAATTTTAATTGTAAGCATTTGCATTTCATTGCACCTTCTGCTGGCTTTATGTCTTTAGTGAAGCTCTTTGTAATTAGCAATGTGCCATTTAAATAAAGTTATATGCCACTCAGAATGTGCACATGCCAGTAAGGCCGGTAAATTTCAAACCATCAGCGACTTTTAAAGGCAGGCGTCACTCCACACATGCAGCAGGCGACCACACGACCGGTGCATAAACTACCAAATGAATTCAGTATTCAAGTATAAAACACGCTTGGAAATCTACTGGGATCTAAAGGTAACAAAGTGCAAACTACTCGCTATTGCCTTACTAGACTCACTTGGCTAATGACTGCATTAAAAAAGCTAAGTCTATGAAAGTTTTTACAATGCCAAAAACACTGAGAAACATCCACCGTCCCTGCGTGTCCAGTCAGAAGCAGAGCAAATACTGACTGACGTTATCTCAAGATTTCTTCGTCTCAGCCCCTGAACACATGGCTTTTTAAATCTTAAAGGTCACAGATGTCGCACACGAAGGGGTCAGAGGTCACAGGTCCTGCTCATGCATCTGCTGCTGCATCTTCTGAAGCATCTGCTGCATCCTTCTCAGCTGCACGGGGGACAATGAGAGGACAGAGGAAAGGAAACCAGAGGAGGATAAGAGAGCTTACATAACAACACATATGGGTCGTCATCTCACATCAGCGTCCTGGTTATGTAATACCTGCTGCACTGCGTTATTCACTGTTTGATCCTTTCGCACTCACCTCTTCATCTTTCATTTTGATGAGTTTCTCCGTCTCCACGTCTGGGGTGGACAGCGGCAGGACTGGGATGGGACTCTCCACCCGCTTGTCTGCATTCATCTTACTGCAGGAAGGAAGACAGCAGCCAGCTGACAGGTTTGTTTCACTGCAGTGCGGAAATCAATCAGGTGGCAGAAACTTGAATTGTACACGTCACAAAGTTATTTGTCTTTATTTTATTTCTGTTGAGTTACAGCCCCCAGTGTCTTTTCAGGTATTTACCACTAGGGAACAACAGAGTCCAAGTTGTTCACATGAACGTCCAATGAAAACGTCCACTCTCTTTTAGCTCTGTTTTTAGTGTCAAAGTCTCTGATATTAAATGCACTCAAGTATCAAAATTACTGAAGTAAAAGTACATTATTCATACATTTACATGAACGTATACACTGCATATGAGGGGATAACTGGCCTGGTCAATGTCAGGTCTGCAAAGCAACCAGTAACTTAGGTTATTAGTCAAATTTATTTTAATTAAAAGGTATATTTGCATCCAAAATGAAGTGAAGTGGAAGTATAATATACCCAGAAAATGGAAATACTCAAGTACAAGAACCTCAGCATATGACTAAAGTCCAGTACTTGGGTAAATGTACTTAGTTACTGATCCTCATGAGTTTGACTTTAAGAAGCCTGCAGGCGGCTGAAAACCACAGAGAACTTTTAAATGAGTGCCAGCTTGTAACTGCACCAGTGTGCAAACATAACACACAGGAAGTAAAGTGTTCACTGCGATGTTCCAGCTGAAGTGCGTCTGAAGAAGGTAACTTCACTGGAAATCCTTCCTCACATTCAGCACAAATCAAATTACATCCAGTGCTAAAATCTCTCCTGTGTCCTCTGGCTGTCTGCCTCACTGGTTAAAATGTCATATTTAAGTGGGGAATTACAGACCACAAATTCATCAAAGATCATGAAACACCGGATTTGGCCCACAGGCTGCTTTGCGTCTACCTCGACGGTGTGTGGGCTTTAAAAATCCTGTTCCAGCACTTATCCAGTGACGAGTGCTCACCTGTGACGGACACACAGTGACCTGTGCACACACACCTGGTCATGTTCTGGATGCACTGAGCTCTGTAGTTCTCATAGTGACAGTCGCTGGTGATGTCCTTCAGGTCGTGCATGTGGGTTCGTATCAGTATGTTCCTCAGCTTCACAAAGTCGCAGTGGGACGGGTTCTCCACTGCGTTCGGGGAAAGATCAATCACGGTGATTAGTGTTGCTGTGGTAACCGTGGTCTCAAAATGGCTGCAGAGAGTTTCTTACCCTCCACGATGCCCCACGGGTAGAGCCTCCCTCTCACTCTCTGACCGCGGGCCTCGACCACAGTGTTGCTGCCGATCACTGCAAAGGGAACGCTCTCCTGCGTCGCAAAACATCAGTACTCAGACCCTTTACCTGAAGTACTTGTCCTTAAAAGTGCTCATTATGAGGCGGGACTTTGATTTGAACTCGAGCTCACCTTCAGCTCTTTATCTTGAAGTTTGAGCTCCTCATCCTCATCAGAGTCGCAGTCAGGGAACTGGTAGATCTTTATCCCACACTTATCTATCTCCTCCCTCAGCTAAAAGGACGACACACACATAAGAGATGTGATGGATAACAGAAGAAACACACCCACACACACACTCTCACTGAAGGCTAAAATTCAGCAGGAACATCACTGCCCTATAGAAAGTTTTGCAATTCGGTCCAGATAAAATCTCAGTGGAGGATCGTCTGACTCATCCAGCACTAAATTTAACTGAAACTGAGCCCAAATCTAACGCTGAGGTCCAGCACTTATCTCCACTGTTCTTACCTCCCATGTTTTTACGTTCATTTATGGGCAAAACAAACGAGGCATAAAGTGTTTCTTAATGAGCTTCAGAGGTGTGGGCAGGTGGACATTTTAACGTGGACAGATTCAGGCCACCTGTTTCCAGCCTTTATGCTAAGCTATGCTAAGCACATCCCCACTCTCATCTGTCTGCAAGAGAGGGAATAATTAACTATGAAGAAATAAGAAAGATAATTATTTTAGAAAAGCAAATAACTTTTTCTACTGGTAGCTAATGAAAAGCATTGGAAAAGCGTGTCCAGCTTCTGTCCAGCTTTAGCCTGACGTCTACTGTGTTCATGCAAATGCAGAGAAGTCTTTGTGGGTTTAATTCAGTGCAAACTGGAAATTAAAACCCAGCAGCAAAAAGAGCGGCTGCACAGACAGCAAAGGTCAGAGCATAAATTCAGATTTTATTGTGTACATATAAATTGAATTCATTATGACCGTGAAGAGAGAATTTACATCGTGCTAAAATCTGCTGGTCGAGGATTAGTCAGACTGTGTGATCTAAATGTGTGAACATTATCTGTTGTGTTCTTACTCGCTCTTTGAGTTTCTTTATCTCAGTGGGCGTGAGGCAGTCGGCCTTAGCGATGAGAGGAACGACATTAACTTTATCCTGCAGGGCCTTCATGAACTCGATGTCAACCGGGCGAAGCCTACAGGAAGACATGAACTTCACTGAGCATTTCAGTGCATGCATGTGCATAAAGCCCACGTGTGCATAAGATGTGAGGAGTGTGTGTGTGTACTGTGTGTGTTACCCGTGTCCAAACGGAGGTATGAAGTAGAGGCAGCAGTGCACTCTGTTGTCCTGGATGTTCTTCCTGTTGAGTCCGCTCTCGTCTCTGAAGTAGTTTTCGAACTGCTGATCGATGTAGTCTGTGACTGCCCTCCAGCTGCAACACACAAACAAGTACAGGTTTACCTAAAAAAACTTGTAAAAGCAGTAGTTACACATTTTGGGAGGTATGCTACTTATTCGTTCAAATATACTGCAGACACCAGAATTATATCGCATTCAAAAAGGAAGTGGTAACAGATCAATACAACAGGGCCAGTGGGGGCACGTGAAATATAATGAATGTCCTAATGGAATCAAATACTGTGGCTCTGAGGGGAAGGAAACGACAAACCGAGCACATGAGGCGTACGATGCGTTCAGCGTCAGTCAGAAGGTACAGTCATAGGAGGAGATCTCCAGGTTGTGCTGAAGCTGCAGGGACGCAACAGGAAAGCACTGCATGCATCATATGCAATTAAAATTCAGGTCTCCAGAGACTTATGGAAAGCCCTTTTAACAGTCAATCAGCAGGGCTGACTAGCAGTGCTTTAGCTTTCACTAGGGAAATGACGTTTGAAAGACAGATGTGTGCGATTAATCGACCGGTCGGTTATTAAACTGACGATTGTTATTCTATTAATGTCCGTGTAGGAGCCATCTGTAGAGCTCCGTGTGTGTAGGACACCACGTTGTCCAGCAGGTGTCACCCTCGAGCTCTGGCTCACTTACGGTTCAGGGAGGGACTGTCACTCAGGGGACAGGAGCTGCTGGACGGAGGAGGACAGATAGTTTCTTGATGCTAAGCTAGGCTAACACAGCGTTGTGACATTGGTGAAATGCTTGGCTGTATGGAGATTTATGGACAATGGTTATGGATTCTTGCATGCTAAAAACATTAATGATGAGCATTAAATATTCCATCAAAGAAGCAGAAATCGGACTTGGAGATTGATCCATAATGAAAATATTTATTAGCTGCAGCCTCAATTTCACTAACTTTTTTTTTGGAAAAGATTCCTGCATCTAAAATGTCAGTATGTCCCGTTTTTCTTTGGCTCCTTTGATGATAAAATTAATCATTAATGGTTTTGGACTGCGGTCAGAAAGTGCTGAAAGACAGATTAACGTGTTGCTGGTTTTGGGGTTTGCAAGTATGAACACAGCAGGCCAGTGTTTAGAAGCCAAGCAGCACAACAGAAGAAGCGCTTTGCCTTTACAAGTGGGTGAAAATACAGACAGGTGGAGCTCAAAGGAAAAGGTCAGGTACAGTAAGTGGTACGTAGGGGAACTTCAAGCTGTTGGAAGATCCCGTCATCTAATATTATTTACCATCCAAGCCTCCAAAGCTGCTTTTATTAACCAGATCTGAAGGGACGAAATGAAGTCTCACCACTCAGTGTTGTTGACAGCATCTCCAAAACCAGGAGTGTCCACAATGGTCAGTTTGAGCTTCACCCCCTTCTCCTCGATGTCCACTGTGTGCTTTGTGATCTCCACCGTCTGACTGATGCGCTCTTTAGGTCGAAAAACAGTCATTTAACAAAGTCTCCCTCGTGGGCCGGTCTTTACAGGCTGAACTGAGATCAGAGATACAAGAACGTCTGACTCACCCTCTGCATTGAGCAGCTTTCTGTCTTTATGCAGATCAGTGAGGAAGAGGCTGTTCACCAGAGTGGATTTACCCAGACCAGACTCACCTGTAACACACACAGAAACACACATCAGCACTCACACCAGCTTTACATCAGGTCAGAGTTCAGATCAGGGTACTGTTCATGTCGGAATCCTTTGTTACAAGTAAAATTCTACTGTATCATATCATAATGGGTACTTCATGGACTGAATACTTTGCATTAAGAAAGACGTTTATACTTCAGGGATGAAGCGCTTCAGGTTTTGTCTTGTTCAGACAGATACATAGATACTTTATTGATCCCGACGGAAATTCAGTAAAACGCCTCTGAACAGACGGATGTAAATTAAATCCTGATCATTTTTTGAAGGGGAGCTTTAGTGACTTATCTTGTTTCATGTGATTAATATTCAGATTTGAAGAGAGCCAGGCATTTTCACAGGACACATGAAACTTGTGAAGACGGAGATGGTGCGGAGGTGTGGTGGTAAGGCTGCCTCACGACCACGACATCCTGCCCAAGTCTTTCTGTGTGAAGACAGCTTTGGCTTTGACACGCATGCATGGAAAGAAAAAAACGTTTAACTAAAGACAAATCTAAGAGCAAAGTATAACGAACGGATTCAACTTGTGCTCTAGCACATGCTGCTAATATTACGTTAGCATGTCTGGCTAACTAGTTTGCTACCTACAGTTGCAACCTGCATTATTTCCAAACTGTGGCAACACGTAGCAACCGTAACGAGTTAGCGCCTCTCACCTGCCACCATGAGGGTGAAGTCAAACCCTTTTTTCACTGACTTCCTGTGCACCTGGTTGGGCAGTGTCGCAAAACCAACATAATCTTTTTCCTGGAAACAATCACACGCACACAGAAATTTGAATTAGTTGTAAGTGAGCAGCAGTTGAAAAGAAAAAGTGTAAAACAAAACGAGAAAACAACCTGTAAAACAAACATAAAACTGCACACTTTACCTTTTGATAATCTTCACCATGAAAGTTTACTTATTACAGTTCATAGCTTTTAAGAGTCAAGCGTTTACTCACATTAAATTCACTGTAGAGTCAAAAAACGACTGCCAGGCTAGCTACATGTATGCTAAACAAGCTACCTTTAAGAGTTCAGTGGTGTTTTTTCCTTCCCGTATGAAGTTAAGCTGTTGCCTTATTAAAGTATGTGGAATAACTAACTGAACAACCAAGGTTCATAGAAACAGATATTTTCATTTGCAGATAACTACTAGGGAGAAATCAATTACTAAACCTAGCTTGAGTTTCGGCTAAAGCTAAAGTTAGCTTTCAGTCGGTGTACAGCACAGACATGTACAGATACTGTGCTTTTGTTTTTTAAGGTCTGATCAATATTACTACACATTTTAAAAGCTTTTTTTTACATTACACAGCTCTATGGAATATTATCTGATACTCAGACAGTTTCTAACTTGATTTTGACCAGCTATACGTCCAGCCGTGTAGTGTGTGTCATAATGGCCGACGCATGGCGAGATCTGGGTCAGACCTTCCTCCACAGCTCGGTGCTACTGCACAGCGGTCGTGTTAGTAGGACATTCCCATGATTCCTTTCATGTTTTATTGAAGTAGCAGAGAGATGGTGGCAGAAACACTGACAGCATAGCCTGAGGTTCCCCCAAGTATTCATAACCCAGCCTGGCAGGAAGCCACTGGCACGAGGAGGGGGTGGGGAGCCACAGTGCAGGGACATACATGTTCATCTGAGCACATGGAGAGGAGGAAGAACAACAGGGGAAGACAGAGGCTTGAAGGAGACAGATGATGTGACTGAAGCAGCAAGCTTTTCCCATCATGCATTCGAATCTTCCAAACATTTCCACTTAGAGGACGCAGCTCGCTTTTAATCCCAGGTCTGAGGTGCATTAGCTTGACTACTCAGGGAGAGACTGAGCTGTGCATATGGAGGTGTGGGAGTGTTTTTCTCCTTGGTTTTGGAATTGCTTCCATATTGACATTTTGTCTGTGGATGCAAGTCACACCCACACACATATCACAGAAGTACACAGATCCAGACTGCTGGTTAACACCACGCTCGGTCTGCGTCCGCTGCTCTGACTCAGCCAGCACAACAAGACAGAGCTGCGAAGCAGGATGGAGGCACATTATGAAACTGCTCGTGGGATTTAGGGGATATGTGTCTCAAAATAAAGATGCTCAGAGCGAAGGCGGCGAGGAGCTGCTGTATGTAACACATACGAGGGTATCTGCTCTTGAAGGCGGTGCTGTCTGTTCTAATATCCGTGATTCTACACCCGAGAATCTCCAGAGGAGTAAATTAATGATTCAAAAAAGAACATTTCCACTTGCTTTCGCACAAGAAGGTTCACTATGCCGTGTTTAATTAATTCAGTATTCCACATTATTTTAAGCACTCGGATTTGAGCAAAGTTTGCACAGCAGGAGTTTGACCCAATTTAATTCTCTGGCTCTGTTGCACATACAATACTTTAATTATTGCATCAACAACTGTGACGTGATGCACCAAAAACTAAATTTAAAATGTGATTTTTTTGGACACTCTTGGATGAATCATGTGCAGATGCAACAGAGGCTTATTTCTACGAGTTATTAATGGCTTTAAATAAATACTGAAATATTGATTATTATTTCCAGCGTGATGTCATTAAATGTGTTGTTTTGTCCAGCCAAGAGTGCAAACCTCCAACAGTTTATCAGCATATATGATGAACAGCAGTTAATACTCACTGAACGTGTGGCTTTTTTAGACAAACGACTGTAAAGATTAATCAACTATCAGACTGGGTGCTGGTCAGTTTTCTGCGGATTGACTGGTCGGTTGTTAATCGCTTCAGCTCTGGGGTTTACAGATGTGTCCACAGATGTCAAACACGCAGCTGCGATCTCAGCCACCAAAACAAAGAGCTGCAGGTGCAAACAGCGGGAGGCTTTTATTTTGGAAGGCACCTTCATCATCATCATCATCACACACCTTTGTCTTCCGCGTGTCTTACCTCTGCATCATCTGTGTCATGAAGCCAGATTCCAGGAGACATCAGTCCGTTTGGGGACCAGAGGACATCCGTCCAGCCGTCAGCAGGACAACATCCGGAGGACAGAGTGAGAACATCGTGTGGATTTGGACACACTCTTTAATCGAAGCTTCATAGTGTTATTAATTACGTTACCTGCCCGGGGCGCGCGGCTCTTGTACCTGCTGTTGGCCGTCATCTCGCACTCACAGGTGGTGGAAAAGGCGTCCGAACCGAGTGAAGCTGCCTGCCGCTTTGCGTTGGGCTGGACGCTGTTTCACCGCCACAGCAGGAAGGTGCGTCCACCAGAACTCATGTAAATCACAGCAACATGCCCGCGTCCAGCATGGTGTCGCCGTGCTGCACAGGCCACACTGCGTTCACGCATGCAGACTGATCTCCTCAGATGCTCACAAAGCTTATTGTGTGGAAAAAACGCTCTGCAGTTCAGGCGAATCACCAGGCGGTGGCAGTATTGTTGTTGTGTTCCTGCTCCGGTCACAGAGCATCACGTTGACGCGCCCTGCACGGCCGAACGTTACCTGCAGGAGACACACAGAGCACCTACAAGAGCTGCATGAAAAGCAGGAAACCGTGAGGAAAACGTGGAACTAAGAAATGTCATGTATGCCATGTGAAAGCTGCCTCAAACTACTAGTGAGTGTGAAAGGTGGTTCTGAAATGTGATTTAAATTGAGCTGATAAGACAAAAGTCTGAGACGGTTGAAAGACCACAATAAGAGGCCTCACTGCGCACTAAAGAGCCAGAGATTCAGTTATCTGCTTTTAAAGCCTCAAAATGATTTTGGATTCTAAAAGAGAGCACATGAGGCGACTCAGCAGACAGGGTGCAAAGACCTTCACTCAGTGTGAGGGGACGATGAGAGGCCTGACCCGACTGGCCAGATGCAATCGTGGTCTCAGGCCTCGGCTCACCAGGTGATTCTGGTTCTGGTTCTGATCAGAGGGGGCTGATGAGCTACTGTTACGTGAAGAGTGGACAGATATGTCACTGTTATTCCCTGAAAGTTTATTTATTTATGTGACATCAAACACACACACACACACTCAGCTTCATGCCCTCACACATCTGAATGTGGACATCCTGGTAGGAACTCAGTGTTTGAAGGAAAATATCCAACAACAATGCAGCATTGTGTGTCTCTGTGCGGGATGCCACCCGCCAACAGGGTCACGTATACATGCCTGTGAAAAGTCCATCCACGCATCTCTGCTTTAACTGAGTGTTCTTCAAGTGGACGTTTTCACGTTAGAGTAAACAACAGCTCGACCCCCGAAGTGCGAAACACAACAGCCAATCACAAAGCAGGACAGTCTCAACAGTGTTGTCTTCTTTTGTGGGTCGTTGTTGTGTTTTTGCACTTCAGGGCCGACGCAGGAGACGCCTCAGTGATCACAGACAGTGAGCGACTCAAACACAGCGGTGGGACAAAACAAGCCAAAAAAGACAGGAGGTTTGGTGAGGTTTGTCCTGCAGGGCTGACAGCTACCTGAGGAGGAGGAGGAGACAGCGGGGAAACAATGATGAGAGCGTGGGACTGGAGGCGGGAGCAGGGTGCCATAACCCACTCTGTTTCCTGTGCTAGTCCACATGCCATGTGGGTTCAGACAATGAACATTCCCTCCCAGCATCACCACAGAGGATTTCTTGTGATCTCCGAGGGGCCCGAGACCGCGGCGACCTGTGCACGCAAACAAAACAACACTGTAACTGATCTATTCACTTAGATCTCCGGCTCGGAGCTCTAGCGGGGCCACTTTTGGCCCTCACAGCTCAGTTAGCGCATCATGCAGCCAGGGAAAGCTTCGGTGTAATAAAGAGGGATTAACATGAGCCGTTCAGCCCAGAGGTCAAAGATGCCAAATGATAACAGAGTTTAGGGGTTTAATCCTCCCAGCTGACAGCGAACGCAGAGAAATGCTATCAGAGTATGATCGGCCACGTCCAGGCCTCTCTGTTCAACAGAAACCGAGCACCCTGAGGTCCTCACAGTGAGACACGCTGGTCACCGTGTTGTGCAGCGACAGGAGGAAGCGTCACAGCTTGGTGTGCAGCAGTCGTCATCCATGTGCATGTTTGTCACCTAAATGCGTGTTTATTCTGATTCTTTTGGTTAATCTTCCTGCTGTGGTCCGTCATGGTGGACAGGAAGTCACCTCAAGCTGCTCAGCTGGTCCCGCTGGATCCACGTTCATAGGTTTCTTCTGTCCAGGTGACGTCTCCTGCACGGCGGGATCCTCCTCAGGGTTCGGGACGTGACGTGACCTGCACGCTACACGCAAAAATGTATAAAAATGATTTAAATATTTTGAATTGGGTTAGAATCAAAATGCAACAGAACAAAGCAAGTAAAAGTAGTGCAAAAGGATGAACTAAACCAGGAAAACTACATGATGCACATGTACACTGATCTGTGTAATATACAAGTTGTACTGCTGCAGGTACTTGAAGCAGTACTGGCGATGACTGTAGTGTGTGTGTGTGTGTGTGTGTGTGTGTGTGTACTGTACTGTTGTGTCCATGCGACAGTGTGTATGAGTGTTTCCTCCCCGCAGACACACAATGACCTCAGCTGGGAAAGCAGCTAACGCAGGAAGGCCGCTGCGCCGCGTTGTACAATAGCTCATCACATGTGCTCGGCGTTGATTCCTCGGCCGCTGGCGAGCACGCCACCTCGCAGGAGGAAGTGTACATTGTTGTGAGCGAGCCTTTTCTCCTTTTCCCTGGCAGAGGGACAATGGGAGGAGAAGGGGGGAGGAGGAGAGAGACAGAAGCACGAGGGAAACACTTCTATTCCTTCTTCGTTAAAGACGCAGGAATACCAAGAAAAGACTACGATTCAAGGAATTATTGTTCCGCTCCCCTTTTGGAAAGTACATTTACTCCCTTACTGTACTTCTACTCTATGATGCTTTATACCTCTGCTCCACTGCATTTATTCAACAGATTTTACATTAAAAATCAGGTGAGAAGTGGATAAAATCCAGCGCGTTGTTGAACATTAAACCTGAGCTTTCGACCTTGTGACCCGCTGAAATAAAAGTTTAGTTTTATGTTTAGTTTGTCGTGTTTCACACTCTGAGTTGTCTTCAGGCCCACCAAAGAGACATCTCACCTCCAAACGTTTCATTTGTTGTCTTCAGCGTCCAGACTATAAGCTTTGCAGTCCACCAGGAGCTGATTGGTTTGGATGAGCTTCAGGTGATGAAGCTCTCCGTCACTCGCTGCAGGTATGATGTGAGTCTGACAACCAAAGGCGGCTAATTTTAGCCTTCCATGCTTCCTGCCCATCATGAAGGCAATATGTGGGTCAAAATACCAGAATAACTAAGACAACAACAGTGTGAGAGATAACGAAGGCGTCATGTGACCAGCGTTTGATGACTTTCAAGTGTTTGTAAATCCTTAAGATTAGATAGGACTGAAAGGCAGAGAGCAGGACGCTGGGAGAGACGGGAGGAGGAGGAGGAAAGCGTGTTTGTCAGTTGGGTTATCTCTCTGATTGTTTCCACAGAGACAGGAAATGGTGCTGTTACACACAGGAAACGAGCTGATGGCAGAGATAAGGTGGACAAATGGCTCCGGAAATCAAAACAAGTCCATGCTGATGCAGCGGAGAGGAGACGGGCAGGAATCAAAGGAACACTTTAGATTCAGGCTGCACCCATACGACAAAGTATTCAAGTACTTTACTTCAGTAAAAGTACTCATGTGACCATGTAAAAATAAATGTTACCAAAGTGAAGTATAATCGGGAGCTTGTACTTAATATTATTAGTATGCAAAGTGAGCGACAGAACATATTTAGTGGAGGAGGAGTACAAAGTGCAACGAAAAGAAAATACTAAAGTACAAGTACCACAGATTTGTACTTGAATAAATCTACTTTGTTGTACTCCACCGCCGGTTAAAGACTGATCTGACAGATGAATCAATAGTGAAAGTAATCTGATATTCGCCGAGTCCACGCGGGGTGACGGCGCCACCCTGTCACGTCCACCGTTTGTTCTAACAGGTGGAATCAGCGAGCGGAGGAAGAGGAGGCCTCCACCTTCCATCAGGGCAGCTCCGTGACTTTCTGCTGCTGGGATTTCCTCCAGTCTGAGTCAACGGCTTCTTCAAGCAATAACCTCGTGTGACTACGGGTAATTACTCTCCATTATGACAGGAAGTGCGGTCAGCTGGCCTTTCAGGAGCCACGTAAACGCCACAGTCACCGAGTTTCCAAACAAATTCATATGAAGTATGAAGTCACATCAGAGTCCAGGGTTCGAATTTTCACATTTCTGCCACCCACTGACGTTACATTGGTACGTTTCAGAAGAGACGTATCACACAGGGCAGGCGTATGAGACGAGCTCTTCCTGTGGAGGAGGAGGCGGTGGCGATGGAGGCGAGAGCACCACCAGCTGGATGTTTTAACGACATGTCAGGACGTTTCCAGTTGTGTTGCTGATGACAAATCCAGGGATTTTAAATGAAAAGCTGATCTGTTCCTGACCCGAACCAGACCTTCACCACAGAGGTGGCTCAAGATAAAATCAATAAATGTAAACACAGAGGAACGTAAAGGTTCAACGTATTTCATATGTCACAGAAGAGTAGAAATTTAACACATGAATCACACAAATGTAAACGCGTGCGGTTTGCAGAAATGTCCAAAGCCAGCACTTCCTCTGACGACTGTGTCACCTGACCGACCAGGGACAGGTGACACAGGAACAGAAACCTCCCGCAGGAGGTTTCTGTTCCTGTGTCACCTGCAGAGACAGACTCGCGTTACTGCTTACTTTTGGTTTTTAGTTTTCACTAATTTCACGTCTGTTCAAATGATAATTCAACAACGTGGAATGTAGACGTTTACTTCAGTACACGGTGGTAAACACAGAAGCAGTGACTCACGTCCAGCACATCAGCTTCCTCTACACAAACAGGTCACTCACACGTGCTGGATTACCAACACCCGAGGCATCTCTGCACCAAACCCAAACACTGTCACCGGACAAACGCACAACTCGACAAAACGCCAAGGCCTCACACCTCCACGAGTGCCAAAGACCCACAGCAGGTGACACTTCACTGTGGATAATAAAACGAGCTGATGTGAAGGAGGAGGAGGAGAACATTCCCAGTGGTGAGGAGAACAATGGAGTCGAAGGGAAGTGATAAGAGACAGGACATCCTAACAGCGCCTGCATGTCAGTCCTCCCAGCAGCCGCCAACACGTCACCTGGCGGCCCTGCAGCTGTCGGCTATCAGCTTCACAAAACCACCGCGGTCGAGTCAGAAAAATAAGGTTCTCACACCAAACGTATTTGTTCCAGTTACTGCAGACTGACCACGAATAGGAGAGCAGTGAATACAGACAAGTGCTTTCTGTTCGCCAACAGGGCGCACATCATAGAGACCTTCGGCTGTAGCTACAGCCGCCGTTAGCTGGCGCCGTAAAACGTGAGAGCAACTTTGTGAGCTCAGAGGCTCTAAACGACTCTGAACGTCTGAACTGTGCTGGATGGAGCTGTTGGAGCTATTCTGATGCAAGTGTAAACACTCGGCCACAGAAAGAGAAGAGGAAGCATCTGGTCCTCTGAGGACACACATGGAGCCACACACACACACACGCACGCACACACACACGCACGCACACACACACACGCACGCACACGCACACACACGCACGCGCACACACAGAATGTTGTTTCAATCAGTTTTCATTGTGCTGGCAGCGACTACAGCACGGGCTCTGATTAAGTTTGGTGTTTTCGTGACCCACTCACCTACTACGTGACATCATGACTTATTCTCCTTCAGGTGCACGTGTGTGTGTGTGTGTGTGTGTGTGTGTGTGTGTGTGTGTGTAATGATGGGTTTTCCACATGAACAGCATGTTTTTCTGCAGAAGTGTTGCTGGCGTTCACCTGCTACAGTGCCTCTGTCCTTCATCTGAAAATGCTATCATGAGTCTGGGATCATGTCCTCAGTGCAGCCGTGAAGTCCACACTGTGAAGCTGACGTACTGATTCTCTAAGGCACCGAACTCCACATCTGTCCTGATGTTTGTAGCTCAGCTCAGATTTGCCCCTGTTGGGGTCACTGAAGGCTTTATCTTGGCTGCCAGGCTCTTCCTCCACCCTGTTTGTGTTTACGTGCTGTGACGAGTGAATGAGTCAGACAACAGACAACACCACCACCCCCAGCCCTGACCCCCACCCGGACCACCACCCAATCCCCCCGAGCGGTCTGATTCAGGCCTCTCAGTCTATATAAGGCAGCCAAAGCAACTTCATGACTAAAACTGAGAGTAATTACAGTAGGTGTGGTCCAATTTTTATCAACACGCTTCACTTTGTCTGCGGTAAACTCATTAAAAATGTTCACTCTACACACACATACACACACACAGCGCAGGATGCCATTTACAGACTGAAGGAATCCCTGTCTGGGGGCATTTTGATTTCAAAGTAAAATAAATGAAATAAATTGTTTATCAAGAGACTCGGTCAGTACAGAAGATGGCTGCCGCGTGTTGAGCTCTAAACATCTCTGTTTATGACTACCATTCAACTAAAATGCAGTTTATTCATTCTATCATTGCAGTGCACCCTCCTACCTCAGCACTGCATATTTTCTATATATTATATTCTAAATTCTGTAATTGTCTAGTCTTTGCTTCCAGTTTTTACTTTTACTTTCCATTTGACTTCATTTAGGAACAATGATACTGTGAGCTAAATCCTAATGTCAGGATGCTAACCACATTCACAATGCTAATGAGCGCCGTGAGTCCGTTTTGTCCAATACTTTGATTTATTTACTTTCATTTACCAAAAACTAGCGACTTCAGCCTGAGCTGTACCTTGGGTTTACTGCTAATTATCAAATGTTAACATGGTAACACACATCGCTAAGGTGGTGAATGCACAGTGTTTGTATGATGCTTCTCTATCTCAACAGATACTTTCTCAGTGGTGAAGGCGGTTCCTGCTAAACAACAGCATGTTAGCATGCTGAGGTTAGCTTAATTTAAACTACCACAGCCTCACAGAGCTGCTAGCTTAGCTGTACTTTGAGTCTTGTGAGTCCCATGACTTTATATTATTATAAAAGTGGTTTAATACAGCAAATTGAGCGCAAAAATTTGTCAGTTCACTTTCTAAAATAAAACTTTTGACCTTCCTCAACTTGTACATTTTCACAGTGAGGAAGCTGAACCAAAAGGTGGTTGTGGATGTGCTCTAGTTTAAACAGGAAGTGGTCTGACTATTGTCCCTGTGCCCCTGTCCCCCCATAATGCTTTGCTCCTGTTGCCTCTCTCATCACAGTCCTGACGCTGCAGCTTGAACAGGATGTGTGTGTTGGGACAACCAAGTCCACTTAAAGCACAAAAACAAAAAAGAGAGCTGAGGGAATTTTTCAACAACACGGTCAGAGCACAATGCAGCACGTCAACATGGCGGCCGTGTCCTCCGGAGGGACGGCGTCCCGTCTGTGTCGTGGGTCAAGCCATCAGCCAGAGCCTCGGAAAACGATGGCGGTTTGGGTGACAGAGAAATCACCACCAGCCGTCTGCAATGTGGACAGAAGTCACACACAATCAAACTGGTGAATGAAGTTTCCAACAAATGAACGGATGAGTAACTGGGAGGAAGTGGATCTCCAACAGGAAATCTTCTCCAGTTTATAAACTCCTCATCTAAGTGACAAAGAGGTCATTTCCTGGTGCTTCTCTGAAGACCAGGACTAATAAATGGTGGCTAATTAAACAGAGTTTTGGCATGTGAACTGAGGGCGTGTGGTCGTTGATGGCTAAACAGATGAAAACCCAGCATGTGGCTTCAGCAGGACGTGGCCGCCTCACATCCGCAGCGCGCGAGTGTTCGTGCTTCAGGTTCATGTTTACTGGATTTGTTTGTGTGTTTACTGGGTCAAATCAGACCAACAGCTCAGACACGCAGGCTGCTGTGCTTCACCTCCCACCGCCTCTGAATCACAGGAACACTCCGGCACTAACTGGTCAAAACCCTCACGCGAGCGCGAGCACGAGCACGCGCTGCTGTTTGAGATGCTGCTGCCGCGAGACCCCCGCCCCTCATTGGCTGAGAGAACGACGCTCTTACTGCTGATTGGCCCAAAGTTCCTGGGTTTTCGTTTTGATGGCAGCCCGGCGCTCTCATAAATGCAGCGTTTGGGAGCGCACGCCCTCAGAGGAGACCTGAGAGGAGACCCTTCACCCGCCCCACCCGGACTGTCAGAGTGCACATACGGCGTCATGCTCGCTGCGTGTTTGGAGTTCCTCGGCTTGGCGCTGTGCCTCGCGGGCTCGCTGCTGGTGATGGTGGCGTGCGGGCTGCCCATGTGGAAGGTGACCGCGTTCATCGACTCCAACATCGTGGTGGCTCAGACCATCTGGGACGGTCTGTGGATGTCCTGCGTGGTGCAGAGCACCGGCCAGATGCAGTGTAAAGTCCACGACTCGGTGCTGGCCCTGTCGCAGGACCTGCAGACGGCGCGCGCCCTCACGGTGGTGTCCGCCGTGCTGGGGGTCGTCGCCCTCACCGTGACGGTGGCCGGGGCGCAGTGCACCAACTGCATCAAGGATGAGGCGGTGAAGGCGAGGGTGGTGCGCGCCGGAGGGCTGATCTACATCATCAGCGGGCTGTTCGTGCTGGTCCCGCTCTGCTGGATGGCCAACAACATCATCGTGGACTTCCACAACCCGCAGGTGCCGTCGGCCAAGAAGAGGGAGATCGGAGCCGCGATCTACATCGGCTGGGCCGCCACCGCGCTGCTGCTGCTCGGCGGGGTCCTGCTGTGCTGCACCTTCTGCAGGGGGGTCCGAGGCGCCTACCCCATCAAATACGCCCCCACCAAGACGATCACAGCCAACGGGGAGTTTGACAAGAGGCACTACGTGTAAAGTGAGACTCTGATGTGTGGGGACAAGCCAGAAATGATGCTGTGGTGCACCGAAGCGGAGCTCAGGAGACACGACGGGCGCCCCGTGGACGTGACCGAGCATGAAACTGTAAAATATGAGCATCTGTCATTGAACTGCATGTACGTGTTTCATTATCTGTCCGGCAGCAGCAGGTCAGCTGAGCTCCAGCTGGATGTGGGCGCCAACAAACCAACAGCAGTTTGATCAGAGGCTGAAGTTTGTCTTCTCATCAGGCTGTCAGCGTGCAGGTTGGCTCTGAAATCTGTGGAGCTTCAGTGTAAATAGTTTTTTATTCTCATGTTGTGTTGTGCTTTATGAGACGGCTTCCCTCAGTGCAGCACAGTGGAGCCCACGCTCATTTATATGTACAGTGTTTGTACTTCCTGTCATTTTTCTAGACTTTTTCTAATAAAGACACTTTAAACCGTCTACACTTGTTATTCATGACCCCAATCTTCACATAAATCAGCCTGTTGCCATACGAGCACCAAACGAGGTCAAAGGTCTCCAGAAACACAACAGAAAATGTCTTTACACGTGCGCTTGTTTGTATGTGAAATAAAGGAAACAAACAAGCGCCAGATAAAAATCAAAATAATCAGGACTGCGGTTCACACACCCTGACCGAGCAGCAAACGAGCGGTCGAACAATGCAGCCGGCGGACTTCATCGCCATCAGCACAATCAGCAGCAGGAAGCCTGGCCCAGATCTGGACCAGTGGAGCAATCAGTGCCCTCACGAGGGTAAACAAGCACAGCACCCAAACACCGAGACGAGGAGGGAGGGTTTGGTCTCACCGAGTTCAGGAGGGCCTGCACGTCACCCACAGCTTCGTCCCGCTTCACGCTTCTCAGACGCCACCTGGCTAAAAGACTTTACAGGCCGAGACTTAAGGTTTCACCTCCTTCACTGCATTCTCAGGACGTCTGTCACAAATGCCTGGAGAGGAAACAGAAAAAGGGTCACTTGTGTGTTCTGCATCTGAACCCAAACTTAAAAAATAAGAAGCAGCTTCCTTCAGAGGTTACCTGCTTACTCTACAGAAAGCTCCCTTCTGGCCCTCACACCCAGGCCATCAAACCAACAAAGAAATCAGACACTAAAAGTACTTTCATTGTGTTTTTATTGTCATCTGCACACAATAAATTACAGTAAAATATGTACAAAATATTGAGGCACGAGAGGTCCGAGAGATCCGACACAAACAAAGAAACAGAATGTGTTTCATTCCAGCCGGTCAGTGTTTTCAAACCCAAACTGCTTTGACTTTCTTTAGATTTTATTTATATTATTATAAACTGTCATCCAGAGCATCACCTGAGTGTCACTGTGTGTGCGTACGTTTAGTTAACGAGTGTGGAACCATGTGTGAAGCTGAAGTGGGTCAGGACCAGTGAAGGCACAGCGTCGCCCTCTGCTGGTCAAACAAACGGAAGACTGGGAGACAGTCAGGACAAACAGATCATAAAGGCTCAATTCACTCAAAACACGGTGTGTTGACAAGGTAACGCTCCTGTCGCTCTGTCATGTTCTGATGAAGATAAACTAATGCTGAACTGCTGATGTTGTTGTTACTTTACCATCACAAAACAAATCGTCTTCCTTCCACGACTTCTACACAGATTATTGGGCGTTTAAACAGCTCAGATGTTCAGCGGAACTCCAGGTGTGCAGGTTAAAGCCTCTAGAGGGCGCTGTGCGACGTCTGCCCACCAGTCTCGTTTCTGTCTTCTGTTTCTACTTACGAACCAGAACAATTTGGTTAAACGTCACCTCTAAACATCAGCTTTCGATACATTAATCAGCTGGCTCTTTGACACGTTGGCCGTCAGCAGAGGTGTCACAGGTAAAATGACCCTTTAAACTGGCAGCACGCCGACGTCCTCTTAAGGCAGCGGAGTTCGAGGTTATTTATCTTACAGTGTAGAAGACAAATGGAGGTAAACGAAGCCATAAAAATCACGTGAATCACTTATGGAGTTCTGAATTGTCTCATATTAAAGTCCTTATTTTCTGATGTGAATCCGATTCCAGATCTGTGATCATACGTCCATACTGTACCAATCAGCGAGTCTATGACTGGTATTCCTTCAGTACCTGACTGGCAATAACCAGCCTCTGGATCTCACTGGTGCCCTCGTAGATCTCCGTGATGCGAGCGTCGCGGTAGTGCCGCTCGGCCGGCATGTCCGACACGTAACCCATCCCGCCCAGAACCTGGATCGCCTGGCGTGAGGTGCAAACAGAGGAAATGAAAGAAGTCGTCATGAAAGTTTCTTCCGTTTGTCTTCTGTTTGTCGTCGGTTTCTTACCTGATGGGAGCAGTACGTGGCGGCTTCAGACGCTGCTAGTTTGGCCATGGCGGCTTCCTGCAGGAAAACACAGGCGGTTAGTGAACGTCACGCAGCGAAAAATGGCAGCGTATTTCAGTCAGGGGCGGGCGAGCACCTTGGTGAAGGGTTTCTTTGAGTCTCGGAGAAGCGCAGCCTTCCAGGTGAGCAGGCGGGCGCCCTCTATCGCCACAGCCATGTCGGCCAGTTTGAACTGAACAACGGGAAAAATACTCAAAGTCACTCACGACATTCAGGAAGCTCAGCAGGATGTTTGTCATCAGACGCCACCTGCTGAGTCCTCAGAAAAACGAGCTCCTGACGGAAAATTCAACACATCCTCGAAACCTGTAACAGCTTTGGTGCACGACTTGCTGACTTCATACAGACTGAAATACGGTGGATAAAAGTAAAGTTAGGTTGATGGTCAGAAACGTTAATTTACTTATTGCATATTAAGCTTTTGCTCACATGTAATTTTAGGTTGTGATCGTTCTGTCTATGCAGAGTCATCCAAGTATGTAATAACGTCCCAGTGTCTCCACGTCTCAGACACGTCCACAGCCACAGTGACGTGTGACTGATCCCAGGTCAGGTTACCTGTATGGCCTGCAGCTTGCTGATGGGGGCTCCGAATGCGCTGCGTTTGTGTGCGTAGTCTGCAGCACAGTCCAGGGACGCCTGAGCGATACCCAGTGCCTGAGAGGCGATGCCGATGCGTCCGCTGTCAAGGGTTTGCTGAGTGAGGCAGAGAAACAGAAAGTTAAACCAAGACTTCAGTCCTCTGCAGCAGAAATCGAGCTGTCAGTTTCTTGCTGAACGTACCATGGCGATCTTGAATCCGGCACCGCGAGGGCCCAGCATGCTGGCCAGCGGGACCCTGCAGTCCTCCAGGATGATGTTAGCAGTGGACGAGGCTCTGATGCCCAGCTTATCTTCCTTCTTCCCCAGAGAAAGCCCTGGGTGTGGCATGGGGACCAGGAAGGCACTGATACCCTGCAGGCAAGAAGCAGGGAACAGGAAGCACAAAAGTGAGGGAGGTTGGAAGAGTCCACTCTGATTCTGTACGAGGTGAGCACTGAAAACCTGCGCCATGCCTTGTGTTTGAGCTTCCTGTCTGTGGTGGCGAACACGACGGTGGCTGAGGCGTCCCAGCTGTTGGTGATCCAGGCTTTGGTTCCGTTCAGCACCCACTCATCCCCCTCCTGACGCGCTGTGGTGGAGGCTGCGCCCGCATCGCTGCCATTACCTGCAAACCAGAGGAACAGGTGTGGATTCACACCAGGTTCAGCTGGGTGGAGCCGCATCTAAGAGCCTGCAGGGCTTTGTTATCACAACCAAAACTTTCAGCTTATCAGCTTTAATATCTGCTGTTTCGATCCAAAATGAACAGTACACCTGAAAATTACCAACAGCGTGGAGGTGAGTGGATAACGACTGAATTTCCAGTTTTGGGTGAACTGCTCCTTTAAAGCAGATTTAACGTAGGTTGGTTTTGTATTCATTCAGGTACTTGACGATAACTGCTGCTCTTCTCCAACTTTGTTTACTGTCGTACAAACAACACTTTGAACACATCACGCCTCGATAACGAATCGACAGGCTTCAGAGACGTGCACAGACGCGTGCCAGACATCGCCACGGTTACCTGGCTCGCTGAGGGCGAAACAGCCCACCTTCTCTCCGCTGGTGAACGGCGTGATCCACTGCTGTTTTTGTTCTTCTGTGCCAAACTTCAGGACTGGTCCAATGTAGAGAGACTGAGACACCAGAACAGGTGAATACCACATATATGATACCACACCTGTTATATTCACACACGTGCTGACGGGCTGCACTCACGTTGTTAACGGAGACCACGACTCCAGTGCTGGCGCAGCCTCTGCTGATTTCCTCCATCGCCACAGAGTACGCCAGATAGTCCATCCCAGCTCCACCCAGCTCCTCGGGTACCTCCATGGCCATCACCCCCATCGCCCCCAGCTCCTGAATCTGGAAAGATAGTCGTGCGTTTGACTCCTTAAACTGTTAATCACTGATTTTCTGGCCAGCTGGGGGCCTGTTCAACCATCTCGCTGGCTCCTTTCTTGGCCTGCTGAACACTGGATCGCAACAATAAAAATGGGATCAAATGTCAGCTCATGAGTCCCTTTCAAAGCATCCCGTTGTGCAGCTCTGTGCGAGTACCTGTTTGGCAGGGTAAGAATGCTCTTTGTCTAGTTTGCCAGCGATGGGGATCAGTTCCCTGTCGGCGTAGTCTCTGCAGGTCTGTCGCAGAATCTGATGGGTCTCTGGCAGCTCCGCCAGCTGAGTCAGACTTCGACAACCACTGAGACACAAGCCAAGAGCTGAGGGACAGAGACACGGAGAGATTTCAATACGTGGCACCATGGGCGACTATGTTAGGCAGGGGTCCAGACCCAAATATCCTAACAACAATTAGATGGACTGTCGTTTTATACATTATATGAATATATCTGATTTAATAAAACACAACCTGGGACCAAAGTAAAGTTTTGAATGCAGTACGTATACCTGTAATGGAGTATTTTCAGAGTGTGGTGTTAATATTTTTACTTGAGTCTGAATAATGTTTCCACCACAGTCATCAAGTTGTTTAGCGCGGTTATTAGCTGTACTTCCCTGCGGTCATTGTGTTCCGCTGCTGCTCCCGGTCAGTGAAGGCAGCACCAGCTCGTAAGCTTTACGTTATTTAGGTGAAAGGTTAACCTCACCATCAGTCACCTTCGTCCCAGTCTGAGAAGCTAAATAATAAAACCGAAACCCTCGAGGAAACAAGCAAAGCTGCTGAACTGTTCGGCAACAAGTTGAGTTATTTCTCTTCACTGAAAAAGTCTGTTTTAAGCGACTGATTCCGGCTAACCGGCTAACTTGAAACCCCATTTAGCCGAGAAGCTAACTGTCCGAAGCAGGTTTACCGCTTTGTGTTTGTTATCCGCCGTTTCTCGTGTCGCTGAACTGCGTTGTCAGAGCTGTCAACATTTAAGTCTTTGCTGCCAGTTACGGTGTCGCATGATGAACTGAGACAGGTCAGTTTCAGGTCAGGTACTGGTTACGTAGCAAGCTAACTGCAACAAGCTAACTGGCTTTGCTGTAGCTTTACGATATTTCCAATGCCTGCACACACAACACATTTAATCAAAGTCTGAATTGTCTTCCATGGCCAAGCAGTGTCTCCTTTTTTCTTAATGAACCCACCTCTCCTTGCTTTGAAAAGCGCAGCCATGTTTCCTCCTCTCAGTGTGATGTTCAATCGCTCAGTGAGTGTTTTTGTAATCAGGCGTGCTGTTGCCTTTACGTGCTGTGGGAATTATGACAATTACGAAGCAGCGTCCTCCGAGGCCATCAGACGAAGATATAAAGAAGTTGAGTGTTTTACTGATCAATGCCTAATGGATTATATATATGTTAATGATCAAATCAGGTGAATCTTCTCCATTTCATTCCATTCCATTCAGTTTACGTCCCTTAAGCCGTTAGTGCGTCCTGTGTTGCTGTTTGGTGTTCGGTTTGCCTAAACACAAACGTGAAGTCATTTTCAAAATTGGTCAAACCATCAAAAATTAGTTTTCCTGTCACACGCCATTTAGTCTTTGGACAAATATGGTAGAAAATATCTTTGAGTAAGCAACGAAAGTGTATAAAACTTCAGACCTTTGCTTTTTGCGACCTTTCAGTTAAAGAAAGTAGCAAAGAACGAGACTTTTTGATTATAAGCCTAAACCACGAGTCACTGTGTAATAATTTTAGCTAAAAATGTCCCACAAAAATAATTTTGTCATACCAAAGAAAATTAAAAACAGCCTGCACAGCTTGCAGTCTACAACAGCCACACTTCAGGTCCCTCAGGTGTGATCTCAGGTCTGCATTTGGAGACGAAAATAAATAAAAACACATTAAGGTCATAATAAACCACCTTCACACCATTAATCCCCGTACAGATAATATCCAAACATTATTTTTCTGTGGAAAGAATAAAGGTATTCCAGCCAGGGAGGTTTCAGGTTTTTCACAACATGTTTATTTTTTAGCACCATAAAAAGTCAGTTAAGGTTGTCCCGTGTATCTGCTCTCATTCTGTCTTTCCTTCGGGATGGAGCGATGATGGTGGAGATTTAGGAAAGGACTGGAGACTGGGGGCGTTTGGAGAAATAAAAAGCTGAGAGGGCTGCGTGGCTACGGCAGCACCAGGCGGTCAGCAGGTGTCGTTCACTTGCTGGCGGAGGTGAAGGTGAAGCATCCTCTCTGGTGGAACTGCATGTCCCTGATACGACGCATGGACTGGATCTGGGGCTGGAAGGCGCAGAAGTCGTTGTAGTGTCTGTAGTCACCGCACTCAAACAGGTACTGGTAGCCTCTGTATCCAGGGTACTGGTAACCCACCCACCTGAGAGACACGTGGGGAAGGTGAGCAGAGTTAAGGCCACTTTGAATCCCATAGTCTGTAAGAGTCTCTCTGTACTGGCTCTGTTGACATTATGTTTACGTGCTGGTATCAGCGAGTATTCCTGTAAACTTTATCACGTCATTACTGTGTTCTTTTCACATTATAGGATTTCTGAATACTTTGAATACATGGTTTTCATTAAGGAGCTTCCAGGTCCCAGGAGGTTTAGTGGTCACTGAGGAAGTTCTAAGGAAGATTGAGGATGTTGTCGGGGCTTCCTAAAGAGATGCTAGTGGCTCCAAGAATCAGTTCTAGTATTCCCTATGAAGGTTCTAGAAGTTCAGGAGGTGTCATGGTCATCTCCTGGACCTTAAAGAGGTTCTAGTGGCCACTGAGGAGGTCTCAGGGATCCCTCAGAGGAGGGTTAACCCTCTAGTGGTATTTTAGGAGACTCTGACAGTCAGTAAGGGTTCCAGGTCTCACTGAGGGCTTTCTGGAGGTTACACAGGGTTCTTTAAAGAAGTTATGGTGGTCACTGAGGAGGCTCTAGAGCTGCCCTGGAGGCTCCAGCCTGAGTGAGTCAGTGTGTATTTCACTGTGAGACTTGGACAACATAGAAATGTGAAGAAACAGTGCAGGCTAAAAATACATATTTGTTGACAAAGTGAACAGCAGGCGGTCAGCTTCGGACCTTGTGATGACGTGTCATGCTGCGTTTTATGAACAGCTGCATTGTAGTGTAACTCTGGAGGCTTCCTGTGAAGCTGCGTCCAAAACAACATTTACAATACGGAGCCTCCACTTGGTGTATGTTTCTCATGGTTTGTGTGCACTCACGCTCCTCCTGGCACCCTCACGCTGCCCACTCTGTCACAGAAGCCATGCGCCCACAGGGTGGGCACATCGTCCTCCTGGATCTCCATCTTGTTGCCCTTGAAGTCAGAGAGCTCGTACAGGCAGATCTTGTGCTCCATGCTGTCCTGCAGGGGGAAAAGTGTGTGTTCCATCAGCTACATGTGAGTGACTTCCACTCCTGTTTTTGTGCGATGGCTGGCAGCAACATCACATTTAATGTTAATGACATTTCACGATCCAGTGACTTTTCTTCTAGCGCCACCATCAGGTCAAACTTAAAACTTCAGCTCATGAATGAATGAAGGCTTCCTGTCAGCCTCAGTCACATAAGGCGACTTTAAAGTGTCCTTGAAAGGCCACCGTACACAGGTTGAATCTTTGCTGTGTTCAAACCAAACATTTTTGGATCTAAGAACAGTAAAGTTGTCTCTAGAGTCTAAACAGTGAGCCCACACAGAAAGTTAATCAGGAACTATCAGGCCTGGTCAGGAAGATATTTGAACATCCCACCTGGGCTCTAAGAAACTGTAATGGGCAAAATCTCATGATATTTTAAAAAAGTTTGTGTTTGTTTTGTATAATCACTCTTGCCGTCCGCCTCTCCTCATGCATGCGTACGGTCTCGTGTGGCTGTTAAACGCACCATGCGGATGGGCCTGAGGGACATGAGGCAGTCGCTGCGGTAGGAGTTGCTCCAGGTATCCCAGCGAGGATACTCTCCCTTCTCCAGGATGAACATCTCCCCACGGAAGTTAGTCTGCTCAAAGGCAACAAAGCTGGAGAGGGGGGTCCGCCAGGCACAGAGGGGGCACAAGATGGGAGAGGACAGGAGAGAGGAATTAGAAGGTGAGCGAGTGGGAGGAGTCCGTCTGCGGCTGCTTGAATCAGGTCTGTGTGTCCACTTACGGGCCGCACTCCACAATGATACTACGCACTCTGTCCATGCCACGGTCACACACGTTCATACACTCATTCTGGACCTCGATCATCCTGCCCTGGAAGTTCTCCTGGTCGAACAGCATGATCTGCACAGAGGAGATGTCACGTCAGATCACGTCCCAGCGGATGTCACTAACAAGCTAAAGGCTCCCAGGGTCAAACACCAACAGAACGAGGACAATAAGTGTGTTTGGGCTCGACAGAGAAAGTATTGTCCTTTTCACGCTGCTGTTCATTCTACTTTTCACTCCACTGCATGAGTGTGGCAGCTGCAGGTGTACTGGGTATGTTAAAGTATGTAAGCTGGTGTCATGTTAGCTTCCTGTTAGCTCTTTAAATACAAACAGCTTTAAACTAGATGAATAAATTAAAATAAAAGAAAACTAATTCACGCAGTATCAAGCAATGAAGACCTGGACCTCAGCACAGTGTGGCATCTAAAGAACCACTTTAAACTTGTCAGTGGCTCAGAGTGGTTTTCTTCAGGGGAAACTGACCCTTTTAACAAAAGATTGTGTTTCTGCTCATGTGTAACGCTGCAGTGACTCACTCTGTAGGATCCCATGCCAGGCTCGCCGGTCTTGGTGGCCTTGCTGGAGGCAGCTGGGGCTGGGGCTCCCTTGTCCTTGGCATCGGTGCCCTGGCTGGAGGCGGACTTGGCAGTCTGAGACATGGTGAGGGGCTTCAGGAGAGTCTGGGTGAGAGATGGAGGAAGACAAGGGGATGAACAGAAATAGAGGTGTAAACGGAAGTGACAGGGTGACAGAGGAGACAGTGAGAGGGACGGAGGAGTGAATGTGGCCCCGTCGAGGTGTTGACACTGTCACAGGGGTGGTAGGTAGGAATGTTTTTGGACTAAAGCACAAGTCTGCTGCTTATGTGGGAGGCTCATTTGGGCTTCTGTTTGGGCCTTTGGCCGGGCTGAGGGTGGTAAGCCTGGGTGTGGTGGGCAGGGAGTGGGCCCTGGCTCTGGGTGTGTGGTTGTGCCCCTGCACGGTGGTGGATGTTCTGGTGCGTATGTCTGCGTCCGTGTGTCCTTACCTGCGTTAGTTTAGCTTGCAGTGCCGTGTGAGGGAGGCTGGCTCGTGCTGGTCCCCTCAACCCTCGACCCAAGCTTTTATACTCTGGCAAAGGCCAAACGTAGAGGCTCACAGCACAATAGAAAGCCTCTCGTCATCACAGTTGGCCCGCGCCAAAGCCACCGGGTCATCGCATAGCCTGGAAACACCGCCGGCCCCTCTGGCTTGCCTGTAAGCATTTTACCATGAAAGGAAACCACTGAGCAGGGCATTTTTGTCATGTGTTGGGGTGGCAGGGCTGGAAGCTGTAGTTGCATGTAGAGAGGAGGAATGCAAAGGTCCAGAGGGCACAAAGAGGTAATCCCTCCTCTCTGTCACACACAGAAATACATGAACGCCAAGACTCGCTGACACTTTCACCCGAACCGCATCACTTCGTGGTTTTGAGGAGCCACACGGAGGAGTAAAATCCAGAAGACAATCAACAAACCCGCTTTGTTTTTACTCTGTAAACTTAACTGTGTTTGGTGCAGACCTGCAGGCGGGAAGCGGTTGGCCTAACAAACAGCCAGCCAGTTCAAAGGTAATAAAATAAAGCTAAAAGCTCCTGCAAAAGCCAGAAAGTAGCAGAGAAATTCAGTAGCGGGTGGTGCTGTAGGTTTAGTGACGTAGCTAAACACACGGCTGGTTGATGCACTGTTGGCAGTCACGAGTTTATAGCAACATAAACATGAATCCATGATTAATCACAGCTCCACCCTGTCGGCGAGGATCCCCCTGCACTGGTCTGGCGGTGAAAAAAGGTTTTTATCAATGATGATGTCAGTGATAATTCTTGGATTACAGCTGGATTAGAGGTGGATTATATCACCTCAACTGTGATTATTC
The DNA here is from genome assembly GCF_020382885.2 of Scatophagus argus. Taxonomy (NCBI): domain Eukaryota; kingdom Metazoa; phylum Chordata; class Actinopteri; family Scatophagidae; genus Scatophagus; species Scatophagus argus. The sequence continues at coordinate 1,068,216 of NC_058512.1, forward strand.
CCACGATGGAAGCAGGATTATGTTATGTTTGGTGTGTGTGCAGATTAGGTGTGAACTAATCCCGCTCTGTAATCTGTGGTTCACACTGCGTTCTCTTCCTGGGCGTCAAACATCAATACTTTTTTAGTGGCATCTGAAATGTATCAATAACCAGCGATACCTTATGACTTCCTGTCTGCGCCTCTCGACATCTGTTGGTTCCCGCTGAAGACGTAAAGCTTTAAAAACTTCTCACCAGTACGCACTTTTGTTTATTTATTTTTATTTAAAGGATGTTTTTAATGGAGCTCTGTGGCACACAGGAAGAAGAACATCAGCCTCTGCTGTCAGTCAGCTCAGCCTGTTTAACAGCTGTGTTAGCTCAGGCAGCTAATCAGGCTGATTAACCTCCACACTGTTTGGTTGCTTCTGCTATGACACAGAATCACAAAAAATCAAAATATTGATCAAAATATCAATCGTTCAATCATCTGGTCTCAGGAAAGCAGACTCTTATTTTGAAGGAAACGTCCCCTCACAGGGTGACACACTCAGGTCAGACGTGTGTGACATAAATTACACCTGGGAGTAGCTGGAATACGGATTTAAATTCCTTTGGCCTCACAGGAAATAAAGCTGTTGTGTAGAAACTCCCGTACTTGCCTCTGCTGTCTTGTTTACGAGCAGCTGATTATGTAAGCAGTCACACACACACACACACACACACACACACACACACACAGACACACTGGCCAGCACAAACTCTGGTTAATCTCTTTCCAAATGTCAAATTTGTGCGACTTTAATGAGGATGAGTTTACGGATCACTTAGTTGTTAAAAGCAGAAAAAATCTGTCCATATTTTGATGAGCTAAAGACCGTTCGAATCATTTCTCAAGTAAAATTCTTCTAAATGTGAGGACGTGATGCTTTTCTTTGTCACACAGCAAACCAAATGTCTTTTCATTTAAATTTTAATTCATCAAAACACTCATTTGCTGAAGCCACAGAGGCAAACACAACATGTCGTCTGTCCTCGGCCCTCACGGTTTTCTCAGGGACCTTCTCTGGGTTTATGATTCTGTCTCCGTGTCCACCGCTCGGGGTGATAATGTGGCGTCTGCACTTCTGCCCGTCCACAGATTAACCGCGCTTTTGTCGGGGGGGACAAAGACAAGCCCCTCCCCGCTGCTGAGCCGGGGCTTTCAGCATGGCCCCTTGCCAGGGGAGGCTTTAAAAGGGTGGGGGCGCGTGGCTCCTCTCACTCTCACGGCAGGACAACCCAAGGGCATCAAAGCAAGGTGAGTCCCTGTCCCGAACCCAGCCAGCACAGCCAGGGTGGGCAGCGCAGCCAGGGTACAGCAGTCCCCACAACCCCCCCACCCATATCCACACTCACAAATCAATCCCAAACACAGGAGCCAGCCGGGCTCCAGGGCCCAGAGGCCGTCAGCGCGCCAAGCCGCTGAGATAAACAGTGGCGATGGTGGAAACCATCAGGGAGGAAATGGGCAGCAAATAAGATAAAGAGATAGACTGGGTGGGACAGCCAGGTCTGGACGAAGCCTCATTTTGGTGTTGAACTAAAAGCTTTTGCTGATTCTGACATGGAGGCCACTTTTTAAGCCTGTGGAGTCCACAGGGCTGCTCCTCTGCAGGCCACTCGGCACACACTGTGTGGCTGTCTTAACTTTCAGCCAGACTTTGGTGCTTAAGTTCAGTCGGGCTAATCTGTGTGTGCACAAAGTCCTCGTGTTGTTGTGATCTCTGCATGCACTGAACCTGTTCTCGCTTCTTTTCTCTGCCCTTCCAGACAAGATGACTCACCACTGCACCAAGTTCTCCGGCCACTGGAAGGTGAGTCTGCAGGTGGAAACGCATCACCTCAACTTCCCGCTTTATTTCCGAGCAATCAGAATTCATATGATGGTGCCTTTCTTTGTCACAATTCTGATGCTTAAACGGCTCGTCAGGGCACCAAAGTAACCCGTTGTGGTGCACCTTTAAACCATGTGAACTAAAGCGCTCTCGTGCTGTGCTCAGATCATTGTCTTCGATGAGGAGTGCTTCCAGGGCCGTCGCCACGAGTTCACCTCCGAGTGCTGCAACGTGATGGAGTTTGGCTTCGAGACCGTGCGCTCCCTCAGGGTGGAGAGCGGAGCGTGAGTATCCCCACAAAGAGCAGCCTGGCAGCCGCAGGAAAAGCAACAGAGAATGCAAAAGTGAAAGTGAGTGACAGGACGTTAGCAGGCTGACCGCAGAGCGACTCTCCCCTTGTTTCTCCTCAGCTGGGTGGGTTACGAGCACGCCTCCTACCAGGGCCAGCAGTTCGTGCTGGAGAGGGGAGAGTACCCCCAGTGCGATGCTTTCGGAGGCAGCAACGCCTACCACATCGAGAGGCTGACCTCCTTCAGGCCCATCGCCTGTGCCGTAAGCTCCACTCTTCTCCTCTGTGTTTCTCTGGACGTCACATGTGAAAGACAGGAAAAACGACTCATGTGCATTGTTTGCTCTTTGTTTTTTTTCCTCCCCGCAGAACCACAGAGAGTGTCGTATGACTATCTACGAGCGTGAGAACTTCCTGGGCCGTAAGGGTGAGCTTAGTGACGATTATCCCTCCCTCCAGGCCATGGGCTGGTGCAACAATGAAGTTGGCTCTCTCAGGATCCAGTCTGGAGCGTGAGTGTCCTCAGCTGCTTCCCTCTTCCCGCCATGTTGTTTTTATTCTTTTTTTTTTTTTTTTTTTTACTTTCAGTTCAAAAATAATCGTGGCCAGACTTTCACAACAGCAGCTCTTTGGCAACATTTCATCACTACTTCCTTCTCTCTCTCTCTCTCCCTGTGATTTCTCAACAGATTTGTGTGCTACCAGTATCCTGGTTACCGTGGATACCAGTACATCATGGAGTGTGATCGTCACTGCGGGGAGTTCAAACACTTCCGGGAGTTTGGCTCCCACTGCCAGACCCCTCAGATCCAGTCCATCCGCCGTATTCAGCAGTAACAGCTCACTCCAGACCCTCTCTCCCATGTGACCCCTCACCTTTGACCCCCTTTGACTCCCAGTGCTGAATAAACTGTCTTTCTTAAACCTGACTGACTTCCACCAACGTATCTGCTTCTCTGCTCTACACGTTCCACACTTTGATTCGTTTTTCTGAATTAGACTCCCACACAACCCACATGATGGTGTACAGAAGCGACCTGGTGTCAGTGTTTTGGCAATAAAGGTTGAGTTGGAAAAAACCAAAAACCTTGTAATGGATACGTGAGTTTATAGACTGTTGTACAGCAGCCTCACATGCATGAAGAGAAACGTCGCAAACGTGCGCAGCCAACACATTTCGTTAAAAAGAGCTGAAACGACCGACCGGGCGTCCATCTGTAACCGTTTCAAGGCCGTTGGAGTCAGTTAAGGAACGCAGACGCCAAACATTATTTGGTTCCAGCTGTTCAGATGTGAACATCTGTCTTATTTCTCTGCTTCGTATTGTTGTGAATTTCAAACTGTTGGGCTGATGGCTGCCGGCTGGACGAAATGAGACATCACTATCATTTGGTGCTGAACAGACGGAAAACAATCAATGGATAAAAGAAAATACTCATTAGTTGCAGCTGTTTTATGGTATTAAACTGTAGGAATTTACAAGCGTTTCAATATCACGTTTGACTCCTAAAAACAAAGAAATATCTTCCTGTGATGCCCAATCGCAGGTGGTCTCAAAAAGTGATTTTTTTCGTTGTTTCATGTGCATAAAATAAATTATAAGAAGAAAAAAATGTGACACAGATTAGATGAAAGCCTCTCCTGTAGAGTTAATCACCTGGTGACCCCTCTGATTCATCATGTGACCCCATTTTGGGCCCTGATAATCCGATCCAAAACGACTCTGAGCGGCTCAGTGCTGGAACATAAGTAATACACAAGTACAGTACTAAGGCGTACTTTTGAGGTACTTTTCCATTTCATGTGACGTCATGCACACAAAATTTGGAGCGATTTACTCAGAATATATGTTCACTTTTTAAAATTAGATGAAATCCGATAAAATCAGCTCCGTGTGGACCTGCTGTAACACTAAAATGCTCACGGTTACGCATCCTGTACTACCATGAACCATCGAGTACCACTTTGTTACTAATGAGCAGCTTAATGGCTTTTCTTGTCATTATTTCACACTCTGGCGTCGTTACCAGGCCTCTAACAGCTTCAGTCATCCTGTTATTTACTCAGAAATCATTTTGTCTAGAAAATATTATCCAAGTGATAGTCCAGACCCAAAGATATTCAGTCTACTATCTAATGGAACAAAGAAAAGCACTCATTTGCCATCATTTTGTCCTGACTTAAGTGATCGTTCGATTATCAAATTGAAGTTCGGTTAATCGGCCCAGCTTCCTCTTCCGCTGCTCTGTCGTGCTTCTTTCTGAATCTTAAAAGTGTACGATGTCAGCTGATCAAAATTACTTTCCTGTATGCTACCTGACTGTGCCGAGGCCCACTGCAGCTCCTCACAGTCGGCTCTGCTGCAGTGCATTGGGTGCAGTACCGCTGCTGGCCAGCGAGCGGCGCTGCGTTTCCACCGAAGCGCCACACGAGGTTCAGGCTATGGAGAATCACTTACTGTGTTGTGATATTAAACTGTCAGAGGCTGCTGCGTCGTGACTGATGTGAACAACAACTAATTTCATACTGACACAGGATGACAGGGACTATTCAATATGTTAATGTGCAGCTGCGAGCCCCCAGCCTTTACTTATCCCATTCAAACAGGCCTAAACGCGTCGCTCCTTCTCTTCAAGTACCCTCCTCTGGGAAATTTCCTGTACGCAAACTGGTCCTGTTATTCCCAGTAAGCGTCCTGAATCACCACCGTTAAACTGGTCCACCTCTGTAAAATGGGAATCCAGGGATATGAAACGAATAAGTAACGTTAGCCACACGCATAGCTCTACGGGCATTTCATTCCCGGCTCGCAAAACGCATTTCTTTGTGAAAATATCCAAATTACAACATATTTTCCTCTAAAAACAACGTTACTGCGGTCCAGCTCCAGCCAGCGGTGACCCGCTCCGGGTTTTACGAGCCTCTTCCCGCCGCAGTGGGAGGAAGTTGAACCACAAAGCAAGCAGTGCCACTGTGCTAGCAAAAACACTGAAAAATACATCGAAGAGGGACTTCAACTAAACATGTGCCATATTGGAGCTGGGAAACGAACAGCTTAATCGAGAGGAGCGGGGAGTATCGGCTGGCACGGGGGACTGAAGGCAGCGGACGGACTCTCGGCGTAGCTACTTAGCTGTTAACTAGCCGCCTGTGGGCTCCTTCAGCACGGATAGCCTGGGAGGCAGGAGTCGCTCGGGGCAGGCGGAGTGCGACGCTCGGCTCCCCTCGCTTAATTTGGAGATATCGACCCCCGTGTGGTCGATCTACGAGAGAAGCGCAGCAGCACCGCGTCGTGTTGGCTGTTTAACATCACCCAGGGCGGTCAACTGTGTCCTCTGCCCCGGTGTCTTATCGGTTGATCACAGTTGACGGCGACGAGGAAAAGTTCTCGCAGGAGCAAACTACCGCCGGCCAGCCGAGGCGATCTCCCAGCGCTCCCTCCCCCCTCCTCCACCATCAGCGTCACCATCAGCCCACAGTCGGTGGCTCTGTGCTGGATCTCCAGGCGAGGAGGGTCCCCCCCAACGCTCGGGGTAACTCAACAAGCAGCTATGGATTATCTTGTGCGACACCGTCCCTGTTTTTGAAGCCATCGGACTCTCGAAGAGCGCCGCTTTTTTCGGAGACGTTGCAAGACTTCCCCCAAGCCAGTTTCCTCGCAGCCGTTAGCTTAACGTTATTAAGTAAATCGCCGTCTGAAATCGAGCCAGTGTTACTGTTACTCTGCCAGCTAGTGACTCTGCTTGCTGCTGCCATCAGGGGCATTTTTATGCGGGTGCTCAAGTGAAATAACCCAAACTAGACGTACAGACTGATTAGTCACTCCACACTTTATCCGATAGTTAGCCCAGTGGCTAGCAGGTCTCATTTTGCTAGCTAGCGTGGTGGCTAACTAGCAGACGAACCCAAATATCGATATTGCCAGCAGGCTACAGCAAGTTAGCTTTCGGGCTTTGGTGTGGATTTGGCTTGTGATTAGTTAATCGCGCTCTCTCAATTGGATTCTGGTGCTAAACCCAATCGGGGTGTTGGACCACATCTTTTCGGACGACATTTCTTGTGAGTGACGAGCAGTTAGGGAGCATTTCTGCCTTCGTTACACAGGAAGCCAAGCCAGCATCGACGGCAACATAAACAGCAGCGGTGTGTTTTATGGTGCAAATCATGAGTCCTGGCTCATCTCTAACCTGTGCTGCTGTGCTTTCATTTGTGCCAATACGCGTGTGAGAGAAAAGCTGCAGTTTTTGGTGCACCAGCTGAGATATTAAGGACGACGGAGCAGCACCCTGATGGTACACATTTCAACCTGTCGTCGAGTGTCCTCCCTCGTTGATTTCCCTTTTTTCGGTGTCGCTGGTCGTTTGAGACGAAGCAAACCAGCTACACGTGTCCCTGTTTTATTAAGGTAAAGCTGCTTTTCTGCTGCCAAGGCACAGAAGGAGCCAGTCCCATCTCACTGTGCAGCCACTCCACTAAAATTAGAACATTTTTTCGACAGCACAGTGTTTACATTTTACGGAGAAAACCCTGAGACACATGCCGCACTGGAGACAAACCAGTCGTTTGGACACGTTTCCATCAAGAGGACCGGGAGAGTCCCCAGAGACTTGTAGGATTTGACAGCTGTCTCCAGATCCAGCATCTGGTGCATCTTACCTATCCGTGTGAGACATATCACATTACTATAAAGCGAGGAAGTGCTGGCCTCAAAAGGAGATCTCATCAGTCTGCATTGTTTCTGTCTCAAAGCGCCTGGTAAAGAAACGTGCATTTTTGCACTAAATGGGATTACAAGGACGGTGATCTAGCGGGCCTGGTGACTGTTAATCTCTCGAGCAGCCTGCCACCAAATGTCTCCCCTCCTGAATTTCCCCTTTTCTGTCACAACGATGGCAGTTTGAGGCGAAGTGAGCAGACTACCGCCGGAGACAACGACACCATTCCAGTCGATGGTCAGCCCTGCCGTCCGCTCAGCTGGCCCTGTCGCGCCCCTTGACGCTTGATGTTGGTCATATCTGGTGGAGGACACTGTTTTTTTAATTCCCTAAAACCAAACCCATCCCCAGCCCGGTTCTTTTATTGATTTGGTCGTCCCAGGGTCGAAAGATGGCGGACCTCGAAGCAGTGCTCGCCGATGTCAGTTATTTGATGGCGATGGAGAAGAGCAAATCTACTCCAGCGGCCCGGGCGAGTAAGAAAATCATCCTGCCTGAGCCCAGGTAACCACATTTACGCAGAGCCTTAATGTCGAGCCAGTTTGTGTTTGTTTGCCTGTCTAATGGATGGATGTTTTGTGCATGCTGTGCAGCCGTACAGGGAGATGGAGGCGTGCTTCCTCTCAAACCTGTGACTTAACTGTGCCAAGTGAAATAAGACTGAAGAGCTGAGATGTCTTCAGACATGCAGCAGCTTCATGGTTTCACCAAAACAGCCTCACAGACACTTAGTGTGCATGCTATTCCTCACCCTCAACTTAAATGGGAGTTATCCTGGTGTTTAGCTAAGCTGAAGTGACTAGCAGAGGCCAGGGCTGCAGGTTGTGATGCAGAATGTCATGATGTTGTCATTTTTGCAAACAAGTGTCCATGATGTCCTTTGTTCTGTTCCTCATCTGCTTGCCTGCCTGCCTGACAAACCAATCATGTTTTATGCAGCCACACATTTACTGATGCTGGTGTTGTGTTCGCTGTGTGAGCCCTTTGATGCAGTTGCACTCACAGTATGTGCAGCTCTTCATCCCTGCTCCTCAGTGCTGTTTGCAAAAAAGTGAGCCACCAAAAGTGATGAGACTACAGCTAAAATCTGATTTAAATAATCCACCCCCCTTCCTCCCTCCCACATCTACACATGCTGGCACATCTTTCTGTCCCTGCTACGCAGCTCGTCAGGGGCTTCACTGTCTCTTCACACCGGGTTTCAGGCCTGTAGTGTGTAGCTTGTTGAAGAGGATGTGGGTAAAATTTGGTTATTGAGATAGTTGACAGTGTGATCTGGGTTTAGTCAAATGATAACCACTGTGTGAAGAGCAGCAGCTCTTAGCCAGCAGTTGGTTTGCTGTCAGATTTAATTTGTGTTCATCTCGTTCACAGTCGTACACCTCGTACCTCACGTTCATTAAACACAAATGGGAAACTATTAGAGACACGCCCACATGCATGAACTTAGCCGCTCTACGTGGTGATGTCAGGGTGTTGATGTAGGTTTAACCATTATAGACCAACCAAGAGTGGCTTTTGGAGGAGGTCAGCTGTTCATTCACTTCCTGACCGGTCTTTGCAGATCAGCAGAAAATCCACACAGTTCATCACACACTCTAATGAATATGAGGCCTGCTGTTTTTTTCCAAGTGAAATGATATCATTAAAGGATATTTCATAGTAGGTAATTAAATGTGCTAGCCTAGATCAGTTGACATTCATGTATTTGAGTTGAGAATCATATAAAATCATTCATTACCTCCTGTACGTCATCTACCCATTCATCTGTCTTTTAAAGCTGAAATGTCCCGCCCTCTCGACAGGGAAAACGACTTCACCTCCAGTGCACGTGCAACACGAATCTTTACTCTTTTGGTTAACCCACGATGTATTTTTGATTTATGATCAACTGCACCAGTATTTTCTGCACATTTTAGCCCTGCTAACCGATGGTGACAGGTTTTTAAGTTGGTAGACGTAGGGTTTCCTTCCTTCAGTGACTGGTTTCGGTTTGTGTCAGTTTGGTATCAAAATGAACTTGTAGAAACTTATTTGATCCCGCCAAATCTTTCCTGCAAACGCTCTGTTGCATTTCATTTTTCTCATGTGAAAGTCCTGTTAATGCTAATGATAACGCCACCGGTGGTTCATGCGCTCATGTTCCCGACCTCGTTATGCTCTGCCTTCAGTGTCGAGTCCGAAATTCACAGTAAAAAGACGCCAGCTGAGCTTGATGTTTTTCGGCATACCAGCAACGGATTGAGTTTCAAAGTGTGGCCGTAGTAGCTGGTCCTTTCATTAGATATTGCTGTGGAGGAGGACTAGTATGTCCACTGGTGTGCCTTTGAGATCCTTAAAGGAATATTCCGCTGAAACACGTGTTTTCAGCACAATAACAGGCTTGAAACATGCTTTAAAAAGTTAGCAGCTTGCAGCTGCGCTCACTCACATTGGTTGGAAGTGGCAGATTTAAACAGCTAACTGACAAATAAAAGCTGTATACAGAATAATATTTTTGCCCCTCTGGGCAAATACATAACATGTAGCTTAAGTGGGTTTCTGTGAACGTCTGGAAACAGTGTCACAGCAGTGAAAATGAGTCACGTTTATGTTATTTTAAAGTGTTGTGAATACGAGCAGACTGCAGCTGCCATTGGCTGAATGAAGCAAGGTGCAAACTTCACAGATGCCTTTCAAACCCACTCAGTATTTGATATTAAAACAAAGGTTTTTACACTTTGACTTTGAGAAGCTTATGCTATTACCGTGGCAGCATTTTATTTTGAAGGGGTCATGTTTAAACATGGAGCCAAAGCTGCGGTGACCGAAAACCTGCTCAGTTTTGCTTCAGGAGTGCTGGTGCGACTGTTGGGTAGTGAAGCACAGCAGGTCCGAATTGGACCGGGGCGTTAGAGTGGACGGATTAGGTCCGTTTTTGCGTCTGAGCTGCCGAGTGTAATGTTGTCATACCAGATGATGAAATGACGGTAAAGGCACAGGTTGTAAAATAAAAGTATTTCCCTGATGTGGGGAAAACAGAACCTGTAAGTGTGGTGAAATGGGTCAGATATCAGTTTATAACCTCTTTTGGTTGCATTTGTGACACAGTAATTGAGCTAATGTGAGGGGCAACCTAAAGAGATGACCTTTTAGTTATTTATTTTACAACACTGAGTTGCTAACCCCACCTTTAGCATTGTTAGCCTTTAGCAAAACAACCAGAACAAAAAACCTCCCAGTCTGCTTTACTCTTAGTTAAGGCTTAATATTTTAATGGCTTTCTGTTTGTACTCTGTGTGCTTCTTTTTGTAGCGATGCAGATTTAAAGTTGTTTCCTTCATTAATCTGCTATGATAACAATCAATAATTGATTGGTTAATGAATAAGTGAAATAAAATAGAAAATGCACACTTCCTCAACCAAAGCTTTAAACAGCTAACATGAGCTGTTTCAAGGGCAGTTGGAATTTTTTAACATATATTTAATGAGCAGTAGTAAATGATTTAAATCAGCAGTAACATCAAAAATGCTCCCATTGTGCCATTGTTCATTCAGCAAATGAACCATTCTACATTGAAAAGACTGAACATAGTAATTGTGTGCTTGTTGCAGGTTCTTTTGGAGGATAAATTAGATCAAAATAAACAAAAGCAGAGCCTTAAACCACCTGGCATTAACAAAAGAACTTTGGCTTACATATTCCTTCAGTATATCATGTAGAATAATAAGATGGGGCAATAATTATGGGTTTTATTTTGAAGGTCTCTATGTTGCTGAGGTATTTACTGAAGTTGGTGTGCTAACCAGCTAGCAGTGGCCAATCCTGTCTGTAATACCACTTTGTACCTCTAGAGGCAATAGTCAGACAGCCTGCCCGTAGTTTCAGCCGGGAGCTGGTGGTCGCTGGCTGTTGGGTTTAGCCCTGTTGACCGGCCCCATGACTGAGGTTGTGATCCAGGCACAATCCAGCCACAGCTAACTGAGCTAATGTTAGCTGTAGCTACAGCAGACTGTACAGTGAGCAGCAGTTGGCAGTTACTCTGCCAAATGCTGCCTCCTCTACTTTTGAAGCTACCGTCAAAGTGGCCATATTTTCTAAGTTGCCTCCTCAAACCCCTGACAGCTAGATGGCAGTGTTGTTGTCTGTCTTCAGCCATTTGACTTTTCTGATCCAACATGGCTTCATCAGCTCTCACGAAAAGAAGTTAACCACATATCGCGTGCGTTAACGCAAAGAGCACAGGCCTGCGAGACAGCGTGTTGGCAGTGTCATAATCAATGGTAAGCAGTGCATCGTATCACCAGATTGCTGCCAGTCCTCAGCCTCGCGGCCTGTGCCAACTCCTCTAATGTTGAAACGATAGTTCAGAAAATATGCAGCAGGTCAGCCAGTGCAACAGTGTGACTCATCGTGTTTTTATTAGTTTTTAGACAACAGAAATCAGACTTTGATGCACACGCAACGTTAAGAAGAAATAAGAAAAGTGCTGAATGTCACCAGTCTTCTCCTTTAAACAAAGAAGCCCTTGAACTAACCGTTTCATCGACACAATGATTTTAACACCAGAGAGCCTCACTGCTCTTCACAAACATACAAATCAAAGACACTGACTTGATTTGATTACTGCGGGCCACTAACTGCGCCAGTTTTATTAAATCTTTAAATCTGCCTTAAATTCCTCCGTCGAGCCTCTTGTGAAAACATTCAGTCGAACTCGAGATGGCATGGTATCGATCAGTATTGATCAGCTCAGTGTTGGTGATTGCGCTCCTCTTCACACACGCTGTAAAGTTGTCAGTGCTAAGTTGCGGCTGTGCGTCTGTCGCTTTTTTGAGACTCTAACCAGGATTATCTTGTTTGACAGTGACACTGTATACTGTGCTGATTGGGTTCACTGCTCCTCCTCAGTCAACAATCCAGGTTGCGAAATACTGACGCTGGAAGTTAATCCAAGGATTGGCAACCATGTGCCACTGGGGTGCTGACAGTATACTGGAGACAACAGCGGGCCATGTGACTGATTAGCACATTAACAACCAGAAAGCAGGAAGTAATCACTGAGATCACCTCTTGTGGTGTTTGTGTCGTTTGAAACTGCATCAGCCTGAGGTGTTTATAAGTCTATGAGTGAACCTGTACGAGTTCAGCGTATTGCTGTTGTGAATGTGGTTTATTAAGTGATTTCATGTTGGGTATGAGTTTTATTATTTATTGCCTACTATAATACAGGAGCTGCAGAGATAAAAGCCTCAGCTAATGGACTTGTAAAAGCGCCATTACTCTGCTGTTGAGTAAATCTGTCAGCAAAGCAAGACTCACAGTAATGTAAAAATTTACTTAAAGCAGGTCACTTAGGTCGTTATTATTACAGTAATGTGTCCAGTGTAACAGGAAGAAATGGCTGCGTTATGTTCTTTCTGTGAAGCCTCATCACACGCATCACGCTCGAGTGTTTCAGATGGCTCCAGAGGAATGACTTTAATTTGGACGGATTGTGAAAGATCTGAGAATAATACGGACAACACCAGAGATGAGCGAGAGGGGAAACTCATTTCTGAAAATAGTTGAATGTGATAAAGACTGCAGAGATTGTGTGCAAACTGACAAACTTTTACGTATGCATGGCTTTAGCAGTAGCTGTGTGTGTGGGGGGTGGCGTTTAAATGTGGCACTTTGGAGATAGCGTGGTGCTGCCACATTCTCGGCGGGCCAAGGCTGTGTCCTCTGGCAGTGAGGTGAGACTTTGACGGCAACACTGGAGGCGTGGGGGAGGACAGCTGGACGTCTCGCTGTAGAGACGAGACATGACAAAGTTACCCAGGAGGAGGAGAAGCAAGTGAAATCAGAGACTGTGAGTAGTTTCAGTGTCACACTGATTGGATGGCCAGTGGACAAAAACGTGCTGATTGGCTTTGCAGCTGAGGTGTAAAAACACACTCTGATAAACTCATGCGGTTTCTTTTTACACGCACAAACATGGAGATAAACAACTGCAATCATCTGACGAGCTCCAGACATTAATGAGGTTTGCTTCCATAATTTCTCATTTTAATATCTGCTCAGAGGTAGATAATATTACATTGCTTATGGAAGTTAACCAAACTACAAAATGAAACAAACAAAAACAAAGGTTTTATTTAAGTTTGGTGTGTCAGGTGTGATATATGGATTAATTTCCTCCATTCCCTTGCAAAGACAGCAGTAGCAAATGATGTCCTGTTGTGAACTTTGGAAATAATTAGTTTTATCTCGCTAAAATAAATTTTGACTTTGGACTTGGAGTTTTTGAAAAAGTTTGGCTCTCACAAACAGGGAAAAATCCTTGAATGTAATCCAAATGCAAACAGTGTAACAGGAGTAAGACGAGTGCAGGCTGATCTTTGTCAGGAGATGCTGGGTTTGAACACAGTGAAGAGCCGCGCAGCATGTGAATATTGATTTAAAATTCGAATGTCATCACGAACGAAGCCGTTGGTTACAGCATTCGGAAATTTACTGTAATTGAAGATAAAATGAGTGTAATATCGATTCTCATAACTTTTTAATATTATTCTGCAGCACCGATGGGGCTCTCAGCAGCGTTAGCTGTGGACGGCCCCCTCAGGATGGAGCAGTGACTCATTAGAAAGGTACCAATGGGCCCGTTTGACCTCTCTGACCTCATATTTTAGTGGCTCTTTTCTGTCCATTTGCAGAAGTCAGGCTTTAGCGGCGTCAACACTGAGCTTCTCGGCTCCACATGCTTTGTTGGACGTCAGATCAGCATGGAGGAGGCAGCTTTTGAGTTCTCTTTTAATTATATTTGCCTCTTCACCTCAAGAGCAAAAGCACAATTGCAGCAGAGGTATTCACAGATAAGCTTTTCATTTCGAAATTTGTGTTCCACTATTACTACCACTGCTGTCCAGAGCCCACACTGAGACGGCATCGCGTCCTGGAGAGCTTTTGTTTCTGCGTTTTGAAAACAAAATACTGGTGTGTATTAGACGGTAACAAAGACATCTGCAGTGAACCTAAAGAATTGTTTTATTCTCAGAAAACGATTACGTGATTGAAAACTGCTCGGTTTTTCTCTCCATTCACACCCCGAGTCCTGCACTTGCTGAGTCAAGCAGTAGCCAGAAAAACAGGTTTCCAAGTCCAACTAGTTTTCCAGGTGTAGAGAGTAACTGCGTGTCTCCAGGCTTAAATAAGCTGAAATAAGTGTTCTTCCCTGCTGCTCGGTCGCGTTTGAGTCGTCTGTTTGGACAGAGGAGGAGGTGCTCGTTGTCCCAACACATTGTGAGGGACGCACAGTAGAGATCAGCTTCACATAAATTTAAACAGGTGGCGTGTTATCAGCACGGTTTAATTACATGTCCACAGGCACAGCTATTGAAATGTCAGTGGCATCCTGTTAATATGTTAAATATTTACACACGTGAATACTTCCTGTAGTGTTAAACAGTCACCAACACACTGTTGTCACAGTGTCATTGTGGAGATAAGTTGTGTCTTTACACTAACTGGTCCTGTTGGAAACACTGAACGATTCCTGTTTAAAGAAAACGCATCACATATTCGGTTAGAAATGACGAGTTATTTCAGAATAGACCCGTGACTGCTGGGCCGGGAGCAGCTCGAGTGAGCCATCAGCCCTGTGGCACATGGAGCCCCTTTCCACCCACCCGGAGCTCAGTACTGTACCAGCACCAGGATCACTCTGCTTGAGTACAGACCTGGATTAGTTTTTCAGAATTCTGTCATTGCAGCCTGAGCAGCTGTCCTGTCCATGCAGCAAATAAAACTAACGCCCTGTATGAAATAAATCAGGCTTTTTGGGTATGCGCTGACATGCAGCTGAGGCTGCTAGACGCGTATTTAGGTCAGGGTCTCCCACCATCACGGTGCTGCTTTGTCATCGCAGCAGCAGCAGCTGTCGGCGCTTTAAAAAAGGTCACCTAGGAGGCAGCAGTAGACTAAACTAGCATTGTTAGCTTTTGGCTCGTTGTTCGAGTTCTCATCTCGCTGTGCTAACAGCTGCTGAAGCAGATGTAATGCAGGCAGAATTATGTAACGGCAGCCAAAAGGAAGGTGCAGCGTGTGTTCTTATGGACCTTGTCTGTCCAGCCATGCGGGGTGCGTGCTGTATAGAGGATACCAGTTCAGGACACAAGCACAGACCAGTGGCAGGTCTCCTTCCTCAAATCTCACTGACAGGAATAAACCGTCTTGCTCAAGGACACTTGGAAATATCTTTCTGTTCCCTGACCTCCCCCCTGTGGTTGCAGCCTGACCGCCGACACTCCCACCCTGCTCAGGGGTCCAACTGCTGTGGGTCGAGAGCTCGTAGACTTGTCTCGATTGGGGGTGTGGCCCGTGTCAGAGTAAACATTATTGGCATTTTGCACAGCTGAGTCCTCCATTGGTATCACTTTAAGGGTACTGGCAGTGGTACTGGTGTCATCGTTTTTTGAACCATTCCCAGCCTTATTAACAAGACACTAATTATTTCAGTAGTTTCCAATTAATTCGTTTGCCAATTGACTGCTTTTTCTTGAGAGAGAATTGTTTTCTCTGCTGTTGCATTGAACACAACACGCTCAAGCGATAGTCTCATGAGTTGTGAATATAATTTAAGTTGGTTTAATGTTGAGTTACTCTTCTGTTGACGGATTAGTTGAAGGTGAGTCGACGTGGCACTGACACATTATCAATAGACTGCAGCTATCAGGAACAGGCTGACATTTCTTTTATGGTGTCACGATGTGGTTACAGAACATATGTTTACTGCAGCAGATCCCTTGGCTGTCAGCGGTTGGAGAGCTGACGGTGTTCTTGGTGTGGGTTTGAATGATGTGGTGCATGTTTGATGGATTATTGTTTCACCTCGGTTGTCTTTTAGATCATTCCATACTTCAGTAGCTGAATAGCAGCATTTGTGCTCCATTCGCTCACATGTGACAGCCCACCACTCGCTCATGTCCAGCGTCATGGCAGTCCCCTGTAGATAATATTGCCTTATTTATCACTGCGTGCCAGCAGTCATTCTGTCACTCAGTCTGCATTGTCACAGCAGGAGCGTCTTTGTTTGGTGCTGTGCTGCGGTCATCTGCCGCCGTGAGCTAACGCTGCTGCTGCTGCTAGCTGAGGTTTTCTTTGGCACGAAGCAGTGAAACCTGCTCACAACGAGCTCTGTGCAGCAGCGACAGTGATATCGTTTCGGGGAACAGCACAGCCGCTTCTCCGTTTGCCTCCATTGTATTGTGTTGGTGACAGAAATCCCAAACAGAAAATACCAGCTGGCTCGATATTCGGGATAGACAGATTATCAGTTATCCTATCTGACATTTGTCACTATTGTCCAATCTTTCTATAAAATATCAATAGTAAATTGTAAGAGTAAATTGTGTGTGGTTACATCCCATTACTGGTTATTCTAAACTTCAAACTGTATCTGTCGGTTCCTCGCAGATGTGACCAGTGCTGAAGTGGGAAAATGTTCTGTGTGACTGAACCGACGTTAAGAAAAATATCCGCCGTGGTAAATTAAATTAGGTCTTTAACACACCTGTGTGTTGGTGACCACAGCTGTCTGGCACAATGTCTCTTTACAGACTGCTGATCCTCTCTTGGCTAACCTCACCAGCCATACACAGTGTCTCTGTGCCAAATGAGACCTGACTGTTGCAGTAAATGTCACCAACTGTCTTCATGTGGCCGCTAAAATGGTAAAGAGGTCTCACACAAATAATCAGCTGCTAATAGTCAGCTGCTAATGATTCAGCGAGGCACACAAACAGGCCTCTTCTAAAAGAGGAAGTGTTGACTTCCTAGGTTCTTGTTCCTGTAGCCGCGGCTGCAGTTGAAATGGTTCATCCAGCACTCGCTCCCACTCTCCCATGAAGTGTGCCTGCAGTGGTCCAGATCCACACAACCTGCTCCGGCTCCTGCTCTGCCGGGCTCCTTTTCGGTGGCACGCAGTCCCAGTTTTGACCTCCTGAACTGAGTTATAGTCGCAGTGCAGCTCCCGGTGCTGTGCTGTTTTTATTGGCTCAGGAAAATGTATAACCTACAGTAACAATATGTCATTGTGTTTCAAAGGAGGAACAAGGTTAACTTTTCTTTTATTGGTGTCTTCACTGTGGAGCAAAAGTCACACTGTCTTTATTCTCCTGTGCATTTGTTTCTGCTAGCTTTTACCTCGAAAACTTGGATAAAAAAGTGGATAAACTTGAATATTTAATAGGCGAATGAGATAACTCAGAAAGACCTGCTTGTTGCGGCCCATTCAGTCTCCTTGTATTTCTAGCCAAGCACCTGTTAACGGGGGTCAGTTAGTATTCATATGATTATGAAGTCATTCAAAAACCACACACACACACAGACACACACACACTGTCTCCTTGAAATGCTTCTCTAGCCTTTAAGATTTTCTTTGGACTTGGTCCTGGAAAGAAAATCTTATTTATGACTGTGTCTGCTGTTGGAACAAAAAAGCAACAGCAGCCATGTTGTCAAATCCAATCAAAATGTAAGTAGTGGAGAAATGATGACCTCGTCGGAAGGAGCCAGGGGTTCTCCTCGCACATGCTCAGTGCGTGCCTGCAGAGGTGTTTGCAGGTGAAGCCTGGCCGCTTTCCTCGGGTGTATGTTGGGTGCTGCTGTGGTGTTAATGGGCCCGTGGAGGGGGTGTTAATTGATTCATTCTCCCCACTCTCAGTCTAATTATCGCCCGTTCCCAGGGTAGCATGTAGCTCTCCAGGTCCCCCCGCAGCCTCCCATGTGTCCCCCTTCCCTCCCTGCAGTCTGACTGTTGGTGGACAGGTGGCTGGGAGAGTCCCAAACCTTGGCTGGGATCACAGACGGAAGGTGGAGGAGGATGAGGAGGACAGGGCAGACATCTCTGAGATTAGGCTACTGTTGCATCTGTTTGTGTGAACTGCTCATGATGGCGTGTGTTAATCCAGCTCTCCTCTCCACCCCTTTGTTCACAGCATTCGCAGCGTGATGCAGAAGTACCTGGAGGAGAGAGATGAACTGACATTTGACAAAATTTTCAACCAGAAAATTGGTAAGTCTCAATATTTTTCTTCCGTCGCAGGACAGTCTCCAGTGAAATGCTGGAGTCTTTGTAATAGAATTACAGTGGAATTACATGGCCCATCTGAGCAGCTGAACGCGAGAGAATTAATGAAATCACATGTTAAAGCCCACTGGTTAGCTTCCTCTCAAATCCATTTTCTTCATGGGCCGACGGACTTTATTTTTTTAATTACTTTATTATTTTGTGGACTTTATCAGCAGTGAGCAGAACATTCAGGTAGCAGACTTCTCAGTTTTACACTGACCTTTGTTTTGATCCATCTAAACAGATGATTTCAGCTGCAGGTAACGCACATGAATGCTTTAAGTTCCTTAGGAAAAGGCCAGAATGGGTCCTGCCTGTTGTCTGGTGAATGTGCTCTCTGTGCTAGTTTGAATTTGAGTTATTTTTAATCCAAATAAATCAGATAATCTGGACTAGGATGAAATGCTGTTGAACCAAAGCGCAGTGTGCTTTCACTTCTGAAGCTGCTCTGTGGCACTTGACAAGTTAAGTGCACCTACACCTACCATATAGCACATCCAGCGCATTGATTGGTTGAGGTGTTGTTATTGGTCTCGCTGGGGTTCTTCCATTACTGCAGCGCACCCACGAAGCTGACTGGACAGAAGCAACAAACTCATCACATCTACACACTGTGCTGCTGAGGGTAAACCACTGAGCTGTTCTCCAGACAGTTTTTATTTGTGCTTGGCCACAGAGCACATGTTGAATCTTTTCTCTTCTTGTCCTGAAGCCCTGAATGTTCCAAATCAGGATCATTTCTTGCCTCATCGTGGTGCTTTTTAGCACGGCTGGAGAAGCCTGCAGTCGCTTCTCAGTGCAGAGTTATTGGCTGCGATCGTGAGGCGGCTTTGTTTGTGTTTTTAGCTTCGCTGTTGTGGATGCAGAATGTCACGTTTCCTGCTTCCTCCTGCCCTGCAGCCGGTAGCAGAGCCTCTGTGCCGGCTCCTCCGAGGCTTTCCATTCTGAGCAGACGGGCTGTGAGCTGGTAGTTGTGCTGTACCAGGGGACCACAGCCGCCCTGCAGGCTTCTGCAGGTTTACTTACAGTTCTCGGTCTCAGCCCCCCTGTGAGAACAGGCTGCGTTAATTCTCCCTCCCTCCTTCTCTTTGTCTTCAGCTCCACCAGACTTGTTGCTCTCTCTTTCATTTTTCAGTATCATCACCTCATACTTCCGCTCTTGTAGTGTGTGTGTGTGTGTGGGTGGGTGTGTGTGCACATGCTTATTAAGACTCTGGTTTGAACCCCATGACATTCACCCATCTAATGATAATTCAGGTGGTGTTCTGCCCTTTCACATTCTGACTAAACAACAGGAAATGATGGGTGCTGTTGCTCCGCTGGAATTTGTCAAATTACACAGACACAGTTTTGTTATATGATTAAACATTCTTGGAGCTGATCGATAGAAGATTAACTGTTTTGATATGAATGAAAAAATGCAAAAATGCCGAACATTTCCAGGTACCAGCGTCCCAAATGTGAGTTGTTGTTTTATGTCGTCGTAAACTGAATCTGTTTGGGTTTTGGGCTGCAGCTTGGACAAAGCAAGCGATTTGATAATGTCACCTTGGGCTCAAGGGAAATGTGAATGTCATTTTTCACTATTCACTGACATTTAATAGACCAAACATTTAATCCATTAATTGACAAAAAAGGATTAAAATGACATTTTTGGACCTAGAGAGGAACAACAGTGCAACAAATGGATATTTTCACAGTTAGGAAGTTTGTCGACGTTTCGTAGTTGTGGTCTGTGCTGTCACAATATGCACTCATCAGATGTGATCAAGAGTTTGTCTCTTATAATCATTTAGCTTGAAAGATGTAAATTTAGGAAAGTCATTTACAAAGACTGATGACATTGAAGTGTTTGCACATTCAACTGTTTTCTGAGAGCTTCTGTCTAATTATTAAGAATCTCTGTGTGGTTAATCTGGACCTGCTTCTCGAACTGTGTGTTGGGTCATTAAATTTCAGGGGACTGGGCCTGGAATGTCCTTGGAAAGTCATTGAATTTGATGTTTAAGAAGATAACACTGTCACCTTTACTTCATGAACTGGTGTCGACTTACAGACTCCCAACAGCCTGAATACATTCATATATGATTATATTGATTTTTGGTGTATAAAATGTCTGAAAACGGTAAAAAGACAAACCTAAAATATTCCAAATATAATTATTTAAAAAGAAAATTGTCACCAGTGTGAAACTGGCACCAGTTTGGTGTTTTGTTCCTGATGTGTGATGTTTGCTGTGAACGCGTCACCGGCCTGCTCTCCTCTCATGTGTCTCACCGCCGTCCTCTGAGCCCGAGTCTGTCCCCTGGTCGCTGCTGGTCTGCTTAGACCAGCTCTCAGCTCTCATTAGCGCCTCTCCCAGAAAACACTTGTTACCAGGCCAGTCAGTGTGTCTTCTGCCTGCAGGACATTTACAACACAGGTAATCAACAAGCAGTCGTCCCCCACTTGATTTCTCTGTTTGGTCTCTGCTGATGTCACGTCGAGCTGAGCACTTCCTTTGTCCTCATGCCCTCATGAAAAGTCAACTGTTGATTTTGCTCTGACCAGTCGCTCACTTCTGTCCACTCACCTGGACTTTTGTTCTGTCGTGATGTTAATCAAAACTGAAGTCCTGAAAATTGCCCGAAAATAAATTGCAGATAAAAAGATAATTCCTTTTTAAAATACAGAGCGAGTTTTTTGTTCTGAGAGCTTGTCAAAGAAAAGCAGTGGAAGATCTGAGAGGGAAACAACCTGCACACGTGCGTCCGTCACAGCTACGCTTGTTGCTGGTGTTGTCTTTAAATCAGTTAGTTTTCCAAGTCTGCTCTGGTTTTGACTGATGGTTCAA
Organism: Scatophagus argus; assembly: GCF_020382885.2. Classification (NCBI taxonomy): domain Eukaryota; kingdom Metazoa; phylum Chordata; class Actinopteri; family Scatophagidae; genus Scatophagus; species Scatophagus argus. The sequence continues at coordinate 1,089,003 of NC_058512.1, forward strand.
ATCACTCAACAGAAAAAAATCTTCAGAATTTAAGTTGGTGATTTTTGTCATGTTTTGTTGTTGTTTGTACTGATGCCTTTTTACTGGCCTGTAATTAAAAGAAATGATCTATTATTATTGCTTTTTGCCCAACTGACTACTGGCAAAACCCTCAGTGAGGAACAGTCACTGTCCAATAATAGCTTAGTAACCGTAACCAGGCACAGCAGGTTTATCAGGCTTTGGAGGTCTGCATGTTTCAGTAGTTTACATGGAGCTGGAGTCACTTTTTAAGTTTTTATAAAACTCACAGAGCTACCATTAATTCACTAACCCTTCACAGTTCATCAGATCTGCCGATTGTCACTTCAGCATTATCAACGATTGCAGCAAACATGCGCAGAGCTGGACATAAAAGATGAGAGCTGTAGCACACGGAGCCTGCGTGCTGTGCACATCTGAATGGCAAATGTGTGGCTTTGCATGGAACAAGAGATAGCTGTCCGACGCACTCAAACGCAGCGCCGTGTGCTCGTAGAGCTGCGCATCAGTCCGGGCGCTTCCAGCCATACGAACAGAAACCGCAAACCCCAACCTGCTGATTTACAATGACAACAGGTATCCAAAAATCAACAAGCTCCCCATTAGGGAGACGTCCTGAATGCTGCTTTTATTCATCCTGTATTGGAAATGAGTCGGAGCTGAACAGTTTTATTTGCGTAACATTTCTGAAGTAAGATCACAACACGACCCAAAGGCTCTTTCATGCTTTAATAATCAGTCTGTCTCCATTTTTGCTTTGTCCTTCATCTTGTTTAAAGTGCTGCAGCCGTGGTTTGGATACGGACAAAACCGAGAGACCTCGACACACCTGTTGTATTCCACTGACGCCGGCTGCCATTGTCAGCTAGAATTGATTTTTTTTTTAAAGTCTATTCATTTGAAAATCCTCTTATTTTACACTCTTGTGTGCCCGCTAATTTCATCCTTAGAAACACTGCTCATTGTGTTGTCCAAAATTATTTTGTCCAATGTTCCGGCACAAAAGGAAGGCGCACACACACTCAGAGTTCTTTACTTTGACTTATATCACAGTTAATCTGAGTTCTGGTTCTTTTCAGGGTTACGTGAGCTGTTCCGGGTGGTAGTTTAACCCGTGTTGGATCACATTCACAGTGAATCTGTTTGTGGTATTGTCATGTCTAAAATATGTCTTCTTTTCCGTTCACTCGGAGGTCGATTTTAATCAGCAGATGCAGAAGCTGGGCTGTGAGTTTGCTTTTGATTTTAGTCCTCTTAACATGCTTTGTCCTTGAGCTCAACAAGCCTTGTTGACTGTCATGACAACCAAGGTCAGGAAGGAGATGCTGCAGTGCTGCTGGAATGTTTATCCTCAAGGGTAGACATTCTGTGAGAACGCGGCGGTTTTTAGTCTGCAGAGCCATTTTGCAGCCATAAAATGTCATTTTGAAACACTGACAAGTAGGCGAATTAGATTAGATCGAGTCGGACGAGTTTGTGTACCAGTGAATCACGCTGGAACATCTGAAAGACGGTTTTACGACCAATAATTGTTTCATTTTCTAATGAATGCTTGTGGAGAGCGTCCGTCACAGTTCCCGAGCTCTGCTGTCCGCGGTCCTAAAGGGCGGCGCGAAGAAGCGGTGTGGAGGAGCTCCACCTGTGTTTACCTCAGCCACTCCTCTGCGAGAGGGCCGGCCAGCCACAGTCAGGGCCAGCCAGCCATTATGTAATGGACGCTCTGTATGCTCTAAATATAGCAGGCGTACTGGACTCTGCTTCGTCTTTTGAATACTTTTATATGTTTATGGTTTTCTGCCGTAACTCCAGAGCTGTAGCCACGTTATCACACGCTGGTGCTTTAAAGCTGTGCAAGTCAGTATGTTCACACAAACGGTGGACCAATGACGGCCTGTAACACAGGACTGAGCGACGTGCACAGGAAAGAAAACGGACTGTTTTCAGCATTCTCAACTTCTGGTACAATTCAGTACATCTTTGGAACTTCCTATGGCTTACAGTTATACTTTGAACAGCTTGCTGCCCTGTGCACACACTTGTGTGTGTTTTTACGTTGGTTCATGTCCTGTTCATGCACTGCAGCTGTGACATGCGAGTTTCCTCCCGGGGATAAATAAAAGTGTCTGTCTACTTTTGTCATAAGTCGACTCGTGTTAATTTAATCTATCACTTGGAATGCCTCAGGAGCAGCGGCAGTGTGAACACGTGTAAGTCAGTAACCTTTAAACCTCCTGTTGCTGCTCTGTTTTCTGTTGAAGTAATAATCAATCGGCAGCACTGAGGTGACTGATGTGCAGCGTTAATACATGCAGATTAATCTGTGTTTCAGTCATCAGCTCAGTGGCACGAACACGTGAGCATCACTGTGTACATATACACACTCTAGATATCGTCATATACTTTACTGAACACACTTTATGCATGTGTGTTCAGATGAAAGTTGAGTCTAATCTGGAGCAGGTCATAGAATCAAAACGTCATTCATAAAAACTGACCCAAACAGAATTAGTTAATAAGCGACGACACCGTATGAGGAGGAGAGGATCATTGAGGAGTTGATAGTTGACTGTGTTTGATTTGGACTGAATCACCTCCACCTCTCTTCTGTGCTGCTCCTCCTCTGTTTTCATGCTTTTAGCCATTTCTTCTCCTCCTTCATTCTTTCCTAATGCCCCCCCCTCTCTCTCTTCTTTCTCTCACTCTCGCCTTGGCATTCTCGCTCTCCATCTGTCAGACTTCTGGAATGGATGATGGAGAGTCGTGGGTTGCCTAGCAACTGCGGTTGCCATGGCAACCTGTCCAGAACTGCTGCATTTGCTTGTCGACGGGGAGAAATGAAATTGATTAAAGGAGGAATAAAATAGGTGATGAGAATTGGAAGAGAGGAAACGGAGAGGACGGCAGTGTTAGGAGAGCAATAAATGGAAAGAGCACAGATGATCTCTCGCTCGCTCGCTCTCTTTTTCCCAGGATGCAACATTTCTCCTAGAGGCCAGGATGCGTATGTCAACAGACTGTCCACGCCTCCAGTCCTTCTCACGTCTGTCCTTTATTCATCCATCATGATTCACACCATCCTCACATCAGAGGAATCTGTTATTGCAGTTACAAACTGGATAGCAGGACTGTGATTAAGCCCTGCACATTTTAGATTTTGGAAACACTGTCAACAAGCATTGCCACTATTTCTTTGTTTTTGTGCAACAAAAGCTTGAATGATGAGCAAACACATTACTAATAACCTTAATCATAATAATAATCCTTAAAATTTATTTTGTGTGGCACATTTAACTTGCCAAAAGACTAAACAAAACTGAACAGAAGCATAAACTGCAGCTTGGAAAACATCTGTAAGCTTCCAGAGCTGCTGCAATGCGCACTTAAAGTCGTTCATGTTTTTTTGTCCGTCCTCAGCCTGCTCGGTTGTCATCGAGCTGTGGATGTTAAAACTGTATTTTATTCTGAGCTCTTGAAGGACTTAGATTAAAAAATCATTCTGCAAATTGTTGGAAGCCATGTGATCTGATTTGGAAGGTGGACCTCGCGGTGGGACTTTTCGGTCACCTGCCGTTTAAACCTGGAGTTGGCGTCCAGTGACAAATGAAAGGAAAATCCTCAACCATCACCTATGCTTCCATGCAGGTGACTGAGAGGTTCAGTGCCACATTTTAAGTGAACGCAAGACATTTCTCACCCTTTTTCTGCTCGTGTTATGGGAGTGTGGTGCTTGTTGCATATTCCACCACTTCCTGTCTGTGCTAAAGCAGATTTTTGCTGCTGCACTAAACACATGAAAATGTCTTGTGGGGTTTTTTTTTTTTGTCCTTGAAAATGCAAGTGGACAAATGCAACTGGTTGCTCTGCAGCAAACAGTCTTTCAGCTTTGTTGAACTTGCTGTCAAATTGAGTCATTCACACCAAGGAGGGTTTTTCACCTTCACACTCTGAGGCACTCGGTCTCTCATCTCTGTAACCTCAAGAAAAGAAGGTGTCGGGACGGGGTCGGGGGGGCTCGTGACTTCACGATTAATTTTAAATGTTGAGTTTTCTCACATGCAGCAGCAACAGTTTCCTGCACGTTCTTTCCAATGTTGTGCAGAACAGCCAAATTGTGCTGTTGTCACAAACACGGTGATGTCATTTGGAGCCAGAGTCGGCCCGGAGTCATTAAACACTTAAGAAAAATGTCATATGAATGTATTTCACTCGCTGTTCTCTGAGCTGGTGTGAAGGTGTGTTCCCCCACCCGGCCACCGGCAGCAGACCCCACGACGCCTTACAGGGCTGCTGGTCCTCAGACTGGTTAGCACGGACTGCACAGCTGGTCTGCTGATTGTCCTCTCCACACACCACAGAGACAGATGTCAGCTTTTCACTTTGCTGCCCACTTTCCATTTATTTTCTCTGGCCCATTCTGTTCTCCCCCTCCAGATTTTTGGCAGCAAGCGTGTGTGTGCGTGCGTGCGTGCGTGCGTGTGTGTGTGTGTGTGAGAGAGAGATTTTTTTAATTCACCACGTGTGTCTCAGTCTTTGTCCTTAATTGTTTGAACTGGCTTACATCACCTTTTGTCTTCATCTTTTATGAATATGACCATTGCTGGCGTGTTAACGTTACACCCTCTGCTGGTGACCACATCACTTTCATCTCGTCTTCTGATTGGTAGTAACCCTTGGACGTAATAGGATGTGAAGCAGAGAGGAGCCCTGCCTGCAGGCCTGCGGTCTGTCTCCTTATGCTCATATTCTTATTGTGTTGTCCTTTGTGTCTCATTATGTCTAAACTCACATGTCTAAAGGATATCGCCTGCTCTGTACCGTCTCCACGTCCGGCCGAGTGCGTGGGGGACGCTCACCTCTCACAGCTTGATGTTTTTTTAATCAACTGGAGCCTCAAGGACTTGACAATTTAATGTTAGTACAGTAAGGAAAGCGCTTTGAAATGTCAGACTCTGTTGTCTTGGTTAGCGTATTCAACGCCGCGGGCTCTGTCAACAGTCAGAGATGTTCCAGGACAAGACATCCGCTCTCTAATTTGTTTTAACTTTCGCAAACAGTCCCGTGGTGATGAAGTTAGAGGCTGAAAGCGTGCGAGTCTCGTACCTGCCCTGGCTGAAGGGTGCAGAAAGACTCAGCTGGTGACGTGGTCTCATAGTTGTAAAGGAAGTGTCTTTAAAATTAGCATTTGAAAGCTGACACATTTCTGTTAAAGGTTACATCACTTACACTTAGTTGAGCTGTGCATTGGTTTCTGAAAGCTAAAAAAAATGAGAAAAGTAATTTTATTCTTATGTTGTAATGAAAATGAAAAAAGGACTTGCTGTTCGAGACTTCAGGGCGTCTGATAAACATTTGATGGCAGCTCAGACCTCGTGTTCAGGCTGTGCTCACAGCTTTTATTAATTATCACACCATGTTTTTCTATCTTTTTAACCAGCACATAACAGACTTCAGGGACTTAATTGAGCAGCGTGGGATGGATTAATATTCAGTCAAACAGGGACAAGTTTGCACGTGAGCTTTGCTAAGACAAGGTGGGGAACCTCAGGCCATCACGGTGCGGTATCTCATTTGAAACCAGCTTTATGAATTTGCAATTCAAAAGAAATGATCAGACTTTAGCGATTAGCTTTTTTGAAGCTAACGTTAGCTGTAGCCTTTACTCACCATCAGACAGCAGAGCAGGAGAATACGTAACATTGTTTGCTGACCCTGATGTTATACTTGAATGAATGTCTGCCACATTGTGCAACACACACACACACACACACACACACACACACACACACACTGTGGTCTGCTTGGTGCTGGCTTTCTTCCACCAGTAAAGGTCAGTGTATGTATAATGCAGCACAGTCATCCTCAGTCTCACATGACCCTTCAGTAAGAAGAAACTTTATTTCCTCTCTTCTATCTATACACCTACCTATATTCAAGGAGCTTTATTGTCATTTCACACACGTAGAACATGAGTGGAACGAAATTAGTTTCTATTCTATTTTATTCTATTCTGTCTAAGTTGAGTTTAAACAAATTAAAGCTGTTGTGTTTCAGTGCTTCTTCACAGCAGCCCGTTTGTTTCCTCAGTGGGAGGAAACACCTGAAAAGTTAACATTTATTAAGAAGTGCTCTGAATGTTTTAAATTCCCAGTGGAGCAGGAATGTGACGCTGAACGTGTGGACGAGTACAGTAACGGTCGTAAAAGTCTTATTTGTTAAAGAACACTTTTATTGACTTGATGTTTACTCAGCATATTTATGTAAGATAATGATGTAAGGGTGAATGAAAGATCGGTGAAAACTTGCACTTCCTGAAAGATAACATTGATGGGAACAGACAGAAAGTGAGAAGACAGAACAAAGTTTGACTCGTGTGAGACGGCGAAACAGGCCTGATGGTGTCGATGGTGCTCTGAGTGCAAATTCAAACACGCCATCTTGGGATCGGGAGATTTTGTGCTTCTGTTGGTGCAGACAATTAAGAAAAACTGAAATAATGTGGATGTTAAATATCCATGAGATTTTTATGAGGACGTGTTGGTTTGTTGACACGATAATTGTCATAGTATGTTTTCATTAGTGTGTAATCACTTAGAATGAGCCTTTTATATCCAGGGGGAGCAGATCTTCTGGCAGACTCTGCCGTGTTTCTGCAGAGTCATTTCTAATAAAAATAATGACATTTTTTGTGTTTTGGACTGTTGGTTGAACAGAGCAGACATCAGTTTTGGATCCGGGGACGACTGTGGCTCTAATCGCTCCACCTGCACAGTGTTGTCTTAATGAATCGTTTCATCTCGTGCTGTCACTGCAAACCCCCGCACTGACCAAATGAACCAGTTTGCTTCCAGTTGAGGACTGGAAGTCATCAGGCCTACCTGCTCCACAGGTGTGTGTGTGTGTGTGTGTGTGTGTGTGTGTGTGTGTGTGTGTGTGTGTGTGTGAGGCAGCTGTCAGAACAAGCCAACTTGGTATTTTTAGACAGTTCAGGTGATCTTGCTAATGAGGCAAAGCTCAGAGGAACTCGGACCTGATTTGAGTGAGAGGTGTGTGTGTGTGTGTGTGTGTGTGTTCTGTGGAAGAGGCCATTTGTTGAATTAGCTGGGCAGTGTTGAAGTGTTCAGCGATTAAGGTTAATCCTTGAGTCTTGGTGATGTAAGAACTGTCGTTTTTCCCCTCCGTCTCTCTCTCTTAATGCCTCTCTCTCAGTTTAGTCCTCTCTGTTGAAAACCTGTGTGTGTGTGTGTGTGTGTGTGTGTGTGTGTGTGTGTTGTCAGTAGAACCCATTCTGCAAACAAGGTTGCCCTGTGCAGTTGGCTGTGTACATACACCATGTGTAGATGCATGTGAGCACATTTATTTGTGCAGCAGGGGGGAAATGATGCATCACATCTGGAGGGGAGATAAAGCAGAGGGGAAGAAGTGAGAACTTGCTGATAGTCGGCGCGAGTCCCAAAACAAATGGTGTGTGCCACCAGCTCGCCCTAAACCGAATCACTGAGGCCACTGAATTCAAACAAAAGCCACTTTTACGAGGCCAAGAGGCTCCTTTTCTGTCTGTTATGTGACTTTTCTGGCATCAGACAGTTGAGATTGTCTGACAGCTGCAGAGACCTTAAATACAAGACTTTCTCAGACAGACTCTTCATGTTCACTAAAGGAACAAACTTTTAATTCTGCTCCTGTTTAGAACTGCAGCGATTCGTCAACTGAAAGAAAATTGGCTGCAAACTATTTTGATATTTGTCATTTTTCAAGCAAAGATGTCAAACTTTCGCTGGTTCCAGCATCCTAAAAGTAAGGACTTGTGTTCATGTCAGTGAATCTTCAAAATTGGGAACTCGTGAATTTGAAAAAGTAACTTTAATGATTCATTTGTTATCAAAATGGTTGCAGATAATTTTTGTGTTTCCCTTCAATCTTCAGTCAATGCTGTTCACATGTAAGCTGAATTGACCTCGTGAGCCCCTGTAGTGCAGGTGATCCCACCTGTCTCGCCTTCACGTTTGTTCTGCAGGCTTCTATGTGAGACTCCGACATTGCTTGAATAACGAGTTTTATTTGACTCCCTCAGTCCATCCTGCTGCGACGTCCTTCAGGACAGGTGGAAGGTTGTGCTCTGGAATGAGATCCTGTTAGCCGTCTATTTTTGCTAATACCTGATGCTAATCAGGTAAAGCCACATAGAGGACAGACACAACATGCTGCTGTGCCGTCCCCGGCCGTCTCTGTCCTCCTGCTGCGCGTCTTTGTTTTGACCACAGTGGCGGCGAAGCCGTCCTGCGGTGCGATGCAGCCGTCAGGGCCTCACGGTCCCTCGCTGGGCCGAGCAGCGCCGTCTGCTGCTCATCTCCACACACACAGCCGGTAGCCACGGAGGCAATCACCATGGCAACAGCGCGTCTCGTCTCTGCAAGCAACGGTGGCTGCGTTTTCATCCCCCCCGGCCCTCGTCTTCCTCAGATAATGTTTCATTGAGTGTAGATTTGACTGCTCGTTGTGAGATTATTATCCATTGTTGGTGTGTTGGAGAGTGACACACAGTGTGTCGTTTTTAGCCAGTAATGCCTGGTGCCATCTTCTGTAATTATGAATGTGTGTGTGTGTGTGTGTGTGTGTGTGAGGGTACATCTGTAGGAGGAGGAGAAACTCTGAGCCTTCATCAGCTGCTTTAGTGGCCCTAATAAAATCAAGACAACCTGCATTATTGAGGCTAATACAGTAAATGCGGCCGCTCGTCTTTCATGGTCCTGCCGTCCTACGATTGTTTACTTCGCTGCGTGTCTGTTGTCCTCATCACAAGTCACTCTTGTTGGTTACACTTTTTAAAATGACTTTTCACACCACAGGCAAAGCAGATTTTTGCAGTTGCAGTTCTCGTTGCCCTGCGGGGACACATGAAGTTGAAAGTTGGAGTCAGTGTTAAGTAAACCAAAGTGTTCCAGTTAAAGTTGTGGCCCAAAGATTCCAAAGGCTTTTTGATCTTTAGTGGCGGTGAAGGACATTTAAAAGAGCTAACGTGAACCTGCTGTGGTCACCTGTGTTGGCGTGCTAACATTTGCTTATCAGCAGAGTATTTTATTGAAGTTTAAAACACTGGCACTGCCGGTTAAGTTTGACATCTTTGTGTTGCATCCTGGCAGAGTTTTCCTGATTTGTATAAAACATAACCCTGTATTGTTATAATGTAGCGTCACAGAGTCAGAGAGCAGTCACAGCTGCAAACTTTGAGAGGAACCATCAAAGTCAGAGGGATTTATCCTCAGGACTGTGAATGGGTACCACATTTCATGGGAGTCCATCTGATAGTTGAGATATTTCAGCTCGAACCAGTAAAATAACCAGCACACGAATTTTATCGAGTGTGTTTATGTTGTTTCTCCAGGCTTCCTGCTGTTCAAGGACTTCTGTATGAATGAAATCGACGAGGCCGTGCCGCAGCTCAAGTTCTACGAAGAAGTAAGTCTGAGGTTTCCTACGTGTGTGGGATCAGACGGCGTGGTGGCGTGGGTTAGAGATTAGGCCTGTAATCCCTCTCAGGAAGCGTTCGTTTGGTGTGACGCTGAGCTGACCTCTCGATGTGTTTGTTTCAGATTAAGGACTACGAGAAGCTGGACTCCGAGGAGGAGCGGTTGAGCCGCAGCCGGCAGATTTACGACGGCTACATCATGAAGGAGCTCCTGTCCTGTTCACATGTGAGGACACGCACACATCCACAACGGGCACGGGGACCAAGCACCTGGCGGGGGGCCCCCCTGGTCTCAAGATTTGCCCAAAAGTTGAATCGATTCAAATGTTTTCAACAGTTATGTTGTAATTAGTTAACGTAGCCTGACTGCAGCACCCACACTCAGATGAATGTGAGCAAATAGAAATGATGAAAATCCTTCGCTCTCACAGCAACCTTTAATTAAGGTGCAAAATAAGTTTTACATCCACCACTGATGCATCCTGGGACATTTTCTTGATGCATTGTGACTTCAGACTCTTGAACTCAGATCAGAGCGCCGTGGCTCTTTGTGTGGTTCCGTCCTGGTTGAGTAAAGCTGTAAGAAACGTTTACGAAACAAAGCCGTTGCTCACTCGCAGATGGATGTTTCAGCTTCTCATGTGAAAAGCAGCTTGTGTGTTAGACCAGGATTTTGTCTGTCAGGCAGAATGAAATCGGGCCCTCATCACCACACACAGTTTGCTTCTTGATATCAGATCGTTTTTCTTTGGTTTAGTGGAACGAATTGATCTGTTGTTTCCAGAAAAAGACAAAAACACAACAGACTGAGACAGAACCATTTCATTCTGTGATTATAAAGTGCTGTAAACACGATTCACTCATTCAGAACAGTTCAGTTTATGTTTTTTACTCATGAAGCAACCAAAACTTTGCACATACTGGAACACAGAGGCATGATGGGAAACGAGTCCCAACAAACAGCACACCACAGTGCAGCTTTTGTCCTCCTGCAAGACAACAGTTTGGGATGTAAAGCAGAGTTAGTCCTCGCTGCTGTCTGAAGGGAGGAAGTTATTAAACACACCGCCCACACACACACACACACACACACACACACACACACACACGGTCGTTGGTCTCAGGGCAGTGTTATGTTCCTGCTCATGTTACACTAGGGGACGCACGTCCTCTTACAGACAAAAACAGAAGTGAAATTACTGGTAGTGCTGCATTTTTTTTAATGACTGCTTTTTTTTATTTCTTCCTCTTTGTCCCAGCCATTTTCTAAGAAAGCAGTGGACCATGTGCAGAGTCACTTAACAAAGAAACAGGTTCCCCCGACTCTCTTTCAGGTAACACACTCACTGGTTTCTCTCTTCTTCTGCTGCAGCAGAGGCAGAAGAAAGACAGAAATTGTGTCACAGTTAATCATGTCTTCATTCGTTCTTCATTCATTTCATTTCACTGGGGACCTCACATCAGTCTCTACTGCATTCATTTCCTGGAGACCAACCACCCACCCACCCAAAAACCTGCTTTTCCCCAACTGGGGGATGCAGCTTTTGTCCCCAGTTGGACCAGAGGTCCCCATGAACTTCAGTCTGAAATATGTCCCTGGAAGAAGCCTATGAAACACAGAGTTTAGCCCCTTCTCAGAATGGCTGTGGAAGACTTGCTCTGTTGCTGGGGAAACGGCAAAAAGTTTTGTCATCCTTATTTTCATATTGAGAACCTGTTAAGTGAACAGTTGTCAGAGCAAACAGAAAATCTATTTAAATAAATTATACAAATTCCATGAACATCTTCGGTCTAGTCAGTATAATCTTCATAAACCTCCCAGTGTGAAAAGTTGGCAGCCAAGAAGCTCATAACTTCACTGACTGACTGGACTGTAGGTTTCACTGCGGCCAACATGAAATAACGAGTGCGTCCACTGATGCCACAGGAAACGCAATATAGAATTAGTCTTACAAAGCTTCAAAGAAACTGTATCACTTTTATTTAAAAGATCTCTGAGGGTGGACTTTGTTGAGTAACAGTTTAAAATGATTTAAAAGACATAAGAATAAAACAGTTAAGTCGATAAATGCAGTTCAGTTCAGTTCAGTCAGAACAGGAACAGAAACTTGATGATTTATGGTCAAAGATTTAAAGTCACCAGGTGGTAGTTTAAATCAAACTGTCATAAAAGGTTCTTTTTGACAGTTGGGTCATAGAAACTAACAGCAGGACCCCCCCAGGCTCGGCGTCAACTCATTAGATCTGGTCTGATGTGGACCCGTCCAGCATGACTGTTAAATACAATGACAACAAATAAACAAACACAGTAAAGACCAGACAGCCTTTACATACAACATGACCAAAGCACGTGAGCATCGCCTGTAATCAGCCGATCCGCGACTAACAGCCCGTATGTGATGAAACGAGATGCCGCGAGGTTTTACGTTTGCTTCGCGGCAGCTAATTGGAGCAAAGCACCATAACGTCGTAGAACAAGGAAAGTGGATGCAGAGGCGTTTTTCGTTCAGGCCAAAGTTAGTTTGTGTTCAGCAGTCAGACGCACGCTGGATGAAGCAGACGGCGGCGTGTCTGGTTTTTGAGCTGTGAGTCGTGTCAGATGGTGACAGCAGTTTAACTTAGTTTGTGGTACTTCCTGTCTTCACTGGCAGAGGCTTTCAGTTGACAATTTATCACTATCACCATCTGTTTCATGTGTCTAAGTACTGAGTAAGTACTAAAGGCTGGAGTTAACTGAAGTATCTTCGTTTTTAAAGCTCGTCTCCCTCGTCTGGCTGCCCGACTGTTGGTACCAAAACAGCAACGTGTGGCTTGCTCAGCTAACTCAATCAGCACTGCTGTTCTCATTTTTGGGAAATTGGCTATTCATTCCTAAAAAAAACTGTCATGTGATTGGCTAAAAATAGCTTAGGTTCTGTGATGCTATTGGCTGTTAATGTCAACACTTTGCAAAATTCCTTATCAAGTGCGTTTCTAAAGGGATTTATATCGTTTCCGCCCAGCTTTGATTCTGTGGAATGTATTCAAGTGTTCTATCTCCATCAACATTATTTTTAAACTGCAGTTGCCAAAAGGGCCACACAAATAAAATAGAACAACAGTTGTTTTCTTCCAGCTCAGTAAATCTAATCGACAATTTCCTCTTTTAGACTACAACGTGGCTCTTACTCTGGATATAAAATTATGTCCAGTGACTTCATTTTGGCCCAAAGATATTACATCAACCTGTCAGTATTTCCTGTATACTTCATGAGCCTTCAGTGGTACTTTTTTGATTTTATATCCTGCTGCTTTGGAGCTCCCTCGTCGAAATGCAAGGACGTGAACGTTCAGAAACAAAACGAAAGAGGTGCACCTCTTTCAAGGCCGAACCCCACAAAAGCTTCTTGTCGGTACCGGAAGTCCAGGCCAGCCATCAGGACGAAGCACAGATGATATTTTGAATGCATTTGCAAAGAATTTTTGTCACATATTCAGTGAGAGAAACGTGACCTGAGCTGCTGTTTATGCGTCTCCCCCCTCCAGCCCTACATAGTGGAGATCTGTGACAGCCTGAGAGGGAAGATCTTCCAGAAGTTCATTGAGAGGTGAGATGGGGAAGGTGGAGAGGGAGGTGGGGCGAAGAGCTTCACCACATACAGTAAATTCACATTTTATCCTATTTTTCTTTTTTCCTCAGTGACAAATTTACTCGTTTTTGCCAGTGGAAGAACGTGGAGCTCAACATCCACGTGAGTACAAGTCACTTTCACACTCACACTTGTTTGTCTGTTAGTGTACACATAGCCGTTATTCCTTTTCCCCGCCACCTCCTGAAGGTCCCGTCCAGAACTCCCGGTCTGAATCTGGGGGACAGTCAAGAGCTTACTGTCTCCACTCAGCCTGTATCTTCTAGGCACAGAACATTTTGGCCAGATGAGTACGTACCTGACCTGTTTGACTGTGAAACCAGTTTGTTCTGGATGGTTCAACAGGAAGTCAAGGACCAAGTGATGGCAATGCAGATTTAACGTTTAAACCTTTCACTTTGTGACACTGACTCACTGTGTAATGCTGTGTGACGTGTTGCTATGGTTACCAAGTGACGTCATTTCCCACAGTTTTCGACCTCGTATCCTGGTTTTCATCAACAGGTGGCTTTTGCTGAAATATCACAGATAAAAAACCAAACCTGTTAAAAAGCTTGTTGTCAAAGTTCCATTCTCTTGTCCTACAAATCTCATGTGTGCTCCCACACAGTCCTGAGGTCCGTCTGGTTAACAACCGCACCACAGACTAACGATAAGACCGTGTACCATGTGGATGATGTGGTTAGAAGTTTCAGTCATGTCTGTGGAAAGTGTTGCACCAAAATTCTCCAGCAAAACTCTTTTGAAACCGTTGATCACAAATGATGCAGAATCAGGGGGTGGTTTTGAGAAGGTGTTAGAAAACAGGCAACAATTTGTGAAGATTTGCGAGCATAAATCAGCAGGTTTGTATCTTGTGTGGTCCTCCAGGGGTCAGCATCAGGACCACTGTTTCAGCACAGGAAAAAACACCAGACTTAGTGTGAAGTCGCTGCTGTTCTGCTTTTGTTAAAGTCCTTGTGCTCCATCCTCAGCTGACCATGAACGACTTCAGCGTGCATCGGATCATCGGCAGGGGCGGCTTCGGCGAGGTGTACGGCTGCAGGAAGGCCGACACGGGGAAGATGTAAGCCGAGCCACACTGAAAAGGCAGCGAAAGCTTTAAAGGACGCGACCACACTGTGGCTGGTGATGATGTGTGATCTGTGCTGTTTGAACCTCAGGTACGCCATGAAGTGTTTGGACAAGAAGAGGATCAAGATGAAGCAGGGGGAGACTCTAGCGCTCAACGAAAGAATCATGCTGTCGTTAGTCAGCACAGGGGTGAGTTAGCTTTTACTGTGTGGAGGTGGGAACCGCTGGACTAAACCGTCAGAGTGTCTCCACCTGACACTGATGCATCTGCATGAACGATCCATTAATGTCACAGAGAATCAGATGTCAGTCAGACATGTTTTACTGCAGTACTTTCACTTCAGTAGTACTTTGATTGCACGACATTCACGCACAGTTTCTGATGTGGCTCAAACTCTTTGACGCTCTCTGCAGGACTGCCCGTTCATTGTGTGTATGACGTACGCCTTCCACACCCCCGACAAGCTCTGCTTCATCCTGGACCTCATGAACGGTAGGATGACCTCCACCTCCACCCGCTCAGATTAAAGTCGAGCCCCAGTCAGTCCGTCGTGAGACACACAGATTGGATTACTCAGCCGGTCAGGTCGTTCCTCCCCCAGAGAATCAAGCGTTGATGGGATTTTGACCTCACTGGTGACGCCTCACACCGCTGCGACCTTCCTGTGTTAGCTGTCTAATATCAGCTTTCTTTTAACACTCCTCACACCTCGTCGCCAGTGTTTCCTCTTGAGGATCAGTCGGCCAACAGCCAGTTTCCGAGCTTCATCGGAGACTGCACTCGGCCCGTCACAATCAGATCCTGAGTCACCGTTCAAAGCCAACGCCCAGCATAGTCATCATCATACAGTGTACAGTATGAGGCTGTAGGCTCTAATAGTGTCAGTCCAACTATTAATACAGCTGATCAATACATGTTGAGACTGCAGTCATAGGAGGCCTCCCATCGATTCTCATTTTCTCCCCTGAGAAGATTACCACAACTTATTGAAGGACATTGATTAAAGCATGAGGTGTTATGAGGTCATACTGATGCACCGTGTGTGTGTGTGTGTGTGTGTGTGTGTTCAGGGGGTGACCTGCACTACCACCTGTCTCAGCACGGCGTGTTCAGTGAGAAAGAAATGCGTTTCTACGCAGCTGAAATCATCCTGGGCCTGGAGCACATGCACAACCGCTTCGTCGTCTACAGAGACCTCAAGGTAAAGACCCGGCAAGTCTGTTTCTGTGGGAAAGACCCAAACCACCAGCAAATAAATCCACCTTAACAATCTCGATTCAGTGTCAGGCGCTTTGGACCAAGTAGCTATGGGGGCCCCCCGAGAACTGCAGTACCTTCATGTTTTTTTTTTCTGTCTGCGTTCACCCCGCCAACAGGAACACCGAAGTGATGCAAGTCAGACGGTTGTCAGTGTAGCAACTCGACATACAGCTGCAACATTTGGACAGATTGTTGTTTTTGTTTTGTTTCGTTTAGCAGCAGACTCGTGTTCAGCCAATCAGAGTACGCTTGATGTCAGTCCCTCGAGTGATGGCAGAGTTCCTCCTCTGACGTCTGAGCTCAAAAAGTTCCTCAAAACACCTTCTAAGAGCAACCGTTGTTCCTGTTAACACAGGATGCTTCTTTGAACTGTGAAAAGGCTCCACATATTCACTGCCTTTGCGTCTGCGCTTGCGTCTCCATCACCTTCTGAGAAAACAGTATCTGCTCTTTAGCTGCTGAACGCTGCACTGTGTCCACCAGCTGCCGGCTGAGTCTGTCTGCTGCTTGATGAAGAAGCA
This sequence comes from Scatophagus argus, assembly GCF_020382885.2. Taxonomy (NCBI): domain Eukaryota; kingdom Metazoa; phylum Chordata; class Actinopteri; family Scatophagidae; genus Scatophagus; species Scatophagus argus. The sequence continues at coordinate 1,104,975 of NC_058512.1, forward strand.
AACTGCAAAGTTGTGTCTCATAAGACCAAAACAGTGAGTCAAAAGTCACTCAAAGGCTCAAGCTGAGAGCAACATCAGTCATCCGACATTTTTCACTTTACTCATAATCACTTGATGTATTTTTTCCAAAACTATATTTAATTTAAAGCTGATTAGTGCAGCTCAGTAGAGCATCAGATGTGGATTAATCTGCCGCTGATAAAAACTACATTGAACAGCTGCAGTGACCTCAACCACAACGAGCTGATTCTAGTTTAAAGATGAAACTATATATATAATATACATGTAAATGAACATATTGAGAAGGTGTTGAGAAGGTTTACGTCTTCAGTGGGAACCAGTGAGCTCGGAGCCACAGACGGGAAATCTTTCAGTGTGATCTGAATATCTTCGAGTCTGATGTGTTCGGGTGACGGCTGGATGAAAACATGAATCAAAGTGACGTTAGTTGCTTGAAGTTTGAGCTGCTGGCTGGTCAGCGGAAACCCTGAACGCAGCTCTGACACACCTGCACAGACTGATATCAGACGTGTTTTCAGCCGTCCTCTGTTTTTCCTCTGATCCCCCTGTTTGGACTGGTTGCCATAATAACAGATATATTTTGCTGGAAGTCAGGGAACAGTTTAAGGGCTTCAGTAAACAGTGCAGAACAATGCAGATAATACTTTGAGGCTGAGTGTCGGAGGGGGGAAGAGCCAAACAGCCGAGGATAACCAGAACAGGAGGTTTCCTTTTACTGCCGCTGAATTGTCTCCCGTTGAGAGGAAATTTCAGCTGAAGTCGTGAATTAGTGAGGTCTCCAGCATTGTTTCCTACGCTCCTGGTCTTGTCTCTGGTCTTCTCCTTCATCAGTATCTCCCTCTGTGCCCCTCAGCCAGCTAACATCCTGTTGGACGAGCACGGTCACGTTCGTATCTCCGACCTCGGCCTGGCCTGCGACTTCTCCAAGAAGAAACCCCACGCCAGCGTGTGAGTATCCCAGTTAGACCCACCAGGGTTGCTCCTCCAGGGGGCGGTGTGCTCAGGGACTGTAATCCCAGCTGGAGCTCGAGTTCAGTGGGGGTGGGACTAAATGAGGGCACAGGAATAAATTGTCGTAGTACCCAGTTGGACTCAGCACTGCGTCTTGATGAGCTTGCGCTGAAGAAGAAACTCGCCGAGGATAAATGGCGGGCAGATCGACAACATTTTTTATGTCCTTCCTTTAAACACTGTTTTAACTTCCTGTGGGTTTTAATGGTGTCAGTTCCTGCTTTGTTTCTTCTTCAGCCGCGCCCTGATGCATCGTAGCCGTCACTCTGTGGTGTATATACAGTACATACAGTATGTTTAATTACTACAACACTGATACACCGATGAGTTTCAGGGGAGCTGGGTCATCAGCTGGTCCTTCAGGTCCAGACTGGAGAGATTCACTGAGTCTGAAGAAGTCGAATCAGATTTGAAGTAACGACTTGGGATACGATCGCTGCGTGTTGTTTTCTGTTGCTGTCGTTTGTTTTTCTCACGTTTTTGTTTATGAGCAGGACGAGGGCAGATATTTTATGAGTCACGTGTCCTCCTCGTGTGTGTGTGTGTTTGACGAGGAGCTGTGGTGTCTTTGTCACAGGGGCACTCATGGTTACATGGCTCCGGAGGTCCTTCAGAAGGGGACGGCGTACGACAGCAGCGCCGACTGGTTCTCCTTAGGCTGCATGCTCTTCAAACTCCTGCGAGGGTAAGAACTCCACCTGCTCTCCTCTTGCTCCTCCTCTTCTTCTTCTCCACTCTGTTCTTCTTTTCTGACTTCCTGTCTGCTTTCAGCCCTCTTCTGTCACTCCTCTTTGAATCTGCTCTCTCGCCGTCCGTTTGGTGTGTGTTTGATCTTGTTTGTGTGTGTGTTTGTTTGATCTGGAGTGTGTAAATGCCAGAGGTTCAGGCCCGGCAGGTCAGAAATCAGCCAAAAGGGGGAAGAAGAACGTGTGTGTGACGTGTCTTTCCATTGATGTTTGATCTGCGTGTGTGTGTGTGTGTGTGTGAGAACACTTTAAAGAGGACGAGTGTGTTGGTCTTTAGTGAAAGGTTGGCTGCTTCAGAGACGGATGGACGTGTTTTAACGCTCCAAGAATCCTCTGTTTAGTTCAAAAGTAAAACAGATGTTACTCACATGAATTCTAAACAATATCACGTCCTTTATTCTCCATCAGAATCATCTTGTAACTCACACTTTGTTATTCGTTAAACGTGGGCCCTTGTGTTTCCACGCTGTGGTGTGTAATTGATCGGTGCTTACCGAAAGCTTTAGAGTTGGTTAGCTGATCACCTCAGCTGCACTGGCTGTGGTGTAATCATCAGAGAAGATTCACCTGGATTCAACCGTGTGGATGAGGAAATGACTCACCTGTTGAGTCTTCACAGTCAGACGCTTTATGAAAACAAGCATCAACAAAATTGTCAGCTGTTGTGTCTAAGATGTCACAGCAGAATGTTTTTAAATGGTTCTCTTAATGCACACAATACGTTTTAGACAACGTTTAACCTTAAATTGTGCTCAATTTTGACAGTTTTTTTTTTTTTTTTTTTTTTTTTTTTTTTTTTTACTTTTAGCCTGGCCTGTCTGAGTTTAAACTTCTTGTTAAAATGTTGGAGTAATTTGTCCTGATGAACATCTCGTTTCCCTTCAGTCTCAGCTTTGTGTTGGCTCTCAGGCTTTTTGCTTTATTTCTTAGACGGGGACACGAGCTCCCTGTTTGCATCCATAAAGTTCAGACTTGGATTTATTGATTAAAGTCCTTCCGGTCTCCCAGCAGTGGATTTTGATGTCCTTTAGCTCAGACTGCACAATTAGACTCAATGAAGATGCAGTTCGGAAGCTGCTGCTCTCCCATTAAGGCTGCCAGTTCTCATTTGATCACTGTGTCTCGGCGGCGTGCGGCGCATCTCTTTGTGTCCCGGATGGAGATGCTGCTCGGTCTCATTAACGTGTTCCCTTGACAAACTGGCCTCAGAGGCCGAGCTCTTCAGCTGGTCTGCACTGAAGCGCAAAGCTGTTTGTGCAAGTGCTTTTTTCACTGTTTGGAGCATATTTGTGACACTTTGCCACCTGATACCCCCACAGTCAGAACCTGAGTGACAAAACATGAACAGAGGAAAACCAACTGCAGAGATTTGTTGTCAAACTCTCAGCTTTAATTTGAAGTCGGTTACATGCAGGTTTTCCCTCCAGCAGCCTTAATGCTCCAAATAATTAGAGAGTACGATGTAGGTCACTTTAAATTACCATTGCCTCATTTATAGTGTTGTTATATTTATGAGCTTCAAGTTTTAACTGTGTGGAGTGACTGGCAGCTCCTTCCTTTCTTTCGGTTTCTCCAGTAACCACAGTATCTGTCTCTGTCTCTCTGTCCTCTTCAGGCACAGTCCCTTCAGACAGCACAAGACCAAAGACAAACACGAGATTGACCGCATGACGCTCACCATGGTAAGACACGTCCACTCTCGCCGCGTGTCGTGCAGGTGCATGTCGGATGTGCGTATGGACAGGTGGAGTGTGTGTGCACGCTGTGGAGCACACGTGCAGCACAGGTCTTTACTTAGAACTGAACACATGGGTTTGGCCTGTGTTTACCTTACAGTAATACCAAACGCACACAGATCTCCGCGTCCCTGTGAACACACACCTGGCGCTCGCTTATTAGAAGCATCGGCTCTACCTGCCGCCATTTAAGACGGCAGCCGTGTGTTTACTCTGCCGAGTCTTGGGAAGGCGCAGCAGATGAGGCGTATGACAGAAAGTCGGCTTACGCCAACTGAACCGGCAGCCAAGCTGGAAAGTTACAGCACGTCCCCCCTCCCCCCGGGCCACAGGCTGCCCAGGGTTAACGGGGAGGCCGGGGTCTGTGGTGCAGGTGAAAACACACGGCAGCCTGATCTGATTTCATTCTGTGAAGTTCACCTCCGCTCAGAAACTGACCCTCGTTCCTTCACTTTGACGTCTGAGCTTCTCTCTGTTTGACACAAGGACATGAATGTGGAATTTTGTGATGTCACAACTACTTCGCAGCCAATCAGGGTCTGGGGTGCAACTCAGAACAAGCGTGATGCAGAAACTTAGAGGAGGAGGTGGAGATGTAATTCTGATGTGTTAACCACAGCTCAGTAAGTTTGCTGTTCACGGTTGTAGCCAGTGAAATCAATGATTGTTGGCTTAAACTTTTGACTTTCTGCCTGCTCTGTTGATGATTTAAGTTATTCATTTTCTCTTAATATTTAGATTAATTATTTAATCTTTCAGTCATGCTTGGTTTGTTGTCAGATCTCATCCATCAGCTTCAGTTCAGTGTGAGGATGCAGCTAACGATTATATTCATTATCAATTAATCTGCTGCTTATTTTTCTTATTAATCACTCAGTACAATGTCAAAAAGTAGTGAGAAATGCTCATCTCAGTCTCCCAGAGCCCACAGTGACGTCTTCAGATCTTCTTTTGTCCTAACTGCAGTCCAAATCCCAAAGAAAAGCAGCAAATCCTGACGTCTGAGAAGCTGGAAGCAGCAAACGTTTGACACAACCGACAAAAACCCAAAGCGTCATCATGTTTTCGGAGAACCAGGGTTACTGGATCACAGAGCATGATGGTAATAAATAAAAATAATCATCAGTGGCAGCCCGACAGTGAGTTCAGTGTGTCATTGTGTGTCGGAGGAACACACTGCTGATGTCATGGGTCACATTCAGCAAACTGTCCATGAATGGTGTCCATTGAGCCCACCCGGTGACATAACTGCTCCATCGCCCACCTTTTTTCCCTCCTCACGCCCAAGACGAGAGCCCCGCGAAGGCGACATGTTGCATTTTGAGCAGGGATGAGTTTTCAGCACAGCTTTGCTCGTCCTCGCTGTGCCAGCAGCAGTTGTCCGTCACAGTGGAGCTCGTCCAAATCTGCGTGTCCGTCTGCCTGTTTATCAGGACAGGAAGCGAGCGAGGAGGGTAGCTGCTCCCTCCCGCGCACACCAACACGGACGCAGGCGCTATTTGGCCGAGCAGG